>NC_044335.1:13695477-14015092 GCF_007399415.2 Gopherus evgoodei | reverse complement strand
ATTAACCTAAGATCATCTACCACAGGGCATTGGCATCCAATATTGGATTGACAGCAACCTCTTCATCCTTTCTTGTCTCTGTGCCAGAACTAAAGTAATATCGGCAACAATAACTGAACTCCAGTATGCAGATGATTGTGCCGTAGTTGCACACTCAGAGGAGGATATACGAACAGCCCTTAATTGCTTTTCTGAAGCTTACAAAAGCCTATGGCTAACTCTGAACATCAGCAAAACAAAAGTTCTCCATCAGCCTGTCCCCAGTCAATCATCATACCCAGCAAAGAAGATCTACATCGACAAAGAAGAACTGGAAAACGTAGAACACTTTGCCTATCTGGGCAGCCATCTCTCACAGAGGGCAGACATAGATGTTGAGATCCAGCACAGAATTTTCTATGCCAGCCTTCTCTTTGGCAGACTCTCTCACTGGGTGTTCAGCAACCACAACATCAGAACACTTTTAGTTTATAATACAGTGGCAATCCCAACTCTCCTCTATGGCTGTCAGATTTGGGTGATTTATAAAAAACACCTGAAAAACCTGGAATGCCAGCACTTTCTTCGGAAGATCCTCAATATAAAGTGGGAGGATCATCGCACAAATGTCAGTGTCCTCACAGAGGCCAACATTTTCAGTGTTGAGGCCCTGATTATCCATCACCAGCTGAGGTGGAGCAGGCACCGTGTGTGCATTCCTGATGTACGCTGACCAAAACAACTGCTGTATGCCCAGCTCACCAAAGGGGAAAGGAAACAGGGAGGCCAAAATAAACACTCTGAAGACACCCTCAAGATAAACATTAAGAGATGTGGCATCGACACCACACACTGGGAGACAGCATCCCAGGATAGGGATAACTGGCAAAGACTTGTCAGAGAGGGAACTTCCACTTTTGAGGAAAATCGTCTTGCCCTGGTCGCCAGAAAAGAAAGGAAAGACAACTGTCACACAGCAATCGCGGCCCAACCCTGTTTTCCAACACCACCTGCAATATCTGCCAATGAGCTTGTGGCTCCAGGATCGGACTCCTCTGTCACCAAAGACCTATGAAAAATAAAACCTGTGAATGAGATCATCCTCGACCTCGAGGGATCACCGATGAATCCAGCCCTCACTGGTCAATGGGAATATCTCCATTTTCTCCAGCGGACATTGGATCAGGCTCAGAGTGCCACTGTATTATCTACAAATAACTGCAGATAGGAGTAACAGAGCCACCAAGATAAGCTAATTTATTAGCAATTAAAACAGGGCCAGATAGGAGCATAAGAATGGCCATACTGAGTCAGACCAAAGGTCTATCTAGCCCAGTGCCAGTTGCTTCAGAGGGAAGGAACAGAACAGGGCAATTGTTAAGTGATTCGTCCCCTGTTGTCCAGTCCCAGCTTCTGGCAGTCCAAGGTTTAGGGACACCCAGAGCATGGGGTTGCATCCCTGATCATCCTGGCTAATAGTCATTGCTGGAGCAATCCTCCATGATTTTATGCAACCTAGTTATATTTTTGGCCTTCACAACATCCCTGGCAATGAGTTCCACAGGTTGATTGTGCATTGTGTGAAGAAGTATTTCCTTATGTCCGTTTTAAGATCTTATAAATCTTTGTGGTAGATGAGTAGACCTTACATCAGTAGACTCATTGACATCAGTGGACTTACTTCATCTATTTAGATTGTAAGGACACATGTGCCCCTTCAACAGTATTGCTTCTACTAATAGTAAATGAAATTATACATAAGGTGTAGTTTTCTTTTAACACTTATTTACCCGCCAACATTATGCAGATGGGCAGTAGTCAACAAGCAAAGAGTAAATGTTCATTATTTCTGCCTTTGGGCCAGTTCATTAATCTCTTTGTTAAGTTTTATTTTTTCTATAAAGGGAAAATTCTCTTTTTGCGTGCAGTCAAATCACAAATGTGAGATTTCTTTCATTTACCAGCTGATTTGATATTGTGAGCCAGATCCTGCTGACACTGAAACCAATGACAAATCTCTGACTGACTTCATTGAGACTGGGATTAGGCCTGATATCTTTCCATTTGGAGAGTGTTCACACATCATAGGTTTGGCTATTCTACAGTAATTTGTAAGCAGTCAGTCAATTCAGTGTTTCCAGGTCTCTGTCTTCCTGTGTCTCCCCAAGTTTTATTTTAAATTTCCATTTGCTGTTTTTTTTCCTCAGTACATCTGTGCAAACAATGCATCTGTTTCACGTCTCTAATTGGCAAATGTCCAGCTACTGACCGATCTCCTTTGTGAAACATGACAAATGATCTCAGACTGTCCATGTGTGTGTCTCAGCTCACATCGCAGTTACTGTGAGTGCTATCATTTGTATTCACTATGCCATCTTGTGGCAAAAATGGAGATTTTTAATACAAAGGCATTGACACAGAGAACTACATCAGGCTTATGGTATCACAAGTTCATCCATGTTGAGGAGACAGATTTACTGGCTTTCACTGTATTTTAACTAAAATAGGCATGATAAATGTTATCTAGCTTTATCCGAAGATGGGAAGAATGACCTCGTTCACATATGATTGCTTGATTGACTTTCAAATAACTCTCAGAGTGGTAGCTGTGTTAGTCTGTATCAGCAAAAATAATGAGGAGTACTTGTGGCACCCTAGAGACTAACAAATTTATTTGAGCATAAGCTTTCATAGGCTAAAACCCACTTCATCAGATTTTAGCCCATGAAAGCTTATGCTCAGATAACTCTGGCACTCTTCAGACTTCTAGCCCAAAGAATGCTTAGGAGGAGATCTATAAAGATCCATCATTTTCAAACGGTTAAGATGAATGAACTTAAATATTTGCTAATAAGGTTGCACCCCCAAGCTTTTGGAACCCTAGAGAAATCTACTTTTAGTAGACAATCTAACAAAGTCTTAATTTTGCTACCACATAAGGCTCTCTGAAGCTATATTTGAAGTAATCAGTGTTATCTCCATATTGCCTATAAAGGCCTTACCCACAAAGTAGAGTATTGTGAACACTTCTGAAGCTGTTTATCTCATATTGTGATGCAATAGATTGCAAAGAGATCCAAAGTTTAAAAAAAAACCAGCACCAAGCTAGTTTTTTGTAGAACTTTAAATCACCTCTATAGCTATTCCAATAGTTTCAAAATACCTATAATCTTAGGGTAAATATTAATATTTGTTTTAAGATACCCTAAGCTTAGGTTTTGTATTTTGACATTTACTTAGTTATATTATTTGGGGCTGTGCTTTTTTACTTGATGATCCAGAACTGGATGGTGGATGGATAGTGTCTTAAAATATTAATGGAGATAAATATTGGCATTGCTTCCATGCCAAATATGAAACAAATCTGAATATTTATGACAGGCAATTTTATTATTTGTTCCAGTACAGAAAGAGATGATCAGAAGTATATGTATAAATACATTTTTAAAAGCTGAAATTATCAGTTTTATAGGGCAAATACGCAACAGTGCCTGAAAAATTGATAAGGAAATATTTTCACTAGTCACCAACAGTGAGAATTTGAATCTTCTAAATTGATCGATGGTTTGTATCTTGTCTACTGTATAAAATATAGAAGACATGGAGTAAGGAGAAAATAAATATGAAGGATGTGTGGAGATTTACAAAGAAAAGGGATGGTGAGAAAATGTATATACCTAGCTGGATGTGGGCCTTTACTCCATCTGATGTCGGGGGATGGGGTATTAGTTTAGAGGAGACTATTCAAACCTGAGTCTCCACATCCAGGCTAGAGGTTATTTTGGAGTGAGTCTCCCTGTGTCTTATGCTGAAGCTGTTCCACTTTGTACAAAATATTTGAATGTCATTGAATCAGAGTATGAGAATGACTCTGTAGCCTACTGTTAGGGTGCTTACCTGGGAAGGTGAGGGACAGCCAATTTCAGGTTTCTGTTCCAACTGATAATTAATGTATACAAAATGCATACCCCTTCTTCAACGGAAGAAATTGAGATAGACCCACCCCAGAATAGCCTGCTGGTGAGAGTATTTACCTGGGATAGAGCAGACTGAGGTTCAAATCCCCATTCTAGACCTGGAATTGAACTAGGTCTCCCTCTTCCCAGATGAGTGCTCATTCCCCTAGGATATAAATTATATGTGGGGCACTTCCTCTCTGGCCATTTTGTGAATTTAGCCCGTTTTTATTTGACTGAAACTATTCAGGGAATTCATGTCAAATTTGTAAAAAGTTTGGGGTTGACCGAAGCTGCATTTTGCAGTGAATAAACTATGTCTGAAAAACTCCACCCAGTTCTAGTCGTCATCTCCAAACATTCACCGCTTCACCCATTTCCTGGCTCCTTGTGGACAATCCATAACACTGAGAGTTGTTATTGGTTGGTGCTCAAATTTAGAGGTCATAGTTCCACTGAGATACATCCCCTGAAGTCCCATGTTCATGAATGGATTTAATGTGCACACACCTCAGGGCGAGATCATTATTATTTATTTGTATTACTTTAGCCCCTAGGAGCCCTCATCGTGGACTAAGATCCCATTGTGCTAGGTATTGTACAAACACAGAACACCCCAAGCCTCCTTATTTAACGTGCTAAAAGTGGGGACAATTAAATGAAACAATTTTGAATAAACAGCCCTGTCGGATAAGTTTTCAGAGGAGTTTAAAGTGTTGCAGATGGGATTCTCAAAGGAGGCCAAAGGAGCAAGGCACTCAGTGGGAGTTGGTGCAGACTCTCTGTCTCCTTTTATATATCACAATCTAGATGCAGAACTTCTGGATTCTTGTTCTGACAGAAGTCAAAGCCTTGTTGGATATCAATAGAAAGAGAAGTGGGGCCTTTCCTTCAGCAACAGGATTATAGTGAGCAGAGTACAGGCAACCAGCTGCATCCCTGTGGAACCCAGTTCTATGGTTGTAGTCGGCCTAACACACAGGAAGCAACAGCTATCCCAAAAAACAAACAAACAAACAGATGATCATATAATATATCCTAGGAAAACAAATGGAAGTAGATGTCTCGAAACACACAATATGAAAACCTCATCAGATCTTCCATCTGTACCCCAGGCCTTCCTAAAACTGAGAACGTAGGCCCTTTTCTACAGATTAGCTTCCCTGTATCTGCGTGGCCACTGCAGAACATTCCAATTGTGATTCATCCTTTCATAAGGTTAGGCCATTACCGGAATGCACTTCTGGTAGCTGGCCCTTTAAAACAAAGGAAGACAAATAGCAGCTGCTCTAAGTTATCCATATCTGCCTCTGACAGTCACATGCTGAACTAGCCTTCATTCCAACTGATAAATATTTTTAGATCCTAATGTATTTTCTCTTTCTACTTATCCCCTTCAGGAATGGCCCATCCGTACAATAGCAATCTTACATTTTTATAGCACCTTTCACTAGGAGACACTTAACAGCCTAAATATATATATATTGACATGTTTTGAGCCAACACTAAAATTTACCCACCACTAAGGTGAACACACAGCATCTGTTTTTCACTAGCATTGCTACACAATTGTTTCAGTGAAAATACAATGTTATGACATTTATACAGTACTTTGAGACTACATTGTCTCCGTGTGTGTGTTTCAGATCAGGTAGCAATGAGTTAAAGAGGACAACCCTCTCCAGATTTGCCTTGATTTTGGAAGAACTTTTCAGTTTTACAATTTGAATTAATCTGAAAGAGTTTTTATAGGAAAAATACATCCCAGCAGATAAGTAATCTAATCTTATAAAGTACTATTTTGTTCTAGTGAAATACTTCCTTTATTTTCTATGTGGCAATTTTTGTCTTTTAGCACACTTCATTTGAAAAAGTTCACTTTGTGCAAAACTGTTACATCCCACCTTAAGATATTTGTGACAGTAGGAAATGTCTTGAAAATTACATTTTGTTTTAGGAACCTCATTTTGTACTCTGTGCTCAGCACCTGTCCAGACTTGCTCCAGGCAGGTTATGGTCATGCATCCCAGACAGGTGCCCTGCTTAGCAAAGATTCTTTAGACCTTGTTGACGGACGATCATGGAGAAGCCATGGCAATTGAGGGCCATCATCTTTGATTGTATCTCAACTGCTGGCCCACTTCCCTGGATCAATTATTTTTTCTACATAGAGGCTCCCAAGGGTGGGAGGTTGAATTAAATTATGTCTGCTTTATTGGATCATAATTATCAACACAGACTGAGGGGTTGATCTTGCAAGGTGCAGAACACTCATCACCCACTGGAGCAGTAGGACACCTCGTTGGATCAGGCTATCATTTTTATCCCCAACTCCCAATATGCACTTTGGGTGAAATGCTGCTTCTTCCACCAATGCACCAGAAGAGGCAAATATAGCAGAGCCACCACAGTTTCATTCTATGCTGTGTGGAAACAGACTGTGGAGACAACATACGGATAGTCCCTTGCAGGCCCTTGCATACTGTGAAGCCCAGTTCCACAGAAGCCAACTCCAGGCGAATGGCATTCCTCCACACAGTGAACCAGGGAAATGGTGGAGCATGGCCAGTGAATCTTACAGGCTACAAACTGCATCAGTGACTTCAGTCAGTGTTATAGTAGCACAAGGTGTATTGATTCAGCTCAACACCTGGAGAACATCTGCCAATGTATGGAGCTGCAGTTGGATTTTGAAACTGCCTTCCCTGAGGTGAATTCCCCCATAAGCACAAGTAGGACACAAAGAAGAGCTGCTTGCCTCCCCGCCCTGCACCCCACACCAGTAAGGATTTATCTTGCCCTGGATGTGTAAATGATAAATAATTAAATGCCCTGTTTTTCAGAGATGTGAGCACTCCCAACTCTCACTGAAATCAATGGGAGCTGCTGGAGCTAGTATGAAAATCAGGCTAATTGTATTTTTCTGTTAGATTGAACTAAATCAGTGTTCAGAGAAGTGATTAAAAGATCAATATGATCTTTCAACCTTGCTCTGAGCATTCTGTGCTATGAAGTCTATTTTTAGAGGTAAAAATTGTTGTCTCCATAAACCTGTAAGATGTGGAGATATAGCAGTAAAAAGAAATGATATCAAATGCATTACAGATAGACTTGAGTGCAATAAAACCAGTATTGCTTACGGTAGGCAGTGGGGTGTCTGGCACAGATCAAAAGCAGGAGAGAAGCAAAGTCATTAATAGAGATAGCAGCATGAACTGAGTTTAACATATATGGACTCCTAAGAGAGGGATGTCACTCAAAAGTCCATTTCTCTTCTCCTGCTGCTGCTGTTATGGAGGAGAAATGATCATTCCCAGAGAACCAATCAGAGCCTCTGAGTCAATATCTGAAACTATATTTTAGTGATAATGAATGGAAGGGATGTCCTTTGTAAAATACCTGATCTTCGCCAGACTATCAGGATTTAAGACTTTGGAATAGGCAGCTGCTTTATTCCACTTTCAAGTGTTAATGAGGTTATTAGTTTGTGATGAAGTGTATTATCAAAAACTGCAACATGCATTCCATTAGGAATCATTATTAAACTCTGCTGCCAGTGCTGTTTGAAAAAAAATGTTCTTGTGTGTGTTTTGCTGGTATTGAAACATACAACTCACTAAAGTGGCCACAGGTTATAGGGTAAATTAATCAAATATATTAATGAAAATGACTGAAGGTCTGTTTTATAAGCATTCAATACCACAGAATTTTGTGCTTTGAATAAATCCCGGGGTAGGATATGATGACATTTAAAGCTTGTTTCATAATAAATTGGCACAAAGGGGCAGAACTGAGGTTGAGCAGACAATCCATAATTCTGGCGTTTCCTAATTGGCAAGTGCTTGACTTTGCAAAATGATGATGATTCTTCTATTGTACCTTTTTCATATGTAAATGAAAATCTATTATAGACTTGCACAGTCATCTGATCGATTCACTGAGTCATGGTAATTAAACACATCATGTAAGTGCAACAACTGTGCGCAGCCTTTTGTCTCTTTTACAGAAAATTCAACCTGTATGTTTTAATTCCTCCCTAGACACATTGAGGATCCAATACACAAGCTGCTGGGCACTCAACACCTGGCATTACTAAACCCTGTTAGGATGATGTGCCTAGCCCTGAGTATGTGATCTGAGTCTAAGTATTACAGTGCAACTACTTTTCTCAGTTACATGTTTGTGATGATAGCTCCCTAAACATGCTCCTTTATGTACTCCTGGGGGAATTCTGTGCCACTGCGAAATGCAGAGTTTTGCAGAAATTAATGCTGTGTGCGCAGAATTTCCTTTTCCCCCCCACAGAAATGGGCTGCAGAAATATTGGCCACCGCTAGGGGCTGCTCGACCTGGCACAGCCCAGCTCACAAATAGAAGACAAGGTCAGGGAGAGGTGGAGGGAACTGGACGGTTCCCAGCAGCTGCAGTTCCCAGTATGCCCTGAAGGAAGGAGGCAGCGGGATGCAGGAAACTCCTTGCAAGCCCAGTACCCAGTGTCAGGCTATTTCCCCCTCTAAATCCCTGTACTCCGGGGCTGGGGGTGGGGCGTGTGAGTGTCTGGGCTGGGGGGGAGCAAGGCTGGCCTCTGGGGTAAGAGGGTGTGAGTGTCTGGGCCGGGGGCCTCCACAGCTGGCCTCTGGTGTCAGGGGGTGTGAGTGTCTTCCACCCCCCCCCAGCTGGGCTCTAGGCAGGTAGGGGGCAGAAAAAGAGGAACTGGGTTGTCATGAGGGTTTCTTTAACTCTCTGCTCCTGGGGGGAAATTTTGTGTGTGTCTGTATTGTTACAGACATACTTGCTGACAGCTGTTTTGAAATAAATTACTAAAATATTTGAAATTGGCATGATTATGTAGTGTTGTTTTGACAAAATAAAATTTTGCAGAATTTTTAATTTTTTGGTGCAGAATTTCCCCTAGAGTATTTATGCTTCTCAGTGCCGGAGAGCAGGCTCCTGTGATGCAGAATGTTAGCCATAATAAAAGGTGGTTGTAAGTATCACATTCCTTTTAGGGAGTTGGTCCCTGGGAACATGATCAAAACAGAATCTACTCAGTTGTAGTTCAAGGATATGTTACTGGACAAAGAAACTATGTGAATGCTTCACTTTTCCATAAAATAGATATTACTACCCTAAAAAATGTATCTCACTTTAACTTTCTATTTGTAAACAAACTATTAGTACAGAGATTTACTCACTTTGAGCAATATGGCAGGAGATCCTGAATCTTAGCAGGGGGCTTGTATTGCAAGAAGAGTGTCCTCTTAATTAAAATGTTTATTAAGTGGCTCTGAAATTCTTTGAATTGGTGACTTACATGCAGTTTGTGCAGCGGGATATTGGACTGCAAAGCTGAATGGATCTATCCTATTCCTGAATGCATTCTGAATATGACCAATCTAATTCAAACTGATATAACATAAGGTCCACCTATGTACCTAGCAGAAAGCATAGCTAAATTTAAATAATCAACCTGTAACTTGAGATGTGAAACCCCCAAAATTTTGAGATTAATCAAAATCCAGACCTGGATCTGTATAAAAATTTTGCAGATAACCTTTCTCCTTTTAATAGGCAGAAGGAAAACCTTGGATTCAAACATCTTTCCCAAACATTGAGGGGTTAGAAATCTGGATATGAATTTTAATTTTCCATCTAAAGCCTGTTTCTACATAATGGACCTCCCAGTGCTCCCTTTATGAAATCACAATGGTATGCACATTGTTAGTAGAGCAGGATGAATATTATAAAATATCTCCTGAGAATATTCATGTAAATTTAAAAGTAAATTTACTCATAGACTTCAAGGTCAGAAGAGACCATCATGATCACCTAGTCTGATCTCCTGCACACTGCAGGACACAGAATCTCACCCACCCACTCCTGTAATAGATCCAGAATCTCTGGCTGAGTTATTGAAGTCCTCAATGATTTAAAGATTTCAAGATACAGAAAATCCACAAGAAGAAGCATAGCAGGGGGCACCAGGAACCCTGAGTTCCCAGGAGGGTGATAGGATTGGATCCAGGCTTTTGGTGCTTCTTGGGGAAGTGCAGATGCAAAAAGCGGATGGGGTCTGGGGCTCTCAGAACAGCCTGGCCCCGGTTGTGATGGTACTCTTCATCCTGACCACTACTCTGGGTAAGACTGCGGGGCTGGGTACATGTGAGAGAGCTTGGAGCTGGCTCTGGGGCAATGTGGGGGGAAGAATGTGAGGCTGAGTGTGGGACAGAGAGAGCTTAAGGTTTGGTACAGGGAAGGGAGAGCTCTGAGCCCCCTCCGTAGGAAAATTCTGAATTGACCCCTTACTGGAAGTGGTATATTTTGCAAATGGGTAGAATTCAGCTTTGCACATCAGGAGTGCAGATTTCTCAAACCCCTGAACAAAGCTTGCTTTTGCCTTTTGCAGTGACACAAGGAAGGCTGAGCTGGGCCTTGGAAATTTAACTACTTATAATCTGCCGAGAAACTTTAAATACTTAATAGAGTGTAAAGCAATTATTATAATACAGGACTATGTGATACACAAAACATTATGAAATTCTGGCTGTACTGGAAGCTAGTAGTTTTGGTATTGAATTTAATGTGGCCAAGAACTCACCCCAAAGTATTCTCTGAGTTATGGCTTTTGGGTGGCCTAAATGTGCAAGTTCATAGATTAGGGAGATGGATCTAGCTGGTAGGAGACTGGGCCCTGGTCTGTTTCACCAGGTTTTTAAATTTCCAGTATAAACCCCTTATTCTATTTTTACAAAAACAAATATTTCCAAAGTGAATATTTTCTTACAAGTAAAAGAACTTGCAGGAAAATCTTTTGATACCAGAAGCAGTTAACTCTCATTTACCTTTATATGTTTGATCTCATCCTGATTATAATTTCCTAATTTAACATAGAGATTTTTTTGACTGCCTGTGCCTGGAGAAATGTGCTTTGGAGCCTTTGGTGAAAATGAGCTAAGCTAACTTGACACCCCTCCCCCTCAAACATCACACTGAGATCTTCAGTGGAGCTTGAGAAATAAACCAAGGAGAAAATAGTGTAAGATTAACATATAGGTTATTTTACACCCTAATGCTCAGTGGCACTGATGACTGCATTGCGCTACAGAGGCTAACGCTGCACATGTGAGACAGGAATTACACTTCTGCTATCCAGCTGCCTTTTCCCTGGTGTAAGTTCCCAACTGATATAGACATCACAATTAGAACTGTAAGAAGAACTAATTTTTTGGTTTGGGGTCCGAACTGCAAAATAAAATAAATTTTGGTTTGGATCAATCTAAAACTATATTTATTTTATTTTTCTGGTTAAATGAAAAAAAAATTAAAAAATATTGTTGATGGTTTTAAGCCCTTTGTCTCAATTTTTAAAATAAATACAACTTTCTGAAATGAAAAGTTGAGATGTCTTATGTTAGAAATGCCAAAATGAACTGTTTCCATTCTTATTTCTTTTATGCAATTGAAACAATTCACCAAATTGACCCTAATTCACAAATGGTGTCAGTGAACACAAATCTGCATTTTTCTACGAAAATAAAAAGCATGAAAAATTTCACCCAGCTCTAATCACCATATAAATTACCATGTGCTATTGGGATGTAGTCCCCTTACAAGAATCCTAGTTTCCTTTCAGCAGCTATATTGTTTTCAATATTTTATTGCCACCTTAGTGTAAGCGTATGAAGTGTGCTGCATGGAGCACTCCTTGTCTAGTATCTGCACAGCTGTTTACCAATCTGCTTGCCTTGCTGCTACAAAAATAATTGTTCAGTCCAGTTCCTAATAAGAGGTCTGCATCTCCAGAGCCATGAAGACCATTGGCCTTAATATAAGTTAGTAACTAGTGCAAACATCTATATCAGTGCACATTTGCTGTCTTTGAAAGGACCATCTTTAGGGATGACAGAGCAGATCAGTATCCATGTCTGACCTTTCTCTGTTGAGACTGCCAATGGATTGTGATGATAATTTTTTTATATGATAATTTGTCCACTAAGATCTTGTCTGGGGCCACCTAAGTATTATATACTGCTACCTTGATATAATGCCACCTGATATAACACGAATTTGGATATAACGCGGTAAAGTAGTGCTCCCGGGGGTGAGGGGCTGCGCACTCTGGTGGATCAAAGCAAGTTCAATATAACACAGTTTCACCTATAACGCGGTAAGATTTTTTTGTCTCCCAAGGACAGCGTTATATCAAGGTAGAGGTGTATATAAACCAAAAAATAGACTGCAAATACCTTTGCCAATATTTATTTACCTGTATCTTCAATAACAATTCTGATACTGGTTCTAACTTGTCTGCCTTCATCTCTGCCACTTCCTTACAATTTCTTATAATGGAAGCTTCTGTGATGAAATTAGGTTCTCTTGGTAAAACTTGCTAAGGTTTGCATGATCTTTTTGCCAAATGTTTTTCCTTAGCAAAAGGGATAGGAAAGGATAAGCATTTGTCAATTACCTGAAACCTGGTGAGTTTTATTGCTGGAGTGTAGCGGCACACAGACTAAATTAATCATTTTCACACTCTTTGTGATTAAACCGGCTGGTCTGCCCACATTTCATCTGGAGTTTTGAAGTTCGCATGAACCAAAGCTCACATAAAGGTCACAATTGTATATTGTCTCCATTATAAATAGTTTATTAAATGTTAAAAAGAGATTAATAGATGTTTTAATAAATGGTTAGTCACTTGATGGTTAGATTCCAACAGGGCAATATATAGCGTATTAATATGGCTTATAACCACCTATTACATTGTCTATTGATGTGCATATAACTATCTATAACCCTGCTACTCATGTTGGAAAATGCTTATAACTAGAGCTGGTCAGGATTTTTCAGGCAAATCATTTTTTTGTTGGGAAGTGCCAGTTTGTCAAACCCCAAACTCTTTCTATGAAAGGGATGGTTTTGACACAAATTTCATCAGGAAGCTTTCTCAAGTCCAGTATGGAATTCCTGCACAAAATGTGAGTGTGAATGCCTGGAATAGCCTGATGGTTATGGCCCTCACCTTGGACATAAGAGCACCATGTTCAAATCATTGCTCTGCTTCATTCAGAGCAGGGATTTAAACCCAAGTCTCCAATATCCCTGGAGAGTAGCCCAATCACCAGACTATTGGCTGTACTAGGGTCAGACCTTCTCAGTATTCATTTAGTATTATTAATTTGTAATATGATAGCCCCATTTCTCTTGTTTTAACATTGTACAAACATAATAAAGAGACAGTTCTGTTTGCCTACTTTATAGATTCATAGTTTAAGGACAATTAGATTATCTAGTCTGACCTTGTGTAGATCCCTGGCCATTAAGTGTCACCCATTTACCCCGATTGAACCCAGTAATTTATGTTTGACTAAAGCATATCTTCCAGAAAGGCACCGAGTCTTGATCTGAATACCACATCTCTTGTAGTTTGTCCCTCACTTTTAAAAATGTGTGCCTAATGTCTAATTTGAATTTGTCTGGTTCCACCTTCCAGCCACTGGTTCTTATAATTCCTTTCTCCACTAGCTTTTAAGAGCCCTATTGTAACCAGTACATATGGTCCCCTCCCAATACTATAGAGTTATTCTGGTGAACTGAATGTCAGATCCATCTTTCTTCTGAAAATGGGGAATGTTTCTGATCTTGTCATCCTGTTGATGGGATTGTCTCACTTCAATGTGATTTGCTTTTCTCTCGTTTACTTTACCTGAAAAATCTTTCCTTCCTAGGTAACAGCTATTGCTTCCTCTACTTTCTATAATGAAAACCTAGTCCATGACATTCAGTCATTTTTAGTTTCTCCTTTTCTAGGTTCAACTACTTAGATTTTAGGAAACCTCAGGGCTTTTCCTAAATGAGAGGCACTGTTTGAGCTAGTACAATCTAAAAAACTACCTATAAAACTTTGTTGCCCTAAATAACCCATTTGTGGAATTAGCTTCATCCTGTTAAATAATTTTTCCATTTGCACTAACCTGTCATTCCAGAGCTTTGGAAAGAACACATTTATACTGTACTTCTTCTCTTCTTCCTACAATGCACTCTGATTACATATGTGATGTGGCTATGATATTTATCCATTCCTCACTGGGCAATGATTTATCAGTCCAAAATAAAGATTTCAAAAGGCATCAACATATGGTGAAAAAAAAATGTTACTTGCTCTTTCCAGGATCACAATTTTTGGTTGTTTTATCAAATAAATCTATGCAATCCTGCTGGAGTGGACTCTTCAAGTGGAGTTGCTCTAATCTTTTAGGAGTTGTGGAGAAAGTTACAAGAGAAGCATAATGAATGGATTAAACATAAGTATTTGGGATGCTATAGAAAAAGACTATTTGAAATGCAGGAGACAATTTATTAGAAGCTAGCAGTGAAAGGATAAAATGTTAAGGAGAGCAATTCAGATTGTGTTCTATAGGAGAAATTATGGTAAGGAGTGTCATGGACAAGAGCCCATACTGCAATATGAAGAAATTTTAATTTAACCACCTAATTTATTGTCCATTTTATATTCCAGTGAATATAGAATGGAGAGTCAGAATTGTGTTATTTGTCTGTCTCAGAGCTGTATACTTTATATATTGCAAAGCATGTGCACTCAACCAAAAAAATGCAGTGCCCAATAAATTGCAGTCTGAATTTCCTTAATATTTTAACTTTCTCAGCACTGGAATTTGCCAGACCCACAGCCAAATTAATTCAACAGGGAAAGAGATCAGTCTGATTCAGTGTCATAGTTCCTTCTGTGGTGGTGGAGTAGGGTGAAAATTAAAAATCCCAAATGAAGATGTGGGGCTAGAATTTTTAAAAAGAGCCTTGTTTCCTTTTAAGTATCTAACTGAAGCAGCCTGATCAACTCCATAGAGAATAATAGATGTTTCCTGAGTATAAAAAGTTTGTCTCACTCTAATCTTTGTCACAGAGGAAGTATGTGGTCTAAACAGTGCACAGGGATTTAGCCACACAAGTTCACTTGATATGATTTGTGAAAATTGTATGTCTCACTCCTCATGCTGCCGAAACACCTCTAGAATGTGTCAACTGTGTCCTAACTCTGTTTTCTTGCATTATAATGGACTGGCGCAATATACACTTTATTAATTATATATTGTGTAATTGTACTTTTCACCTTCTGTAGCAATGCTTTTCCGTGTGTGCCAGTGCTGCGCTATCTATAGTTGTGTGTGATGAATTGCATTTATCTCGCACCTTTGACTGCTTCACCTGCACTTTCTCCACTAATTTATCTCCCATGAGATTATTTGTAATATTCCAAAACTCCGGGCAGCTTCAACCAGCTGCCATTAAGAAAATAAATGACTGTCAGTGATTATTTTTAAAAAATTGGAAATAGGATTGCAAAAACAATTGCTATGTCCACATTGTTATCTAGGTTATCTATATAAATTGTAAGTTTTCAGGGCAAGAATCTGTGCCTTACGTTTCTAAAATGCATGCTACTTGGGTAGTATATAACCAGTACCAAAAGGGTGACTGACTACATTCTGCAGTTTAAAATATTCACTGTTCAATGAAATGGCCTAGTATTTGGAGTGTTTGAATATCGCAGTCACAAAAAAGAGGAATTTGATGATGTCTGAGACTACTTGGCTGGAACAGAGGTAATTCTGTTGATGTTTTTGTATTCTACATTTTTTTGGATGGAGTCTTCCTCACACTTTGATGTCAGTTGTCCCAAAAATCTTTTTGGCATTTTTTTTTCTACAAAATCAGAGGCCCAGGAGACACACAAAGTGCTCTAATAGTTAACCCAGAACTAAAACCTAGTCAGTAAAATTCCAGCATAAAATCTTCTGGTTTCTTTAAAGCATTTTTTCCTGTTAACATTTCTCTCTATTTAGCCTGTGTAATGCTGCTGTCTCATCCAGGAAAAGGAGAAAAACAAATCTCCCTTGATCTTCATGAAGTTTGTTGTCTTTTACTTTTTGGCCACTTCATGTATTTTGTTCCACAAATGAGCAAAATGTATCCCCTCCTGTAAACTCTCTTCAATGGCTCAGTAACTCCCAAGCCAAAAAATTAATCTCCCCTTCCTTCCCTTTTTTGCTTCAGGGGTAGTAAAAATATCCATTCCTTCCAAAAGAAGGAATATTGGTTTTGAGTTTTCCCAATCCAACCACTTTTCACTCCCCCAAAGAATCTCTCATCATTTTTCTGAAACCATCCAGGGGAAAAAGCTACAAGTTCCAAGAAAGTAAAGCTGCATGTGACTCACTTCATCAGTATCTATATTTCTCGAATATAAAATGTTGGACGCTGGCATCAATAAAGTTCAAACTGGAGATAAGATGCACATTTTTAAGTGTGTGTCATTAACCACAATTTGGCCATCAAAACTCTAACAACCTTACAGCTGAATATAGAGGGGATCTCTGCCCCTCTGAGTGATATTCTTCACCAGCTAGCTGCTAATATGATCACAGATGTTTTAATGCTTCAAGAAACGCATTCCAGCAGAGACTCAATTACAGATCAGGGGTTATCAGAGTGCAGCTGCCAGTCATTGACAGTTTGGAATTTGCACATATGTGAAACTTGGACTTCAATTTCAAGTAGTTGGACAATCTGAGGAAGGCAACAACATCACCTGACACCTCATACTTGTAAATGGTATAAATCCAATGAATGTTTACCATCCCCCTTCTGAACAATGGCTACATCCTCTGTTCTCTCTCTTGTTCCAAATCTTGCAATGGTGAATGGAGACTTCAATTCCCACCAAACAATTGCTGGCCATGCCACTGATTCTCCTGATGGTGAAATGCTTCTCGACTGGGCAGTGCTACCAATCATTCCTTTATGACCCAAAGTGGTCATGTACTTTCCACTCAGCCCCCTGGTTTTTGTTTCTGTAGCTGCTCTCTCTGAGTACACTTTGAAACTTCCTAACTCTCAGTAATGGCCCCTTTTAACAGTGATAGGGCTAGAGATCACAGCAGCCAAAGTAAACCAGACTGGAAGATGGAACTTTCACCATGCTGACTGGGACCATTTCAGAGAGGAAACAGACTCCTCGTAGTCAGGAAGTCATGGCATACAGCTGATGAAGTGAACATGGCTTACAAGGTCGTCTGTGAGACTTTCAGTGTGGCTAGAAAGCTGATTCCACCTGGTTTTTGTAGGGCATATATACCCTGCTGGGATGATGTCTGTGACAACTTCTATCAAAAAGTCAGTCTGCTTTGCCTGAGGGGACAAAATAATATGTTAACAGAATGTCTGACTGTTAAGAAGCAGGAAAGGTGAATATGTTGGAAATGTGGATTTCCTGCACTCAAGCAGTAGTGCTTGAGGTCTTGTTCATTGTCTTTGGGCAGAGGAGACCCCAAAACACCCTACATATGTTCCAGCCAACCAGTAATCACAGAGATCATGATTGGGAAGATTTTGTCTGCTCTCCGAAAAAGTCAGCAAAAACAACAAGGAGTTCTTGTGGCACCTTAGAGACTAACATATTTATTTGTGCATAAGCTTTTATGGGCTATAACCCACTTCATCAGATGCATGGAGTGAAAATACAGTAGGCAGGTATAAATAATACAGCACATGAAAAGATGGGAGCTGCCTTACTGAGTGAGTGGTCAGTGCTAATGAGGCCAATTCAATTAGGATGGATGTGGCCCATTCCCAACCCCGTCAGCCAATTTCTGCTTATCCTAGCCATTCACTAGGGAGGAACTGGATTCAGCTATTTCTTTTTTAAAACCCTAACTAGCTCCTGGGCTTGACATATTGATGGGAAGTTCCTGAATCACATAAGCTCATTCTGTTGTGACTTTCTGCTCAGACTCTATAACACTTATCTGCAAAGCTATACAGTTCCAAAGGTCTAGTGAAGGTCACATGTAGTGGCACTTCTTAAGCCTGGAATGAAGGCAAGTGACACAAAGAACTATTGTCCAATTGGTCTGATCAGCATTGCTTTTAAGCTGCCTGAGAGACAGGTACTTAAACAATTGTTGCCTTTAATTGACACACAGTTACCCCTTACCATGGTTCCAACCAGGCTTTAGTGCTGGAGATCAAGTGATTAGATTGATATATTTCACTGCAGATAAGTTTGATGCAGGACAGAAGGTCAGTACCTTTTTTGTTGATCTTTTGTCAGCATACAACACAGTTTGGCATCCTGGACTAATCCGAAAATTATACTGCTTTATCCCAGACAAGAAACTTGTAGGGTTTATCATGCAGATGATGCCTAACAAACAGTGATCATCAAGTGTGGAGATGGTTCAGGTCACCCATATTGTATGAACAGCAGACTTCCATAGCAATCCATCCTGGCTCTGATTCTCTTTAAGTATATATGCAGCTGACTTGCTGCCCACTTCAGCAAATAAGTTTGTGTGTACTGATGAAAATCTGCCTGGCAATAGCCAGAAGGAGCTTTGAGGAGCTGGAGGCCTGCCTGTCATCAGACCTCAAAACCGTGGCCAAGTACTTTTAAAAGTAATGACTTACACTAAAGGCACTAAAGAAAGTGTCATCTTGTTTCCATCTCACCAACTGGTTATCTCATCGACAGCTGCAGCTCTTTCTGAACAATCAACCAATCATTTTATAACCATATTCAACTTATTTGGGGATAAAGCTTGACCGCTCTTTGTCCTTTCGACACTATATCAAGAAGACATACACTGGAATTCAGTTGAGAGTCTTACTCCTCAGGGTTGCTGGCAGCTCCTTGGGACGCTACCACTGTAACTTATGGACATCTACCAACGTCTAAATTATTGCACCTCCCAAACATTGTGCTGCAGCATGGGGTTCCAGTCATCACTGTGGGAAGTTGGACTCATTGATCAACTCTGCCCTCCGTATTATCCCGGGTACAACCTGTATCAGAGGGGTAGCCATGTTAGTCTGGATCTGTAAAAGCAGCAAAGAGTCCTGTGGCACCTTATAGACTAACAGACGTTTTGGAGCATGAGCTTTCGTGGGTGAATACCCACTTCGTCAGATGCATCAGACGAAGTGGGCATTCACTCATGAAAGCTCATGCTCCAAAACGTCTGTTAGTCTATAAGGTGCCACAGGACTCTTTGCTGCGGGTACAACCTGGAAAACTACAGTTTCCAGCTTTCTGGTCTGGGCTGGCATAACTCCCCCAATGATTTAGGTACGAAGGTAAGGGCCTGGTGGCATTACTGCACATAGTGAACTATCAGATAGCTTACTTCAAAATTTCATCCTAAAGCCACAAAAAATATTTGGGCTAATGTCAAGATGACCATTTTCTGAAATAGTTGAGCCTCTCAGACAGTACATCAGACACAATCTTTCTAAGGAACAGCAGAAACAGATGGTACATGACTATCTTTTGGATCAATGGTACATTTCTTGGCAGATAGACAACTGAAATCCACATCCTCTAGTATTCCCGGATATGTTCTCACATGCTCTTCAGAACATCCATATGAACTGAAAGATCCTTCTTCATTACAACAGGGTACACATAGGCAATTTGACTTACATCTTTCCCATTGGGGCTTCTTGAGCTCTCTGGCCTGCCCCTGTGTAGCTCAAGAACAAACACTATGCCATCTGGTTAAGGACTGGCGTCTTTGTCATCAAAGTGCTTTGATGTATCTGGATGATGCTGCCATGATAGAGGCTACATCATTTACTAAACATCTCTACTTCAGTCTTTGTGCCACCAGAAGCCATATACCAGAGGATGAACCATTGGAACAGATAATCAAGGGGTGTGGTAAACTGTCTACAGTGCTTAGAGTTTTTAAATCAAGACTGGATGTTTTTCTAAAAGAGATGTTATCTATTTAGCCACAAGTTATTGGACTTGATGTAAAATACTGCGACCTGTGTTATGCAGGACTTGAGAATAGATGGCCTTAAAATCTATCTAGAAGATGCATGTATTTTCTAAAATGAAGTTTCACTTGTGTAAGTAAAACACAATAATCAATTTGTCCTCAGTTTGCTAACTACTTAAACTAGCTATTTTTAATCTGTAGCTGTCCTGAGATCCTGAAACACTTCTACCAACCTGTTTGGTTTTAGTACCCATCCAAATACACTAAAACATGCTCAGTTGATAGCTGATCAGAAGTGTAGGTCTCTTAAATTCTGACAATTCTGATTTCAATGGTCCTGTCTCCTTTGACTTTATCTTCACCATTTTTCATGAAACTAGAAGCTATATGAGCAGCAGAAGAGAAGCCTGACATCTTGCTCATATTCCTTTGGCAATGTCAAAAGGTAGTTGTGTGAGAAAAGGCCACCATAAGAGAAAGCAACTGCAAAGACAGTTGGAGGAAGATGGGAAACCCAGGTTTCATTGAATACAAAGAGGCAGAGGAAATAAAAGGTAGGAGTGTACTGAAATCATTATGTGTAATGTGTAAAGCTCCAATGGAGCACAAAAGAGACTATGCAACATTTTAGGACAGTGACCAAGGATGCTGCATGCAAATGAAGAGGTAGGGAGAATATAATTACCCTATTGGAATAAAGAAATTAGCTAAATCTAGCCACCTATAGGCAACTGGTGATGGTGGTCAAATGCTAGCCAAGTAATTTAATTAAATTATTTCATGAATATTGCCAATGTTCATTCAGTCTGGGATTTTCCAGTCCAACTCCTTTAACTCCAATTGACTTTGAGAGCTGGGTACTTAGGGTAATTCCTTTTAGGCTTTGTGAAAATAGCTGCCTTCATATTTTATTTGGCAAATACTATTCAGTGAGATTTAGAAGTGCTCAAATACTGCAAAACATTGCTGAATAAAATTCACCTAATGTCACTAATAATTGTATAATATATTAAATGAATATTGTTCAGTTTGATCTAGATGTGCAAGAAATGCCTAGTTACTTTAAGAAAACAGCTTGACCATGAGAGTTCACATAGCTTTTAAATGTTATGTTTCTATTTTTTTACCTCACTTACACATGCCAAGGGTAAATCAGAGATATTTCTCCCCTGAAATTATTAGGTACAGGAATCAGAAAATAGAATAACAGTCAGAATCAGTCAAATACACCAGTTCAATGGGCTTTTTTGGTGTTTGTTTTAATTAAAATATAAATCTTTAAATCATGCTACATTTTTATATGGTAGGCCATGTAATTAATGATGGTAGAAGCCAGTATTTCTGTGAAATAGAATGAGTCTAAATACGGTTCTTAAAATGTTATCAGGCTGAAGTTTAGTTTATTCCCAAAATAGGTTCTTTAGGTTAAGATTTTATTTTACAAAAGCAAACAATGTTTAAGGGAAATTTAACTTTTGTTCACAACTGTTACTAGGATCCCTGAGTGGCTTTGTATGTAGATGAGTCCTAAAAACACACACCGTTACTGAGTTGCTAAGGGCATGTGCTTGGAAGAAAAGGAGGGGGAAGTGTACATGTTCAGAATTGCAGATGAGCTAACTCTGTGCTTCTGGCTACAACTGGAGTTCTGAAGAGAATTTAAATAGAGACAAAGAGTAGTGTATGGCCATGAAAGCATAAAAGTGGAGAAGCAAAGAACTAAGAAGCAAATTTTTTCCCGTATCTCTGTATTTGGGGGGAGGGGGAACAATATATTCCCAAGTCTGAGCTATGGAATGTAGCTTATTTCAGAAGTTGAATGCAAAATATATTAATTGTTTTTTTTTCTAGCCTCATTTATTGTCTTGGTAACAATGGAAAGCTCAGCTTAATTTGTGCCAAAGACAAATATCACAGCAAATGTGAATATTTCTTCCATGAATACATATCTTTGACTGTGACCTTTGTATTAACTAAAAGTGTTTTGGGGCAAATTTTGTCTTGATACACAAGTGCAGATCTCATTGAATTCAGTAAGATCCATGTCCAGTCATCCAAGAGCATAGGTTGCCTCTTAGACAGTGGTGGTAGACGTTAAATGTTTTACTATGACACCAGGATATTAAAGCTGGGACTTTCAAAGGGTCCTAACGGTTGGCCTACATAGGGAAGTTATTCTGGAATAAGATAGGGTGTGAATTTAAAATATTATAACAACTGCAGAATAGCTCTTCATGTGGACACTCTTATTCCAGAATACAAAACCTGAAACATCCACTGGAGTCTTCTTAGAAACCTGGATTCCATATAAAATCAGATCAAGCTTCTTGACTCTCATCAGTGAACAATATGATGCCCTAAAGTATGAGATTGGAATATCCTTATTACTTTAATTTGCATAAGTAGGACACCTACATATGAGGGAAGGATGTTTTAAGAAGGCTCAGCTAGCATGGATTATTCTCTCTGAACTGTTCTTGCATTTATGGATTTAACTCAGACCTTTAAAATCTGGACATATATTTGTTTGGAATAACTAATACATTTGTATTGTGTCTGTGAGTGGTATGGAATGATTAGAGAGATTATGATGTCTTCAGTACAGAATCAGAAGTTCAATGCATTACCTAAGAAAAAGGATCTGGGGTAATAAAGAGGTTTTTTTAATCAGACTTCCTTAAAATGCCATTTTACCTCCAATTTGAAATTTACAGGTAGAGAATGTTAATGTAGGCATTGAGTCTGAGTCGTCAGTGACAGAATATACGTGTCATCTACAAAAACGTCTTTCATACATTTATTGACAATGGGATACATAGAATGTACATTGGGTAGTAATCTGAACATGTATTCTACATACATTCGTTATTTTTCTTTGTACCTGATTCTCATTATTGTTGTAGGGCCAATGGTAGTATCCAGTTGCCTTCTGAGGTATGTCTGTCTTTAATCAAGTATAATGGTTTAGCTACAGCTCCATAAAAGACATCTTTCAGTTTGTGTGATGAAGGCTAAAACAGCAGTTTGTCAATTAGATCTTCTCATTTATTTGAGTGAAAAGTATACTTGAGAAAAGAGTGAGTTAAAACAAAGTAATCAGAAACTACTTTGGTGAGGGAAAATAACACCCAAGGGACCCAGGAAAGATACTGCTGTGCGATTATGTATGAAAATTACCACAGTCCTTAAATTCTTTTTTGAGTAAATTGCTGTGAAACTTCCCAGGGGTACCCAGGGTTATGAGGCACCTTGCTATTATCTGCCTTTAGCTTGAGGAAGTCTTATCTGTGCCTGCCAGGGGTCAGCTCTCTGACTCCCCCAGCCACAAGGAACACAAGCACTACCTTCCAGGCCTCCACAGGACCCACTCTCTCTGAACAGGTGGGCCGTGAGACAGTTTGTTTACATTGACTGTCCGCAGGCCTGGAGCTCCCAGTGGCCATGGTTTGCCATTCCCAGCCAATGGGAGCTGTGGGAAGGTTGCCCACCACTGCATAAGACCAACCAGGATGGCAGCTTGTCTCCCTAAATGAAGGATGCCCAGGCATTTCTTTGCACCCCTAGATATATTAGGTTAGCTATTTGTTCTTCACCTGCAAACCCCTGCTATTTACTCTTCATGTTAATTTCTTTCCTGAATTCCATACAATCTCTTCCTTAGCATTTACTCAATATGCAAATAGATGTTCATTGTAAGACACGCAATAAACAATGGTCAGCCAGGAAGATAAGTGTCTAACAACTTCTGTCTGGGGAAACCTGTCTTAAAGCATGTACCTCTGGGTGACCTGCCTTAAACATCAAGGCTTTAAGAACATAATTTTATCTATCTATCTGTCTATCTATCTATCTATCCCTCCTTACATATTATCTGCACATATATTTCACAAAGATTATGATGACCAGTGTAACACTGGCTTTCAAAAGAGACCTTATGTGACTCTCTTTGGTAAGCTAGTCTGTAGATACCAGACCCAGGGAACCTCTATAACCATTGTGCACTCTTGTCCTCTGCCAATTGGCATCAAGATGTCCTAAGGTCACAATCTCCCCCAATGGGAGAGAAGATTGGGAAATTATTACTCAATATGGCTTCATTGGGTTTTGGTTTAGCTAGGTGCAATTGACCTTGGGCTAAGTTTGGTCACATGGATACAGGTATAAATCCGTGGTAATGAAGAAAAGAATGTGGCATAATAGGAATGTGCTAGATCCCAGTTCAGGGCTTTTCAGTTTTGAGCAACACCTCTTCTCGTCAAACTTGCTCAGCAAGATGTCAATGTTCTTACAGGATCATTAGATAATTTAACAAGGATGAATTAACTGTTCTTAGCCTCTCATTTAAAAAAAAATGTTTTTTAGACCAACACTGAATAAGAAAACCATATGATCTAAACTATGCATCCTTATCTATTACACTCTGAGATCACTTCTCACTGTATATTATTAACTATGGCATTTTCTAAAAACAGAGATTAGGCCCCTATTGTACTAGACACTGCACAAACAAACAGCATAAACCCATGTTTCAGAGAACATCTAATATAAGATTTAGATGACATCTGAATAGAGGATTGAGTGGGGTGATGAAACGTTGTAACCATCTACATTTTTATCACACCGACTACAACAATATCTAAGGGCTAAATCCTTTAAGGTGCTGAGCATTCTGGATACTGCAAGACACTTAAGCATCTGCTTAACTTTAAGCATGTAAAGTAAACTCATGGGTAGAGATGGGCTGACAATGTGTTTCCTGTCCTGTGAATATTTTTGAGATTTTTCTTAAAAATATTTTTGAATATTATTTTGAACTTTTTTACCATGCTGAATTGGGACAAAAAGTCAAAATCTCAAATATTCAGACATCAAAAAAGAAGCTGTGCATGTGTGGGTGGGGGGGTGAAGGTGTTCAGGTCAATCAGTGTTTCATTTTGATAATGTTTAGTTTTAATTTGGACCGCTTTCTCTTTTTTTTATCAGTCTAATTAGCTTACATTTTGAAACTAACGCATTGCAGACTGGAAAACTGATTTTTTTTATTTTGAAAGTGTCAGATTTCAAAACTCTTCAACATTCAAGTCAGGAAATTCATCAAAACTGATCCTGTTTCATCAACAGTTTTGAATTAAATGAATCGAAATTTTCTGATGGGAAAAGAAGATTTGTCAGTAAATTCCTGACTTGTCGTACTCATGGGTTTAAGGTTAAGTATGTGCTTAATTTCTGGGGCCAGGAAGCTCAACATCTTTTAGGTATGACCCTTGAGTGCTGAAAAGGAAAGAAGGAATGATAATGACAAACCAAAAATGGGCAGACCTGTTTGACAAATGGCCTATTCTTCTTCTGAGACTTATCCCTATAGTCTAAAGGCTTGTCTACAAAGCAAATTATTGAGCTACAAGCCAGAGAGCCAATCTACAGTACACCAACTAACCACACAGTAATGTCCAGTGGGAACACTGCCGCAGTACCGTCAAAGTCTCAGAGTGTGACTTAGCATTAAAGTAGTGGTACACTAAGCTGCACTCTGAGACTTTGATGGCACTCTAGCAGTATCCCCACAGGATGTTACTGTGTGGCAAGCTGGTGCATTGTAGATTCACACACTTCGCCTTGTACATATTCCCGAAAAGCAGACTTTGTATTCACACACACTACTGGCCTAGCCCAAGTCAGTGTTTTATAGTTTTTAGATGTTTCATGAATTGAATATTTTACTCTTCCTGCTGTAGAAGATCTGCAGGGAAAGGCTGGGGAACGGGGAGGAGGGTGCATGCACGTGTGTGTGTAAGTACATATTAAGGGTTAACATAAGATTGGGATGCCAGCAAACAAAAAGGTGCAAGTGGTCCCAAAAATGTCGTAAGTGTTGACTAGACTCAACCACCTTACCCACTATTTAAACTCACAATTGACTCATCCACCTTAACCACTATTTAAGCCTAAAACACATTTTATAGACATTAAAATAATTGTAAAATCAAGAAAATTGTCTCTTCAGGGATTTCCTGTCACTGCCATGAATTACACATGCAGTAATAATACTTCTATGGCAGTTTTCATCTAAGAAACTTAAAATTGTTTTATGAGATTGGTAATTTGCTGGTCTACCCATCTGACTTGTAGGTGAGGTGTACAGAGATATTAATTTACTTGCTCAAAATCAAAAAGCAAGTCAGTGGCAAAACTCACAAAGGGACACAATTGTCCAGACTTTGTCACTTGACAAAACTGCCTACCTACAACTGCCATGTGGCTTTCTTTGCTAGGGTATGCATGACCTAAAACCAACAAAAAGCATGTAAAATGTGTGCTATCCTATAGCAAATATTTGTATTCTCATTGCACTTATATTTAATTTTATAAGTGTAAAATAATATACTTCTTTAATTGTCATGTTATTTATGTGATTTAGAGAGACTGTGAAAAGTGTACCAATTTTTTGTTGAGCTACAGTAATAGTTAGAGTTACTATGTTAGGGTTTGTTTGTTGTCTTGATCTCCAGGGCCAAACGTGTTATAAACTCTTTCACTGTCCAACATTAAAACAAAGATTTGGGTTTTTTTCTAGAGACCCTCGTTTACTCAATTTCCTGGCAAACATCCAAAAGCATTAATTCTAAAGTGGGAAATTTAGGAAATACAAGAAAGAACAAGAAAATAAAACAAGCATTTACACTGAAACTGAAATGGATTAATTATACAAATTAAATTTAATTAAGACCTATTAAAGTCTCTCTCCTTGTGCAGACAAAATACCAGTCTCTTATTTTCATTGACAACTTTTCTTTGACAAAAAGGAAAGATTTCAGAGAGGTAGCTGTGTTAGTCTGTATCAGCAAAAATGGCAAGGAGTCCTTGTGGCATCTTAGAGACTAACAAATAAAATTTGTTAATCTTCAAGGTGCCAAAAAGGAAAGAGTTAATTTTACTCTCAGCCCTAATGTGTAATGTGTATTCACCTCTTTTGTTTTTGACAGAGAGACACAAGGTGGAGGAGAGACAAGATAGAAAAGGTGATGTTCTTGGAACACTGTACAGTCACAAATGGGTGCTTTAGGTTGGCCAGAGTACCTGTTGTGAGGAACCAGACTCATATTGCAGTTAGGGTCCAGGATGACATCTGGTTGTGTCCTTTCTCCTCAGACAAGGCAGATCTGGATGGGCCATGTCACCTCTCTGTGGTAACATGTACAGTGTAGTTAAGAGAGGAGGAAAACAATTGTGGGACAGAAAGTAACACAAAAGGGCAGACAGAACAGGAGCTTACATGCCTCTTCAGTACTGACAATTAGGAATTCCCACTAATGGGCTGAGGGCTGGATACCATGAAGATTACACTCTGACCTATCAGTCCTCATTCTCAAAGGAAACCTTCACAATGCTTTCAAAAGATGAGCCTGGGAACTTAAATTCATAACTTTGCTAAGCACTAAAGTTTATGGACCGAATAAAGAGACTGGATTTATGGCTTATTGCAACAATTTGTAACTCACTAAGCCCCCTTTTTGTCTTACCACTTCATGGATGTTAACGGGCCACTTCACTTTGAATGGTCCCTTAGAATATATGCAAACGACTTATGCTAAACTCTGTGCTCGACCTTGTATTTATCAGTGGCCTTTCCCAGAGCTCTGTGAAAGCTCAGAAGCTTGTCCCTCTCTCACCAACAGACATTGGTCCAATAAAAATATATTATCTAACCCACCTTGTCTCTCTAATGATACTATGATGACTTTCAGGACTCACAGGTGAAATGAAGTTCCTTAAATAAGGGCAAGGCCTGTTGAGCGTTCTCTTGGGAAGAAAATCTTTTGGTCTAGTCTGCTCCTTCTGGCTTGGAATCAAGGAAGATGAGATGATCTAGGATGTCATTTTTTTGTAGTCTCCTTTAAGGAACCCCAAAAGGAGTTGTGGGTGGGGGGAGGAGAAAAGAGAGTGGGTGGCATAGTTCATCTGCTCATCATTTTGCTGACCATTTCTATAAGGCCAAATCTGGCCACACTTTCTTATTTATTAAGTCCAATCTCAACATTGCCCTTGAACCATATCAGTAGGCCCTCTTCATTTGGACTAATTCAATCTCTATGTCTGGTTCTCTTCCACCTGTTTATAACATTGATTCTCAAAAATAACTTGACTTATTTTTCATGGTTAATTTCCAAGTAGGCAAAAATTATATTACCCAATTGTCACAAACGGACTTATCCTGCCACTGTGTGTGTGTGTGTGTGTGTGTGTGTCTCTCTCTCTCTCTCTCTCTCTCTCTCTCTCTCTCTCTCTCTCTCTCTCTCTCTACCAAAAAACTGCCATTGACTTCAGTGGGAGACCAATGTGTAGAATGTTTCCAGAGTCTGGCCAGAAGGCATTTGAAAATGAGCATCAGCACATTTTATCCCCAAATCAAACAAAATCAGTATTGTTCTAAAATAAATTCTTTATCAGCAGATCACACACCACAAACTGCTGTCCTTTGTGTAGATAAAGATGAAATATATTTCAAATACTTGAACTAGTCAGAGGCAAAAAGTGAAACCTTAAAGGCAAAATCAGATTCAAGCTCTTCTGGTCTTTTAGTATAAACTCCTTCCAGAGTTGACGCAGATGTAAAATAGTATGCTTGGTTGCTGCAACCATACTTATCTGCCTCTATTGCTGTGTCTCAGGAAGAGAAAGATGGTAGGGAAAGTGAATGGCTGGCATCTGAATCTAGTTTGAAGAGAAAGCTGAAGAGGAAGTGCAGTGCATATGAGAGTTCTCCAACATCAGCTCTGGAATGTGTACCCTTAGGAGTGGAGCAATACTGTTAGAGACTGATTGTCCACTTCAGTCAAAGAGAGAGGGTAATTACATGGTAGAAGTAGAGCAGCGAGGGGAGAGTCTGCTTTAAACATTTGTAGCAAGGCTCGATGATCTGACTCTACTAACCTGAGCCACCTGTTTTACTGCAGATTTGCTCTGGGAGTAATCATGGGCTATGGCCTTTTGCAAAAGCAGTGTTTTAGTTACTTACAGTAATTGAGAGAATAATAGCAAAACATTGTACACATTGATATTTACTTCTTAAATGCTTTGGCTTTGACCCTCAGGTGTACCAGAGAGCTGTGCTCCACACACTCAGGTGGGGGCAAAGGTGGCATTACACCACCTTTCTTGTGTCTCCTCCCGGCATCCTCAACTTTTGGGGGCAACTGGGATCTGCCTCGTTGCTCAGTTCAAGTACAAACCGATTCACGGTTGCTTTAACTTGTGCTGGTGTGTACTGATACTCCAGTGGTGCACTCTGGCCACACCCCTTTCTTCACGGGCTGTGCCCCAGAGCAAGGAGGTAGGGCAGTTCTGGATCCCTTTTGCACCACTGGCGTGCCACAAACAGGAAATGTTATAGAGCCCTTTATATTTTTAAATATAAAAGGAAGTTGCTGAGAGATAGCCGATAAATTAACATACAGTGAGTGTGAACTACAGCTGGAAAATTCTGTAGCTGAGGCATAAGGTGAATGAAAGTAGTGAAAACAGATGACAGTAGTACAATAACTCAGTTGGCCCTTCCTGCTTTACAAAGAGCACACAGAGTATGCACCCAGCAGCACAAGAGAAAGAAATAAAGAAAACTACTCTCGCTATATTAAACCCAACACATTTTAACTGGATAGCAAAAGTATAAGGTGTAATGATTTTCTAATAGGTGGTAAAGTAAGTAGATGCTACTCAGAACAGGACATTCTGGTATTTCTGAAAACATTTCCTGGTTGTTTTCACACATGGATATGTGACATTGTCATATCTCTAATTTGGGAGTTCATTTCAATAATCTTAGAATAAAGGTTTTAGAAAATAAACTAAAACCTTGTAATTTTTATCAGTGTTACAAAAATACTGGATCAGAGCTGACTGCATTATACCAGCTCTCTCACTCAACATGTATCTGTCAGTATTTCTCACAGGTAGTTACCCATATGTTTCAGATGCAAGTGATGTTTACAGAATAATTTTAAAGAAATTCCCATTTTTATAGACATATATGTAATCCAGGATGGTCAAGCTTTTCAGCTACCAGTTACCCCAGTTCAATACTAGCTGAATTATTCAGTAATACATGGAGCCCTTTGGCTGCAAGCATCCCTAATGCTTTTGAACACTGAGCTTCAAGACCACAGTTCATCACCACAAGGAATTCACTAGGAGGAATATAGTACCAGTTCTAATCAAATACAGTTTGAATTTAACTCAGTTGTGTGGGCTGTGAAAGCATATTTAAGAGCACAAAATATGTAGTTCAAAAATACGCTACTATCTTATTAGGGAAATTTTTAAAATAAAAACCTCAATGTGGACATCACCGAAGAATAAGACAGGTATTTTTTTAAATCAACCCTGCACATCATAATGCTAGTCTGAGTGGCTTTTTAGAAGAAGGTGGTTGTGATATAGCTTTGCTCTCACATACATTTTTTGCAAGAAACATTAGCATGCAGTGGGGGTTAGCAATGCACATGTTTGTGATGGCTCCAGAGTTGACCTCTTAGTGCACACTACCTCTTGTAGTCCCACTTCCCCAGTGTGGCCCATTCCCACTATTCTGTTACATAGGAGTTATCTATCTGTATGTCATCATTAAAGGGGACCCCTCTCAAAGGGGATCTCAGGAAGCCTGTCACTGCTACTCGTCAAGACTCTCATGAGAGACAAAATGGGTGGCTATGAAAATGGGGAGAGTGGGAAGGACAGATGTTTTCTGACTAATAGACAACATCCCCATCTGTTAGCAGGAGTCCCCTGCAGTTTTGAACACTGGCCCTCATATTCTCAAACACTGAACAGATGGTAGGTTACAAAATGTCTAAATTGAAGTTTGGAGGAAAAAATATGCTCCTTTCTGAAACGTGCAATTGCTGTTAAGTTATGAAACAGAGTTGTGGCCCTTTTTTTAAAAAAAAAATATTGAAAACTCTCCTGTGTTCATTGGAACATTGCTCTTTAACCCATGAAAATAACTCAAACTGCAGCAGGAAAGTTTTAGCATCATGGTCGCTACTGTATCTGAAGATCATTGTGTTTCTGTGCATATGATCTCCAGGGGTTCAGAGGGCTGGGGCAGGCAGCTAATTTTGTCAGGTGGGGCATTTGAGTCACACTTTCTTCGAAGCTAGGCATTTTTCAAATTGCTTGTACTTTTTAAAGTACATTTCCCCTGTGTCCTGTCAGCAGTTGTTACTTCTAGATGGGACTGGAAACAGGCTGGGGAGGAGCAGCTACCAGTTCCAGAGAGCTCAATCCCTTCCTTGGACTTAAAACCAAGTTGAAGTGGGATAGCAGATAGATCACTTCTTTGTTTAATGACAATACCCTTGGAAATTGCCCCCAGAACGCTTCCATTTTCCCCACCATTTTAGGGTTTTCCTTGATAAACCAAAAATAAAAAATCTGCTAATTGTTGAAAACTGGGGCGGAGGGGAGGGAGGGAAAAAGAAAAAAAAGGTTTTGGATTCACAGGATGAGAGTCTGTTCTGTGTTCTGAGGCACAGCATAGAACTCGCAGCTCTGAAGGGAGGCTAAGCAGTTTTCAAGCCACCTTTGTGCCTTTCTGTCTCTGGGCTGCTGCAGAGGCCTGACAACTGTCTTAGTTAGGACAGCCTTCCCAAGCTGTCCTAAAAGCTACTACACTTCCCAGAATATCTTGTACATTGTCCAGTTAGTATTTTGATTGCAGATGCATCTGCTAGTAACACTATGGTTAAGTACTGTGGAAGTTTCTATTTTTAAATGACTATTTTCAAATTATTTGGGGATCTTTTAAATAACTCTAAAAGAAATCTTCTTATATATTTACAAATTAGGAGTGAAAATACAAAATGTGTCAGTGTTATCCTTAACTTACAACTTTCTCTTTCCCCAATTAACTTCACTGATCTAAGCCAGGATAGAGGTTAGCCCAGTGTCCACAGAGGGAAAGAGCATTTCATATAAAACAAAATAGACCAACAAAAAGGATATCCAGAAAGAAAGCGGCTAAAACAATGATGATCACAAGAATTATTTCATGTATGCAGTGTTGTTGTAGCCTTGTTGGTCCCAGAATATCAGAGAGACGAGGTGGGTGAGACAATATCTTTTATTGGACCAACTTCTGTTGATGGAAGAGACTAGCTTTCAAACTTACACAGAGCTCTTCTTCAGGTCTGGGACTTGTACTCAGGGTGTCACAACTAAATAGAAGGTGGAACAGATTGTAGTTAACTACTTATGGTAAACAGTTTGTTCGCCTTGTATTCAACTGTGAAACTCTAAATACATTTCTCAGATCTGAAGAGCTTGTCTCTTTGACCAATAGAAGTTAGTCCAATAAGAGGTAATACTTCACCTACCTTCTCTCTAAGGATTATTTCAGTCAGAATGCTTCCACTGCAGGGACGGCTCCAGGCACCAGCACGCCAACCATGTGCTTGGGGCGGCAAGCCACTGGGGGCACTCTGCCAGTCACTGCAAGGGCGGCAGGCAGGCTGCCTTTAGCAGCCTGCTTGCAGAGGGTCCGCTGGTCCCGTGGCTTCGGTGGACCTCCCGCAGGCTGCTGCTGAATTTGCGGGACTGGGGACCTCCCGCAGGCAAGCCGTCGAAGGCAGCCTGCCTGCTGTGCTTGGAGCAGCAAAATGCCTAGAGCTGCCCCTGTTCCTCTGGCACCTAATACAACAGTCTTTAAATTGCAATGTCTAAAACTTTAAATCAAACTGAAAAATATCCTGATTGTCTATATTTATAGTTGATAGATTGGCTTCATTCTTTTACTGTTTAGTAAGCACAGAAAGCAACTCCGTTCAAACAGAAAATTCATCATAGGAAAGTATTTGATCAATGGTATTGTTATGTTGATGAGTTTGTAAAAGTTATGATGATCTACTTACAGGAGCTGTTCAAAAAGTGTATTTGTTAAAAGGAGACTTGCTTGCTCTAAATCCTACTATCGTCTTTCAGTTGACTTCAACAGGAGTCAGATTAAACTCTTAAACTAGAGATGAATAAGGAAGCCAAGTTTTTGGTTTGGTTTTGCAAAACCAAAATTTTATGGAATTTAGATTTGGGTCATTTTACCTGAGCTTGCAAACTTATAGAGTGTGTGAAATAATATTTTCCAAAAAACCTAATGGGGAAAATACTTAAAATAATTGTAAGCATTTTGTTTTCATTTTCTGACACCTTGTTTACAGTTTTACTATATGAACAAGAAGTCATTCTTCTATGTTGTGTCAGCCATGTTGAGATTGTTTATCAGCTGCACTGAGATGTCTAATGGTAATTTTACAGACTGAGTGTATCAGGAACTGTTAAAAATCTATTGTTGTCTGCTTTGGAACACTTCCTTGCCGCTTCCATCCTTCCAAGACTGATAAACTTGGTGGAATCTGAGAAATTAGAAGAATTTTGGCTATGATATTCTGCTCTGGGCTCTGTTCAAAACGCTGGCATTTTTGACATTTTGCCTCAGACACCTACAGAGCTATCCAGTTAAAATGTATAGTGTTTATCAGTGAGTAATATTTCCATAAACCTTCCAGATGTGATGGAATTCAGCTCAGGAGCTAGTTAGGTTTTAACAGTCAGATAGAGATAGTCAAAAGCCCAAAGAAATAATATCAGTTAAGAAACAAATACAACAGACCACCAAAAAAACCACCATATTCCAACCTGGGGGAAGGGCAACCTTCCTCCACATATGTTGTAGCCTGCATGGAACTTGAAAGGAGAAGCATAAGTTGCAAGATACTGGTTTTTCAAGCATGGAGATTTTTCATGGCTTTTATCCAGAACCCAGTACATAAAACCTCATGCACATATCAAAATGACAACATTTATGTTTATGTTTAATATGAAAATATTCAGTGAAAATTGCAGTGATTAACTGCTGCTGACGTTGTGCTACAGGTCATTTGGAAAAGCCAGAAGCCCAAATTTTCTATGTACAGCATGCTACTTAAAAATGTGAAAGGTGTCCCCGCTTGTAAAACTAAACTGGTTCTTTATTAATAGGACTATTTACAGAAGTGCTAGAACTGCAGCCAACGTTCTAACCATATGTGTGCAGATTGACTTCCTGGTGCCTCCTCTAAACTCTTCTCTCCAGCAACCTGTACTTCTACCTCCAAGTTCCTTGCAGGGTGCTCCAGGCCAGCTTTCTATCAAATGTTTTCAAATGACCACTGAAGGATCTGCCTTTTCTGTGATAACACTGAAGAGCCCACCAGAGCCTGGGCTGCTGAATCCCTTGTGAGGCATGTGAATGTTGTTTAAAACTTAGCTTACTCAGACTGTGGATGAAAAAGCATACAGAAAATTGAGCATGAAACTAATGATGCATTTGAGCTTCTCCAGAAAAGAGAGGAAATTAGTTATTTCAGATCCTTGGACAAATGATCAACTTCTACCTTTAAAATAAAGGGGGGAAAAGGGATTTTAATAATATGGACATATCTCCACTTGCTCTCTGAAAATTTGTATGCAGTGTCTGAAAGTACACTCATTGTGTGTAAAGCCCTTATGTCATCTGTAAGTGCATAATCAGAGGTCCTTTGAAGATGTGACCCTTCAAGTAAATTTGAAAGGGAGAGAATTATAGCAATAACAAGAACCAGAAGTATTCTTCAGTTAACTAACTACTGATGCTTTAAGCAGCTCTGCTTCCATTGGCACCATTAAATGTAACATTCTGGAGTGAAAGGTGGCTATCATTCAGCAGCACAACATAACAAATATAAGTAATTGAGCTTGGAGTTTGGCCTGTTCAGCTGAGGGGTCTGAGGAAAAGTCCCTAGATTTAATAATGTAACCTTGTGGTAACATGTTCTTAAAGGAGGATCCTCAGGTCAGGAATTCACTACAAGAATCTCAACTTCAGGACATGGCATGGCCTATCTCTTTTCAAGGGCCTCGTCTTTGCTATGGAATAAGGTTGTTCTTAAATCAAAGTAAAATCCTAGCAAACTTGAGTTCTCTAACTATCATTAAGAACACATCTTTTTTCATAGTGAAGAAGGCCATGGTATTAATGTAGTTGAGGTGAAGTGGGAATGGCTTATTTTGGGGGAGGGGAAATGCCCTTTTTTATCTCTTCTTGGATGAAAGGGATATTCATACATTGTACATGTGTCCTGAGCCAGGTACGTTATATGCTTTTCTGAGGAAAAATAAAAAGAACGCATTTTAAAAATACATGTTTATAAGTATATCTAATTACAAAACTGGATTCCACTCCTCAAATGAATTTCATCTCATCCTGACAAAGTGAATCCATACAGGAGCAACCACAGTATGAATTTCCCTCATTCATCTGTTAACTTCAAAACTCAGTTTTGAACATTTAAATGCCTAATACTTGATAAAGAAAACTGATCAAAATAGAATCATCTAGCTTAGGTCATTGAAACTTAAACACAAGAAACATTTACTTTTATTATCCTTGAATATAACACAAATATGTTTGAAGTGCAATGGGATATATTTTTAAACTTTAAAGTTATTGTATTTGTCTTTAGATCAGGAAGAGTTAGAAAGGTGGCATTATTTCCAGATTCTGAAATATTTCATTTATTTCCTCATTTCAGTTCCTCTGAACTTCTCCTAAAAACCTAGTTCTAAGAGGGACAATTCTATAAAACATGAGGTGTTCATCTAATGTTCCACAGATCTTTATATGAACCTTCACATACATTTGTCTGAGTTTCTCCTAGATTTCTTTTGACACAATGACTCTATCCTCTTTGTTTTCAAAGCTGCATACGCTGGTTTAGCTATACAGATCCTGGTTAAATCCTTGCACACAGTTTGAAGATTTAGGTGTGTGTGTCTATATCAGTGAATATATCTTCAGGTTGAAAGATGTGCTGACGTCAAGGATATGCTTCACTTTTCATTGCAGTAAACTCCAAGTGTCCCACTTCCAACATAAGCTCTAATTTTTCACTTTTCTAGCATATCTCAACAATAGTTGAAAAAAATTTGATAAGCAAAGCAAATTCATGTGGATTTGCCTATGAAGGTGTGCAAGACCCCATCGCCTTGTGAGTGTAGTATACCTGCAGTGTATACTGATGTATTTGTCTGATGAATTATTCACAGTGCAAAATCTGATCAGCTCTAAGAAAGAAATTGTTGCCTTTGCCTATTGCAAAGCAAAGACCCCAAAGAGAAAATACTTTAAATGGATACAGAATAAAGCCCATTCAGTTTGATGTACTGTACTGTTCAGTACACACATCACTGTCCCTACCAGATGATTCAAATTAATTGATGCCTTTCCAAGTTGTGTTTTCCCAGGTATCATCTTACATGACTTCTCTCTTTGAACTTATAGCAGTTCATTTTAAATTAGAGTTCTCATTGTTGCTAGTTTACTTAAGGATGCTGAATTGCATTGACATTACTTTTAAGAGATTAATGGACATAGAAGTTTGTGGAGCTTGGCTCAAGTGTGTTAGAAAAGTCCCTATTTTCTTAGCATCCAACCTCGCTTCACTGTTTTTCATGGCACAACCTCTGATTGTTTTACATTTGTTTAGCTTGAAAGCTACTATTCTCAGTTCATATTCCAGGTTGATCTGGCTGGAAACATGACTTCACGTTCTGTGGGAAATTCTAAACTTTTGTATTTTTTTTCATTTAGAATTGGAAAAAAAAAATAGAAATTTCCTGCAGAATGAAATTCCAAAATTTTGTTTCAGAAAAACTAAAATGACATTTTGTTTTGATTTAATTGACTTGCCTTCTGTTTTATATATAAGTTAAAAGATTTCAACAATTATATTGTCATTTTATATCATAGTTGAAATGTCTTGAATATAATATATAAAATATAATTTATAAAATAATATGGTGTGGTATTGATCAGTAGAAATGATAAAGCCAAAATGAAAGGTTTTGACCTTATCAAAATAAAAACTTTAGTGAAAAAAGCATTTTTACCAACGGAAACACATTTTGTGGGGTAAAACTTTGGCCAGCTCTAGTTCCAGTTATGTGCTGTTTCAATCTGACAGTACTTTGATTCCTTCATTATACTGAGCTCTGACATAGCTATAGAATGAGGTGGGAGGTGTTGTATAGATAATTCTGAATGTGGACTTAAAAAGCAGTTGTTGTTTGATGTAATGTCCTTACTGAACTTTCTATATATTTGTGTGTATAGCTCCTCATATGGCCTCCATCACAGTAGTTCCATTATACTACTCTATGTTCAAGACCTTAGCTTATGCAGCAGGCACCAACTTTCAAAATGGCCCTCGAGTAAATGCAGTCCTCTCTCGGTTATCTAATGTTTATCATAAGAGTCAATTTGTCTTACACCACGTCCACAGCAGAGGTGAAAATGAGGAATTCTTTGTCTAGATTAGTGGGACAGACTGAATTTCTGAAATATTTCAATGCAGTAATCGCTCTAAGTGGCAACTAATGGAAATAACTATCAACGTTTTCATATTATGCTCCTCCCTTGTAGAGCTCCTTGTCCTATCAAATGAGTGAGGAAGACTCCGTGGCTGAAAGCCCTACACTTGTAATTCAAGAGATGTTGTACTAAATAAACCACCAGAGTGAGGGAGTTACTCATTGCATTGGTGTGTATTGACATCATCAAACACCAGAAATATGAATTTTATTTACTGAATGCCTTGGCCACAGTGAAGGAAACTTTTAAAGCAGATAAAATAACATTTGAAACAAAGAGCAGGATGCAGGGATATTGGAAGAAAATTTAGAAACATCTCAGAATCTTCAGGATAAACAGAAACTGTCTATTCGGTTGGGAAGTATCAGTACTCATTAGACAGGCTAGAATGGGAATCTCAGAGCTTCAATTCAGAGAGTAGCAAAGAAAATACACTTGTTGAAAACAAAGGATTCACACCAGCTAGACAAGGTTGTGCGATTTTTCTTTCTAGACCATTTGGAGGTGTCACCCTGTGAGAACTGAAGAAAAAGCTTATAACAATGGGGAAGTTGCCATTGTTGGCAGGTTAGTTCTGGTTTCAAAATCTAAACTGTATTTTGAACACCTTTGTATGCTCTTGAGTGCTGTATGTTTTCAAACAAGTTATGGCTTATTTGTATTACCCAGACATGTGTCCTAATTAGTGAAACCCCTCAAGTCTTACAGCAGAAGACAAGTGCATTCACAACAGCTCAGTGACAATTTCTAGAGTTTATTCTCTCATTAAATCAGCCTGAGAGAACTCTGATGTTCAAAAATCATTGAAAAATGACAGCTACGAAAGTGGCTGTGACTGTCCATCAAAACCAACCTTTGTTGGGAAGTGTAATGCTAAGCTGTACTGGAATCGAAAACATTGACACCAAGCTATTTCTAAAAGTAAGCGATGCTAGCTGAGACAATATTTTAGCATCCATTGAATAGTTCATGTGACTGTGAAGGTTGGAAAAGTGGCTCTGGGGAAGCTGTAGTGTCCTCAAGAGATATAATTGCCCAGAGATTCAAACAGAAAATAAAAGCTTTTTTTTTCTTCTCCTCCTCCTGTACTTTGTTTCTGTGGATTTTTTTCTCAGTACTCACAAGTAGCCAGAGGAAGTATAAAAGGAAGCAGTGTAAATTATTATGTTAGGCTAAAGAACATAGAGTTTCAATGTTTCTATTCTTTCCCTATCTTAAGACTCTCTAGCTGCATACAGATGACTTTCCCAATTTGCAGTGATCTAGGATCTAATATTAAAAACACCACTATGAAGATTTGTTACAAGTAGGGAGGAGAATACTAAAAGTAGGGAGGTTTGTACCAATATAAGAGTCATCTATTGTTGTTGTATGGCCTTAATCATACTGTTTCTCAAGTGCTTATTAGGCATGTCAGTGTCACAAACCTGTTAAATCCTATCACCTCTGAGTGAACACTTTTCACAATACTATCACTCTATGTCCAACCTTTCCATCGTCATCCTCAAAGGAAACCTGCACAACACCCTTAAAAGATGAGCCTGAGAGCTTAAATTCATAATTTTGCTAGACACTAAAAATCATGAACTGAACAGAGAGACTAGATTTCTGGCTTATTACAATAGTCTATAACCTACTTAACTTCCCCCTGCCCATCCATTCCCCACATGACGGTAGAGGTGTTAATGGACCACTTCATCTTTAATGGTCCTTTGAAATATGTATTAACCACTTATGCTAAGCAATCTGTTCTACCTGATGATGCTGGGAGTACCTTTCCCAGACCCAAAGAAGAGCTCTGTGTAGCTTGAAAGCTTGTCTTTCCCAGCAACAGAAGGTCAAATAAAAAATATTAACTCACCCACCTTGTCTCTCTGATGTCCTACGGCTACAAGAAGACTGCAAACATAAACCTGTTGTAAGTCAAACAAAGGGTTCAACTTCTTTGCCACAATGCAACAGGTCATTTTATCCAAACAAATCTATGCTAGGGATACTCCCATCCCCCTGTGTTTTACGTGAAAGTCAATGAAAAGAACTCAGTATTTTCTGTCTGGAAAGTAACCATTGTGATGGACACCAGTAGCACAGGAGTACCAGGTGCTATGACTTTCTAATTTCAGCTATGTCAATTTGATCTCACCACCAAGGCAGATCTAAATCTGTTGTCACTTGTAGAAACACAGTTGTTTTAATGACAAAATCTAAGTTGCCAGTCAAAACCTCTAACAAATACGTGAGTTCTGTACCTGGTGATGTTTTCCTTGGCATGCTATAATGGGGGAAGAGGTGGCAGTTCCTAATGATTGCAGAGCTGTTGAAAGCCAACTGCCACCATATTGTGTTAGGAGCCAAGGGTGCATTATTAAAGATGTCAAGTTTTGAAATACAGAAGGCTCAGGTAGTAGCCCCTAGGAAAAAGGAGACCCAGCTTTGCTGGGGAAAGCTGAGCCCAGAAACAGGACAGTTGTTTCGGGAAAGTGGATCCCCTGAGCAAGGTATTGGTCTCCCAGGCAGGGAAGCCTGGTAGAGTGGAATGCTGCAGCACAGGGAACCCTTTGGGGAAAGACTCTGAGTGAAGGGCTGCAGAAAGACTGTTCACTCGCAGGCAAAGAGGTCGGAAGAGCAGGGCAAAAGAAACTGGGAACAAAATCCTGTCTTTGACTTTTGGGCAGTTGACTTGGCGATGATGTCCCTGAAGAAGGGAATGGCAAAAACCTGTTGCATCTTTATATGTTTACTGTGGGAATGAGCGAATGGTTTTATTGGAAGGTTTTTGGCAAACTACTGCACTGGTGTATGTGAATAAATTGTACCCAGAGGCAGGCTTTGTACCAGACATAGGAGATTAGGATTCTTTTATGTCTGGACCTAGGGGGGGCTGAGACACTTTGTCATGTTGTGTCTACTGTTGGAGGCACCTGCGGTGGGGGTCACCTTATTTCAGCCTCATGCTTCATAGTTTCCAAATTCATGCCTATTAAAGGTTAAAGATCAATGGTAAAAAGTGTAAAAGTGCCCAAGAAACTTAGAAACCTAAGTCCAGTTTTCAAAAGTAACTTAGCACTGAAGAGCCTAAATCACTTTTGAAAATGCGATTTAGACTTTAAAGTCAATTATGTACTCTTGAAAATTTTATCCTGTGGCATATGACATCCAGAAATTTTTCCCTACGTTTAGAATAAAGTTTGAATTTGACAAAGTCTTCAATATCAAGGCAGGTTTTGCATTTCTAGCGTGCCTATTCTTTGGACAAGTACACTACATACATAATAGATCAAAAGCCTATATTAAAAGAATGTAAAGGTTGCAAAAGTAAGCACTCCAAAGTTAGGAAATGCCAAAATTAAGGTTGCCTGTGCGCCCTAATTCTGCCCTTGTGTGTATGGATTATGATAGCCTTTAATTACACAGGCAACCTTAATTATTGAGACAAGTAATTGTAGGGAAAGTCCTGCTCAGCCTCTGCGTCCTCTGGCTGGAATATGTTCACTCACTCTGTGGGGCTTGTTTATGAACAGTTTGGTAACATGTCTGAGCTGCTAGAGCAGGGATTGGCAACCTTTGGCATGCGGCCCGTCAGGGAAATCTGCTGGCAGGCCGGGCCAGTTTGTTTACCTGCAGCGTCCTGCAGGTTAAGCTGATCGCAGCTCCCACTGGCTGTGGTTTGCCATTCCAGTGCAATGGGGGCTGCAGGAAGCGGTGTGGGCCGAGGGATGTACTGGCTGCCACTTCCCACAGCCCCCATTGGCCTGGAACAGCGAACTGCGGCTAGTGGGAACTGTGATCAATTGAATCTGCAGACGTGGCAGGTAAACAAATTGGCCTGGCCCGCCAGTGGATTTCCCTGAAGGGCCACATGCCAAAGGTTGCTGATCCCTATGCTAGAGGGTGGAGCATGCTCAGTGCAAAATAAATCTTTGGACAATTTAGCTGCCAAAAGCCAGCAACTTCTACTAAGCGGGTGCACATTGCAATTTTTCCAAAGACTTATATTTTGTTATGGGGGAAGTAAGAGGTACCTCTTAGACACAAACACCACCACCCCTAGGGTTGGATGGATTTTGTTTTTTAATATGTGCAAAACAACAAATTTTCCCAACTTCATTCTTAGAAACAGCTGAGCTGTTTAGATGAAACTTGCAAAACAAAATTCAGCTTTAGGCAGGCACCTGGCATGAAAAATTGAAGCCATGATCAATAGAACTTTGGCAGCTGAAAAAGCATCTTATAATGGAAATTGTCAAGTAACCTTAACTATAGATGTTGCTACTTGCGGGCTTGAAATTATTATTTCTGTATTTGTACACAGAGACAATACAATCCTTATCCCAAAGAACTTGCAATCAAAGGCCCCAATCCTCGGAACGTGTAGTATGACTTCAGCAGAGTCCAACATATCTGCAGCATTCCACCCTCATACTACACATGGCAGGATTGGGGCCCAAACACAGTAAATAGATTAAGGCTATCTTTTCTATTGCAATAGTCATTGTTCTTTAATTTGATGGGATACTGTTGCTAGAAGGCAAAGGGTGTGTCAGATGATTCTATACTGAAAAAGCTTTTTCTCTTACCTCACAGTGACATCTTCAGAATTAATACAAACTCTTGATTCCCCTCCTCCCCCCAAATTACTATACTCAATTTTCACAGCTTTAACTGTCAGATTATATGGTTAGCCCTCACATCAACATGTTAAAAATATGTTGTGTGTGAGCTCTGGTATATGCTGATTTTTCGCTTGAGTGAACTGTAGTGCTTCAGAGTTAAAGTGATTTCCCTGCCAAAATGAACAGGATTTCCATCTCTAATTTCAACAGCTTAATAGCACATAATACAAACTTCCTTTTAAAATTCTGAACTGGTTGCTAACTTGCTACTGGATGTTGGCCAATACATTGCACCTGCATTACTTCCCTGTTAATATTTCCAAGTGTCAGCTCAAGTGGCCTGAGAACTGCCTGTAGATCTATTGTAATTGCTGAGATATGCTTAGGCCAACTGTGATGATAGAACGCGGAGAAAGGGGAAAAGACAACAGCTGCGATTTATGCTTCCGTTGTTTTAAAGGAAAACTTCATCAGATGAAAAAATAAACCTAACAGTAATGTGTAACCCAGGCAGAGAGGTAGGGGTGCATATCTTACATGAAAGAAGGTACAGTGTCAGTCTGGGCATTTTTAGTATGTCGGGGAATATTCTTTCACGGACAACTCTGGCAAAGAGAAATTGCCCCCACCCCTTTGTTCTTTCTTTAAAAGACAGTTGTACCCTGCATCAAAAAGCCTGGCTGTTTTAACACAGGGATCATATTTACACTGCGTATTCAAACCTCTATGCTTAGACAAGATGTAGCATTGGAAAAGTACAGATACATCCCAACAGACTTGTGAGAGACTGTAAAATGGAATAGGGAAGGGAGGACGAGGGATGTTAGGGAAAGTGAAATGAATGCCTGGGAAAAAATACAGGTTAGCGCTCTGAGGTTTTCCAGAACACTTTTGCTCCTTGAGGTCATCTTTCCATAGAATCATAGAATATCAGGGTTGGAAGGGACCTCAGGAGGTCATCTTGTCCAACCCCCTGCTCAAACCAGGACCAATCCCCAACTAAATCATCCCAGCCAGAGCTTTGTCAAGCCTGACCTTAAAAACCTGTAAGGAAGGAGATTCCACCACCTCCCTAGGTAACCCATTCCAGTGCTTCGCCACCCTCCTAGTGAAAAAGTTTTTCCTGATATTCAACCTAAACCTCCCCCACTGCAACTTGAGACCATTGCTCCTTGTTCTGTCATCTGTACCACTGAGAACAGTCTAGTTCCATCCTCTTTGGAACCCCCTTTCTGGTAGTTGAAAGCAGCTATCAAATCCCTCCTCATTCTTCTTTCCTGCAGACTGAATAACTCCAGTTCCCTGAGCCTCTCCTCATAAATCATGTGCTCCAGCCCCCTAATCATTTTTGTTGCCCTCTGCTGAACTCTTTCCAATTTTTCCACATCTTTCTTGTAGTGTGGGGCCCAAAACTGGACAAAGTACTCCAGATGAGGCCTCACCAATGCTGAATAGAGGGGAATGATCATGTCCTTCGATTTGCTGACAATGCTCCTACTTATACAGCCCAAAATGCCATTAGCCTTCTTGGCAACAAGGGCACACTGTTGACTCATATCCAGCTTTTCATCCACTGTAACCCCTAGGTACCCCTGCCCTGAAGTCTTTCTGTTATCTATCTATATATGTGTGTGTGTGTGCAAATAAATTAAAATTTCATTTATTGTGTTGGTTAATGCTTTTCTATACAAAAAGGCCAGTTTTTCAAAGAATGGCCTTTTGTTTTGCACAGTTTTTTTACCTGCATTTACTCTGCAGCGTAGTATTGCCATGCATGTATCACATCTGCAGCTATTTATTTGATGCCAAAGGGGAAATCAGCTTTTATAAATCTGATCCTTAATCAGGGAACATAAAATGAGTTTGAAACATTGTGTGTAGTACTGGTAATAGTAGATATATAACATGTCTATGGAACAGCAAACCGCAGCCACTCGGAGCCGCGATTGGCTGAACCTGCGGATGCGGCCGGTACACAAACCGGCCCGGCTCGCCAGGGGCTTTCCCTGCACAAGTGGCAGAACAAGTTTGGGAAGCACTGCTTTAAATCTAAAAAAATGTGTTCAGTGACATGAGGTGTCCGCAAAGTTCATTGGCACAATTATTTCTTGTGGAAAGTTTAGAAAAGTATATATTTTAAAGCTATCTACATACAAGACGACTGTTTCTCTCATTTAACAGGTGCTCCAAAAACACCACATATTCATCAGGGCAGGACCAAGCAGGGAATCAAAATATTGCCCAATTATTCACAGGAAGAAAAATGAATATTCAGCCTAAATCTCAAGTATAAATTTGCAAAAGTGGCTAGAACAGGATGAGCAATGTATTCATTTTTACTTTTCACAGTCTCTTGCATCAGAGTTCATTTATATGTTGACTAATTGGCCTTGTACTGTCCTCAGCATCTGGCTTCATCTAGGTGGCAACATTTCCCAGGCCCAAAACCCAACAACTTGCATTCTCCTTGATTTAATTCAAAGTCTGTATTAATTGTAATAGAATTTACAAGCTGCAAACGAATGAACACTTGAGGAGAACAAAATATAACTCATTTTTACATTGGAATGCGACTGCAAAACACATTTCTTTGGAATCCACGACTACTTAGTGTAAATATTGTCATTAATTAGCAATTAGAGCACAAACTACAGTATAGTTTACACTTTTACAAAAGATCCATTACTCTAATGTTCTCAACCAGAAAAAAAGCCAATTCACTGAAAATTATAAACAGATGGCATCATTTTCAGAAAGACCAAGCACCTGCACCTCCCATTGGCATAACAGGTGAAAGTGTTGTTGGGGAATTGTTGCCTGGTCCAAAGACAGAATAATCTGTGCTTTCTGGCAACAAATTAGAGTGGTGCATTAAATGGTTCTTACCTGAGATCCAGCTTCAGTATTTCCAGTCTCTATACCAGTAAATGTTTAGAAAATCCATGTTTGGATTTCAGAGGATAGTGCCAACTGCATCACAGTGTTAACCCTAACACTGCTGTGATGACAATAAATCTTTGCCAGTAGTAATGAGAAAATGTTAGTTTGCTCTGCTGTAGAACTATCTCAAACTGCTTTACAAATTTGAATGAGTCAAGTCTCTCAGCCACATGCAACCCAGGAGGTAAATATCATCTCTAAGGAAAATTGAGTCACAGAATGGTTAAGTGACATGCACATTTTGCATAAGTCTTTAGGAAGACTTTTTTCCCAGTAACTTTGCCAGTGTGTATCTTACATTTATTATTCTAAATAAAACATTTGGGGCCCTGTTAGTTTGACTTTATGGACACAAATGGAATGAAAAGTGATCAGCTAAAGCGTCAAGTGTAAAAATGAAACCCTATCACAATCAATATTGATCTTGATGTCTTAACCAGCTTTTTTAACCAATATTTTAGTGTAAGGTATAAAAATTCATTAATATGACCTGAAGAAGTCATGTAAGGAATAAGTCAGTGTCTCTTGGCAAAATATAGATAAGAATGATTTAATAATATGGATCAGTCGTTTTATCAATCTCTTGTCTTATTTGTTGCCCTTCCAGCTGCTTCCTGTGTATAACACTTTAATATTAATCTTCAGAAATATGTTTAGTGATACAACATAGTTCTGGTTTTAAAAGTAAAAAAGTAGATTTTCATTTTCAGTAAGTCAAAAATCGCTAATCTATGGGCCCTTAAACAAACAAATCAATAAATATGCAAAATTTAGACTGTGAATTAAATATGTAAAGTTAGATATTTTACCAGAGACTGAGCCAATCTCATTTATGACAGTGGTGCTTTATCAACAGGAATAAAGTAGACATAACTTGAATTATTTTAGTGCATTTTATACACAATTAGAAGTTATGCATTTTTTATATCTGTGCATGCAATTTTTATACCTATGTATGCAACTGCATATGCAAAATTGTCAGTTTACCACAAATACACATGCCAATCACAGCTTTCAGAGTGGTAGCCGTGTTAATCTGTATCAGCACTACAAAAGTGATTTCCACCTCTTCTTCTCAACTGTTGAGAATAGCCCACTTTCACCTTAATTGAATTGACTCGTTAGCACTGACCCCCCACTTGGTAAGGCAACTCCCATCTTTTCATGTGCTTTGTATTTATAGCTCTCCACTGTATTTTCCACTGCATGCATCTGATGAAGTGGGTTTTAGCCCACCAAAGTTTATGCCCAAATACATTTGTTAGTCTCTAAGGTTCCACAAAGACTCCTCATTGTTTATGCAAATCACAGTGGCTGCATGAGCAACGACCACTGTTGGCAGTTAAATGCATGAGCAAAATTTATGCAAAACTTTGCACGTGTGTATATATTTATTTAAAGTACACATGACAAAATGCATACAACATATGTATATTAAATATGCAATATATGTAACATACACCCCCAATATACATGCATTTTATTATGCAAACTTTTTATCATGGTGGTTTAACATTTCCCCTACATTTACAACACCACAGCTATCTCAGGAATTGCAGTGATTCAGATCCAACATAATGAAAATTGATACCAGTTTCGTACATCAAAAAGAAAATGCAGCCTATCAGGACTTACATTGTTGACATTTTAGCTGCTGTCTTGAATAGTACAGAGGTGTCATTCACCCTCTGCTCAGATCCTTTCACTTGTTAGGATACTCAACTATTTAACACCTCATATCACCATTTCTAAACAAGAAAAAATATCCATAGTGTCCGTGCCAATATTTTCTCTCTCAAGCACCACCAATTAATTGGCACTGTTTATGTTCGTTACTTCTTCCCAAATTATTGCTGCTCACTCAGTAGCAGCCACAGCTGCCTGCAAGCTATCATTGAGGGTTCAGTCTTCTAATTTATTCCTTCTGAAATAATCTATTACAGTTTAACACAGTGGAAGATAGCCTCTCCAACAGCAGATGTCCCTCTGGCATACAAAAGATTGCGGGGTATATTTAGAACAGACACCGTATGCAGAGTATCAAAAGCAAGACATCCTCTGTCTTCCTTATCCATCACTTATCTCCATCTTCCCTAGCTATCATTTATTACCTCAGTCAATTAAATTCAATCTAAGAAGATTGCTCATCAGCTCTTTCCAAATCCATTTCTGTTAGAGTATAAAACAGCATGTCTGTGCTCAGATATGACATGTTGCATTGCATGGTGATAATGTGTCATACTGTAGTTAATTAAGGTTACAATATTTAGGAATTGCAGAACACCAAAGATTTATAAATGGTTTGGATAAACCCTGGAAAGTATGAATACTTATGTGAACTAGCCAAACTCTTTGGCTAGAATCATAGCTGCATCACAGCAGTACTCAATGTACCTAGAAAAGTGGGGGACAGATTTCCACCACCTTCCTGCCCTCCCAATTTGGGCAGCTGCTGGGAGCTGAGCTGGCCTCTCGCATAAGTCAGAACTGCCTGAGGGCCTCTCTAAATTGTACTGGGCGAGTAATGAGTGGCAAGCAGTTGCTCTGTTGGCCATTATCCCGAGAGTGTATTTTGCTCTGGCCCTGCCCCCTTTCAGTTATATGCAACCAGCCCACCATGGAACATCTTCTATATCAAGTGGGAACCAAAAGCAGCTGGTGTAAGTCTGCTACAGTTTTACGGTGCCGAAACTGAGATCAGAATCAGTCCCTGAGGGATATGCAACTTTGGCTCGATGTAATGGTTCAGCATAGCTACATTGGCTAGTTTTGAGAATAGTATGTAGCTTTTCTTATTGTGAAGGGCATATAAAGAAAAATGCATTTAAAAATTGGTATTACAATAACAGAAGACATCAGGAATTCATATACTCAATAACATAATTGTTAAGTGCTGCATTTTCTTTATGTACAGAGTGATTTTTCATGTAAGGATCTTTCAGACGTTGGGACATAAGGGTAGCAGAGTCGTAAAACAGGTGGTGAATTAATTTTGAGAAAAATAACCTAAAACACTTCATTACTAAGTAAATCCTTGGCAATCTGTTGAGTAGCTAATCTTACAAAATAAATAAATCACTGCAATATCTTTAGCTCCACAATGTAAGCAAATGAAATTGTGCTTAATTTACATCAGTTGTTTGGTTACAGGTGTTAAGAAGATTTAATGTATCTTTAAACTGTCCAAAATGCCCTCAACAGCAATCTAACAGCTGCAGCTAGTTATTTGTCTCCAGCATCAGACTCCATCCTAAATCACTGCAGTAGAAACAAATGTATTTTTTTAGGAGCATGAATTGTTTGTTTCTTTCACTAAATGGACGAGACATGCAGACAAATTTAATATATCCCACAAAAAAGGTTTTTCAGTGTCACAAATACCTTATTGTTGACAGATGGAGAAGATGGCATTGCAAAGCAGCCAGCATCAATTAATGTCTCTATTAAGCAGTATGTAGGCAGTACATAGTATGTAGCCTTCTTTGGTGTGGGTGGTTGTTCAGACTTGTGTCCATCAAGAAGGCAAACAGTCAACAGTTTTAAAAAAAACCAAAACACCAACCAAACAAAGACCCAGCACATCGTAAATCATTTAAACTCCATCTACATAGTCTTCAATGTTTTTTCTCTAGTTCCCTCTCTATATTTTGCACCGAGACAGAACTGGAATCATCAAGAACACTTCATTATTATTATTTTTAAAACTGAAGCTTCTTTCCAACACTCCATTTTTTGTTCATCAGATTGTGAACAAGTTTGATTAGGTCATGATTCTATACCTGAACATTCCTACAGAGAGAGAATATGACTCTGCTCGCCTTGATACTGAAATATTCAGCTTCCTGATTCAAAAGTCTGATCTTGCCTTCGTGAAATTGTTGATGCAACTTTTGTTTGTGTGTGTGTGTGTGTTTCTTTTTTACTTAGGCTCATAGTTACATAGTAATTTTGTCTTGGAGACAGAAGGGTAGAGAAAAGATAGGGGAATGCAAGTTCATAACAAAAAAAGTCTTCCAATGAAAAACTCACCCATTTAGTTTAACAATGGTCAAAGAAATCACATAGGATTTTTAATGCCTCATCAGCCTATTTATAACAGTTTGCCCTTTATTATGACAGATTTTATGATATTTTGTGATGACCAGCCATGTGGAAAAAAGGTTTAATGCACTGACATCTAATTTCATTATCTCTGGTACCTATTCATTTTCCAGAAACATTTATTTGAATCAGTATTAGTTAAGCTACAGTGCTTTGAAAACTAGACTATGACAAGATCGGGACTTAATCTAGTAAATCAGAAAGGGATTCACAAGAAAAATCACACATAGAATTGTGTCATTCAACACCTTCTCTAGTTTGCTAATACGTACAACTCCAACAATAACACACCATGAATATGTATGCCTACAGTACTCTGTTTTCCCCTAATGTTGATTGGTAATCAATTAACTCAAAGTACTTAAAGGTCACACATTTGTAACAGCTACCGTGAACTCTCCTCAAATATGATCCAGAGTACAATCTTTGTGGTTTTTAATCTAGACAAAACCCCATGTAGTCTGTTTTCTGACCAGTGCACATGCATAATTTCAACCATAGGGAAGCTAGTTTCATTAAAGTTGTAGGGGCTTGATTCTACAAGGTGCTGATTATCCTCAGCTTCCACTGAAGTTAGTGGTAGTTGAGTGTGCTTAGCATCTTACAGGAGTGCTCAACGCCTTGCAAGGTGGAAAACCGAAGGTCCAAAGGATTAATATCTCTGTAATAATTTGCTACATTTGTATGTGTCTGGGCCAGTCTGAACTCCCTCATCCACAGCAGGTTTGTGCACCACTGAACCTACTAGATGGAAGGTCAAACATGCTCAAGTGTGTGTGATCATATTCTTCTCTAATGTGGTGTGTAACCTACAGAAGATTTAGGCCCTGATGCAACTAGGCAAGTATGAGTGTTTCTCTGGTTATCATCAGTTATTTTGTTATAATATAGTGGGATTCATGAAAGTTATGCTTCCACACTAGGAGGAAATTGCACGTTCACATACTGTATGACAAAAAAAGGGAGTCAGTAAAGGTCACTAATTGATACACCCAGAGCAAGGGAAATTCAGACAGTAAAAACAAAATGCAGGATTTGTACAAAAATTAATCTCCTGTAGGGCTCAGTGATTCTAATCAAAGACCTATGATGATTCAAGGTAGAATTCTGTAAGCTAGCTAAGCAGTTGTGGCATCCCATTCCCATTAGGCAGCTTTGGAAATCACAACCTCAAGATTGAAAAATGCAAGGACTAGACCTGGCTTTTGGGGACTCAGACTGATGTTTGGACACCTAGACAGGTGTTTAAACACTGGTGAAATTCTCAAAAGGCCTCAGGGATTTAGAGAGAAAATATCCAAAAGTACCTAAATCCTACTGAAAATCAATGAGAGTTAGGCCCCTAACTCCCATAGGTCCTTTAGAAAATCCCACCTTGTATCTGTTTAAGTTCAAGTGTGGGATCAATCACTAATGAAAACCCCAGCTTCTCTGTCCCACTGCTTTGTTTGCCTCCCTGGCTAGAGTCCCCATCCAACCTCCCACTATATCTCCCACAACCCACTCCATTGCCCTCCCTCTGATCCTCCTGCAGAACCAATAACATTTACCATTGGGTCTGAGTCCTGGTCTGGTGGACTTGCAAAGATTTCTCTGAGCGGGGCTGATCTCTGGCACAATAAGAGTTTTCCAAGATGGAGAAAAAATATTTAAAAAAATTTGTAAGGATGAGATTTTTAAAACCACTCAGAATTGGCCTAACTCTCCTCCCATTGAAGTCCATGGCTAAAACTCCCATTGACTTCAATGGCATCAAAGTTAGATCCACACTGAGCATTTTTGAGAATTATTTGTACTTTAAGGATTGATCTCTGTCATTGAGACAACCAAATCTACTGAAGATGGATTTTGTGACTGACTGTGATTTTGATAAATTAAGTTATGTCCTTGTGGATGGTAAGAAATGTGCATTGAGGTTGGTATGGAGTAATCTAACCTGTTGATTTTTAATCTGTATTAATTAAACTAATAAGAAATGCACTTGAGCACCTTTTCTATAAGTATTTTTTTTCTCCTCCTCGACACTATGGACAAAGTACCCCACTAGGCAGAACTTATTTTGGTTTTGTTCCCATTTAAATATCTTAAACAAGTGAAGAGGTTTGTGGGGCTCCTTATAGAAGTAATTTTCTATCTATAAAATCTGAGCTCTAACTGAAACATTTAATATTGTCTCTTTACTACATAAGTGACGTAGATATAAAATGTTACATTTAATTTTTAACTACCTACTTATTTATATGTAGCATATAAAAGATTGCAAAGTAAACTTTTTTCATACAGTTTACACATTCAAAACAGTACTGTAAGAAAGATGTTTAAATTCTTGTTCTTGAAATACACACCACATTAACCTCACAAGAAGCCATCTGTATTATGTCATGCTTTACTATTAAATAGAAGCTTCTTCCACAGCTATAATGTATACCAATAGGTGGCGCTATTACACACTTAACACACCTAGGCACTGCAGGTGTGGAGGAATTTGAGCAGCTCTCCTGCTGTGGAAGTACTAGTGTACATCAGTTACTGGCAATTTTACCATTATGTTGACTACCCATTCTCTAAAGCTGTCTAGATGTTAGACTACATGGAGGTAAAAATACCTCTACACTATTGAGTAGACAGAACCATATACATCATATTTCAAACCATCTTGAAATTTGTGTATGATTTACCTAATGGTCTGACTAATATTTATATCTGCCACTGCCTTCATGTCAGGTGTATTAGCCTTTATGGGGTGGAGTTCTGGGTTAAAGGGGCCTGGACAATATTAATATGGCATTTGTCAAGATCCTGTACCATGAGGTGTTTCATAACAGCTCCCTCTTGCTACCTCAGAATACTGTGGTAATCTGGCTGAAAAACAGTATTGAAAGAACCACCATTTTTCTCCCCCTCCTTCATTGTAATAATTATATCAGGTAGTGGTCAATCAGGATTGTTGGGGAGTCAGGATTATCATAGCCCCAGATGGGTAATAAAATAGGTTACCGTGCTAGAGTGAGTTACTATATATAACTAGCCATCCATTGGGATGGCAACAATGATGCTAGATTGAAGATGGAGCCCAAAGTGCTTCTCCGAGTAAGAAAAAACCTGGGATTGAGATCATTACAATCCCAAAATAGTCCTAATGTTCCATTTGTCCCCATTTATTAGGAGAAAGTTTCCCCTCTTTCTTCCCAACCCTGCTGTCTCCATACAATCAGACTGTGATAGAGTGTTCACCCCCACAGCAGTCTTGAAAGAGAGGCTGAGAAGGGGGGCAAATTAACTTGATAGGTCATATGTAAAGGGATTTAGGCTGGATAAACAATAACAGATTGAGAATAGAGCCCATCTGAGAAGAATCAGGCAGGACTAGGATAAAGCGAAGAAATTGGAAGCAGAAGGGGCTGCAGTGAGGAGTCACTCTCTGGGCATTAGAGAGAAAGGAGGAACCTCCAGAGGGAGAGGCAAAGCCCTGGGATCCTGGCCCTGAGGGAAGGGCATACCTAGAAGAGAAAAGTAGGAAGGAGCACAGGGAAATATCAGCAGAATCAGGGCAAAAGCAGGCCATGCTTGCTGGACTGAGAGATCCTGGAACCTGGAGGAGTAGGCAGGCTTGGGTTCCCCTACCAGCCACTTTGGAAGTGGTACAGTCAAGGCAGTGGAATTGGAGAAACATGCATAGTGACCTGGCTTAGGGCCAAGTCATGAAGAGGAAGTTTGCTGAACCCCAGAGAGTAAGATAACAGAAGGGTATCAGATCTGGCAAGAGCTAATCCCCAGAACAACCAGAAGGAGGTGCCCTAGTGGTGAGTGGACCCTGTGACACAGACTAACTCCCTAAGGGAGCTGATAGTTTTATATACTATAAACATAACATAGTGATAACCATAGTAATGCCATAGGTACTGCAGATACATGCCAGACAGGTGATTGAATACATCACCTGGATACATGCCAGACAGTCAGAATATGATTGAACTATCAGACTAAAGTCTGAGATCTTGTCTGGAGCACAGAAATGATCATATCATTTTAATGTGATGACTGGTAAAGGTTAGTCCTGTGAAAATTGCAGATATTGTCTCAACAGCTTAAGTCTGAGAATATGAAAAGCCAAGAAGAGAAACATTGACTATAGATTGAAAATAATCATGCAAATAATAATAATAATAATAATTAATAAAAAATCCTGTGCTTGCTTTATTTGCTTTGAATTGCCTGTGACTTGTGATGACTAAACTGAATCACAGATTATCCTTCATATGGTACATTTTTCCTGACCTTTAAAAATCCTTAATACTGGCATAGAAAACAAGAGTTTGAAGCTCTCACTGTGTCATTTTTAACCTTGAATACTTACAGAATGGAAATCAAAAGGGTAAAATTAAATCAAAGACAACGGAGATGTCTGGACTCCCATAAATATAAGAGTAAATGTCCTTGTGTGAATCAGTACATAAAGTTATTATTCAAGCTCAGCCTTGCAAATTTTCTTACTGCATTCATTGTTAACTTCCTTCAAGTCTAAGTGTATAAAACAATAATACAGGATCATTCTTGTTCTTAAAAGTTGTGATGAATCAGAATTTATAGTCACTCTATTTTCTCTGATTTTCTGTGGCAAAACTCTTCCAGTGATAGGTCCTTATAAATCACCAAATCCATTCCCAGAGTTGGCTTTTCAATAGGTGAGCCATTCATTTACATGGAGCAAGATATTTGTGAAGATTCACTGTGAGGATCTGGGAATAGAATATTCCCCACAGTAAGGTTCTTCACTTTAAAACGTAAGTCAAATTCCCAGTGTAGCTCCACTGGCTTCATCAGCAAAGCCCCAAGCCCTAATACACAACACTTTCCAAATAAACAAGCAAAGGTTGTACAAGACAGAGTAACACTAAGAAATGCAAAGTAAGTACAGATTGTACATCTAAATTGTGTGTTGTTCCATGTCCCAATTTTTCTGTTTCACAATAACCTGGACGTCTTCAAAGATGGTCTTCAAACTTCGCTGAGCATGCTGATGAGAGAATCAGAGAGAACCCATACTCTGAGAAAGAGTATTATGAAGATTGTTGTAGTGAATAATCATGCGCTGACTAGGCCTGAATTCGTGCCTTCATAAGTCTTTAAGATGCCAAATTTTTCGGATAGTTTTCAACAGAATTAGAGAGAATCATGTTTCAGTTTGTGGTTCCCCAGTAGCAGTAAGTCCTAGCTGTAGTAGAAACAGTGGGGTCTGTCTGTACATACGCATGTATGTGCATGCATCAGAGAGAGTCTGTAACATAGTTCTGCAACCTACATCCCCTTGCTTGTGTAAGGTCTGTCAGCATTCTCATCTGCTGTAGATTCCTACCATAAAAGAGGAAACTATTTGCATATATTTCCTGGAAGTACCAAACAGAAGCAAAAGGGTAGTCATAGAAGACCAATACGTTAATAATATATGGATGAGAATATCTGAGGAGAAGACGATAGCCTAGGGTAAAATTACCAGCATGAGAAAGGTGGTTGAGCAAGAACTGTGAGTCCATGTGGTATGAAAGGAGGAGGAAAAGAGGACTGTACATTTAGAACAGAAAAGAAGTAGCTTGAGGAACTGGCAATATGTACTAGCTTGACATGGATGTTGATCTCTTAGTTTAAGGGTCAAAATCAGTGAAAGAGGTCTTTCCTATGTTCTCACAGAATCTCACCTTTATATAGTAGTCCTGGATGATATAATGTGGTTATTACTCTACTCCTTTTAGGTAGTTGAGGACAAGGAAAATGTTTTTAAAATGCAGGAAAAATAAAGGACACGTTTCTGTGTTGCTCACAAACACAATTCAAATTCTCCTAAGAAGAATTCTACAGTAAATTAGCCCAGACAGCCACTAAAAAATGAGCCGTCTCTAGCAAATCAGGTGCATTTGTACTCAACCCTCCCTTGAGTAAGCCCAGCTACATGTGCAGCAATCATATGACCCTCTAAGAATAATACAGAACCCACTTCATACTCCCTTCCCATCGTATACAAAACTGCTTGCTTACAAAACTCATATATTCCAGTCAGGTATGGGCACTGTCCACAGAAGCTATTCATTAGGTATCAGGCCAGGGCAAGTGAATGACATAACCTTTGTAGCATTTCTTCCTCAGTTATTTGCAATTACTTTATGACTAAAGAACCTGAAAACAAACTGAAAGCAGTCCTTTCACAGTCAGTCAGTGAATCAAGCTGTGCTTGAAAATATCTAAAGAGAGCCTCCAATATTAACCCCATAATAGCAGCAGCTTGCTTTTCTCAGTGCTCAGGGCATTTGAGTTCAGAATCTGAATCCCTCCACATCTGAAGACCTATAAACATACATCTTCAGGGTTATTGCTGTCTAGTGTTGATCTGGGGCAGTATATACACAAATTTGCATGTACAGAAATTGATACGGGCAGTTAGGCATCTCAGTTGTCATTCATATGGGTAGTTACCAGGATTGGATCATGCCTACAATCATAGTAAACAATGGTGCAAATAAGGCATGGAAATATGTGCACACTTACCGTAAACACCATTGGACACACAAAATTCTGAAAATCTGGGCACAGTGATAGTATGAGCAAGTTGCAGACAGCTGAGGTAGCTTATACTGATTGACAAACAAGTAATTCCTCCGTTAATGTCTTGTCCAATCTGAGTATTAAAAAATTATTAAAACCATGTTCTCAGTTAAAGATTCATCCCCTTGCCCCTCAAATTTTTAGATTAGCCAAGAGCTCCAGTTTTTATTATTTGTCTTTGGAGATATATGCCATCTTTTCACATAACGTCAAAAGCCAAATCTTTTTACAAAGTCTCAGTGAGATTAATGTACTTTATTCAGTCACCTAAGTAAATTAGATCCCAGACCATTAACTAGCAAAGCAATTATGATAATTTATACAGAAACTTAAATGAAACTATGTCTAGATACTGATAAGGATGTGTCACTGAAGGACTTAATCATGTCCCAAGTATTTATTATAGATTTATGCTCACAGCATAGCAGGGGAAAGTATGAAATATACCTATGTTATAGATGGGAAGTAGAGGACCAGAGAGATGAAGGGTTTGTTCAAGGTCACACAGGAAGTGTGTGACAGGGCTTGGCACTGAACCCAGACCTCCTATGCCTTTTCCTCAAAAACATCTTTTCCTATTTTGTGTGGTTATGGTCAGAAAAATACCTCTACTAACATAAATAAAATGCCACTTAGATGCCACAGTCCCTGTTCAGAGTCATCTCTCTCTATGACTTCATACCTACTATCAACAAAAATAACACACACATTTCAAAAAGGGCAGTCTACCTCTTGTGTGCATGCTCTGCACCTGTCAGTGTAGGACCTGCAATATTGGGCCTGAAATTCAGATCCAGGTACCAACTTGCACCTAAATCCTCGCAGAGCCACATCCTGGGTTGTGTCTACAAGTAATCTGTGGGCACAAAATTGTAACCACACATTCAACAACTAAATTGCCAATGGAATAGGTAGGTAACCTGAAAATGAAACATTGGGATATTATTTCTACTTTTATTTGCCTGCCAGGCCCTGAGTTCAGAAATGTGTGGTAGTCAATCCTTTGCTGTGCTGTAGCTATTAGTGACATCATTAGTACATGCAGGAGACGCCCAGAGCCTTAATTCTAGTCCTGGCAAATAAAATGTAAAAATAAAGCCTTTAGTTTAAATTAAACATGTACTTATTTTTTATTGGTGTGTGTATTACATCAATAATGTAACATTCACAGTGGAACAGAAACTTCAGCTAATGTAAAGCGGCACAATTCCACACTGATTTACAACCACCTGGATTTATTTACAGCATTTCAGCTTACCCCTAATAAAATTCCTTGTGAATTCTATTCAAATGAGCTGAAATGTTTTTAAATTCAATGTTCATTCTGCTGTTAGTAGCAAGATAGGGCCTTTAGTGTTCCTATTTCATTGCAATGATTGTAAACTCTGAAATGAAGAATTGTTTGTTGTATTACTGCATCTACTCCTTAGTATATTTGAAATAGGATATTCTATGTAATATACACTGCAGCATGAAAACATCAATGAATTGCCATTATAGTTTACATTTGGCAGTGTGTAACTTTCAGAATGCCCTAGTTTATCAACTGTACTAATGTAATTCATCTAAAAACAACTGCTGCTGTTAATGCAATTAAATACCCTACAACCAACAGTAGGAATTTCGACATGAAGAATGGCTACCATTAAATTGGCTGAGGGATTCCAAGGATGAAAACCTATCACATGCTGTCCTATAGGGAAGTATTGTACTCTACAAAGGAATTCAGCAAGAGAGGAAGAAAACCTGAAAATTTACCTGCAGCCTCTCTGATTTGCCAAAGCAGCAGGAATAGCAAGTAATATTTCATTGTCTGCCAAGTAAGCTACGAGAGAGAGACAGACAGACAGACAGACAGAATGCAGTCTATGGACAGTACAGTCTTCCAGGATAGCATACAAGTGTATGAATGTCTGTTATTTAATGGAGGTTTTCATGAATCCCGTTTGGATTGTTAATATCAGCTGTATAAAATATTTATGCTGATAGAAGAATCTTTAAATCCCACATCTGACATTCTCCTATGTGTTGGCAATACAATAATCTGACTAGTAACTTCATGGGAAGATTTATAAATGGTCAGTGGGTTCTTTTAATACTCTTCCTACCTTTCAAATAATGGGAAGTAATTTTAATTGTTCTATTGATTGTATACTAAGTTTAAAGTTTTTTTTCATATTAACCTCTGTATTTTAGATATGAGTAACCCAGAAAAATCATATTCCCCTAAAGGAATAGGAAGAAATGTATCCATCCTCACCCCAGCAGAACAGTCCACATCTAGATTAAAAACACAGATGTGCCTATGTATAGAACAAAAGCTGTGGGAAGACAGATAAAAGGCTAATATACCCCCGTATTCTATTTAATACTAATTGTGTTACAAATATGAATCAATAAATACCAAGACCTTAAAATATTGAAACTTACATTAATAGAAAACATTTTAACAGAAATATATAAATATATAAAAATATTTGTATAATTTCTAGAGGCTAGCCCAAACCGCCAAGCCCCTGTTCTTCAGTTGAAGTTTCATGTGCATATAACTATGTGATGATCAGAACTAGTGTGCCTTTACAATTCCACATACAGGCCCAGATCCTCATGGGGTATAAGCCATTTATTTCAATGGAGCTATACCAATGTACACTGAGGGACAGATCCTCACCTGGTGTAAACTGTTCTCAATTAGCTGTCCTCAAGGTAGCTATTGCAATTTACATCAGTTAAGAATTTGCTCCTAAATAAGGAGATCATCCATAATCTATTATGGGCCAGATTATGGACTGAAGTCAGTTGAGCTACACTGATTTATACCAGCTGAGGATCTTTGTAATGCACATTTAACTTTTAAATAAAACCACTAATATTCAGATTTTGAATGTCTTCTTACTTGTGTCTGTTCTTTAGTTATTTTATTTAATCTAGTTGATTTTATAACATTACAATAATTCAAAAGGATTTTCACACATTCCCATAACTCTATAAGAACATAACCCTGTAAGGTCATTCACTATATTATCCTCTACCTTTTACAGAGCTAGGAAGGATGATCTTATAGTTTGGACACAGACATAGTCAGGGGATCTAAATTACATTCCTGACTCTGCTAGAGAATTCCTATATGATGGTGGGCAAATCACCTATTTAGTTTTCTTGTCTGTACAATGGACATAAATAACACTTACTAGAGTAATTGATCTTTGTAAAGGGCTTTGATTGAAAGCACTATAAATGTGAAAAGTATTATTATTTTATTATTGCTTATTCCATCATTTGTTCACATGAAGTTCCATCAGGTTTTCCCCCCCTTTAAATATGCACATTAACACTGTCAGTACAGATATGCTTCACTTTTAATTTTTAGCCATACAAGCAAAAGTTTACTTGTTTTTACAGTCTGCCAGCAGTAATAATTACTTAGTGCTTGCTGATGCCTGAATTTTTCACCAATTGGATTGATGCCAAGCTACTGTATATTTAATTATCATATCCATTTATTCTCATTAGCCTGCTCATGGGCATGCTAAATAATTAAAAGTATTTCATATAACATACAGTCATTTTTGTTCCTAAGTAAGATGGTAAAGGTTTTATTCCTTGGAAATGCCAAAAGGACAGAGCTCAGTAGGTTGCTTTTGCCATCACCTTAACTAAGACCATGAGATTAGAATAGCAGAGGAAAATCAAAATGGCAACGTCAAAATATTGGACTTCACTCTGCAGCTAAAGTCACAGGCATTTGTTCCCAACTGACGTTGCTTTGACTTCTGCTGTTACTTAATCTGCTGACTGAGTGATAAGATTTCTTATCCTTATCCATCATAAAAAATTATATGAAACATAGCAGGATTGCTTGTATTTGAAATGGGGGGGAGGGCAAATCGGTTCACATTTAAAAAACAAAACCACTTGCAGTGGTGTCTGAACAATTTGTATAGTGCGGATGCTGAAAGCCACTGAATGAAACTGTAAACCCCATAGATGATGGAAACCACTTTAAGCGGGGGTTGGGGGGAGGGTTTGCCATACTCCCAGCACCCCTAGTTTCAAAACCCCTGACAACTTGAACCTTTGCAGACCAGAACTCAAAGTGAACCCAATTGCCAGGAGCACTGGAACAATTTGTATGGTGGGGGTGCTGAGAGCCATTGAACCAAACTGTAAACCCTGGATATGATGGAAATCACTTCAAGCCAGGGGGTGAAGCAGCACCCCCAGCACTGTTAGTCCCAGCACCTGTGCCAATTGCCCTTTGGAGGGTCAAAAGCTTGGATTCATTTTGGGTGAGAGAGTTTCTCCTCCTCCTCCTCCTCCTTCAAGATGCCTCTGCAGTTCAGCTGGAATGGGAATCTGAAAGAGTGAAATTCCCAACCTGCACTGAAGACCAATGCACCACTTAAGCTCTATCAAATTAACATCAGGATTCTTTTAATATTTTTTATAATGTATGCTTTGAAGGGGTTAATTGATATGTCAAAAGTGTATAGGCCTTGCTAGTGCACAGGGGAAATTTCACTGTGATTGCAGAGGAATGTGGTATTTCCAGCTAGAAATAGTGGAAACAGATCGGATCAGTGATGTGTTTGTCTGAACCAGATGGGCCAGCACTCAGGGAAACAGTGAATGAAGAGCAACATACAATGATGAAAAGAGAGAAAACAGGTAGATAAATAATTTTTCATAAATTTTCCATTTTTACTTTGATTTGACTATATTTTGCTCAGCTCCTTGGATGCTTCTCTGAGCACTTAAACACTGTATCTAATGCTACTCCGCTACCTGGATATAACGCCACCCAATATAACACAAATTTTGATATAATGCAGTAAAGCAGAGCTCCAGGGAGGTGGAGCTGTGCACTCCGGTGGATCAAAACAAGTTCAATATAACACGGTTTCACCTATAACGCGGTAAGATTTTTTGGCTCCCAAGGACAACGTTATAGCAAGGTAAAGGTGTATTTGATGTCAGCCTACAGGGATGTAATGGCTACTGGTGGTGGTTTTTCTTGTTTTTTTGGGGTGGTTTTTACTTCATACTATTAGATGGAGTGAGACCACAGGCAATATTTTAAGTCTTTGTCCAGAGGTATAGAAAGGGTTAATCCATTACTATTGCAAGTCTAAAGAAAACCCTGATCCTCTGAGATTTTCAGCCTGATCTGCAAACCCTAAGGCGAAGATTGTCAAAAATAGGAGCCTCAAGTCAGGTTTCTATGTCCATATTTCAGGACCTAAATGTATGGCATAATTTACAGAAGTGCAGAGCACCCACTAGCACTCTTTGCATTCAATGGATGGTCAACACTTTTCACAATGAGATCATGTATTCTGGTGCCGGAACATGGACTTAGAAGCTTGACCCCAGGATCCTGGTTTTGAAAATCTTGGCCAAAGTATTTTAGATAAATTTGGATGGATTTTAAATAAGGTTTTTGTTTTGTATGGATGCGTATCTGAACTAAATCATTTGTGATATATCCAGATCCTCACTAATTCAAAACCAGGAGAAGCAACCAGGTGACCACCTGGGGGGCCAGGCTTGGGCGGGGGGGGGGGACACCAGGCTTGTTGTTAGTGACCAAAGGCATAATAAACATAGATTTACAGTTCCTAGCATACAAATGTATCGTGTTATATGACAGGGCTATATCATGCATGCAAATTGTGCATCGAAGTCATGAAAAGGACTAGAAATACAATAAAAATAAGGTATTCAAAAGTTTAACAAATGAGGCGGGGGAGGGTGCCAAAGACGTTCTTTACCTATGGTGCCATTTGGTCTAGGGCTGGCCCTGTTCAAAACTATCCCAGGTTTTAACACTGGCATGTTGGAAGCTACTGAAAGCAGTCAAGTAAAGTCACTATTGCAGTAGTCCCATATGATATACAATAAAGAGGAGGTGAGGAAGAAAAAACAGATTCCTTTGTAACAGTGATGCACAAAGGGCCCAGTGGTATCATCGATTTCACCCAAACTACTCCATTGACTCCAGTGGGATTGCACAGGGATATTTGGTAGCAGAACTTTACCCAAGTCCTGCCTCCTCCTACCCCAAAAAAGTGCTATGACTTCTCATCTGCTGTAAATATATCTAGGTCAAGAGGAAGCTGAAAACCTACCTCTAGTCCTGGGGCTATCAGAGTAATCCCCCACTTCCTTTCAAAGTAGTGCTGAAAAGTATCTTACTGACTCATAGTGGACTAAAATTCAGCTGTTCACACTGAACATATGTCCTGATTACTAAACTTCTCACCAGAACAGTGCTACTGTTGTTGGCAGCCATGAGAAATTCCCCTCTCATCTGAGGCAGAGCTAGTTTTTTCAGATATAGGGCAAGGTTCAAGTTTAGAGTGACCAGATAGAAAGTGTGACAAATTGGGACAGGGGATAGTAGTAATAGGCACCTATATAAGAAAAAGCCCTGAATATTGGGACTGTCCCTATAAAATCGGGACATCTGGTGACCCTACTCAAGTCCCAGCAGGGTAGGTTTGCCAGATGTTGAAAGAGATTAATGAGATGGTGACTGATTTAACACGGTCCTCTGTGGATTACTAGTGTGCTTCAGGAGCGTCACAAAATCTTTTCAAGGAAACCATTGGTTTGTTGCTAAGAGACTTTTCTGTAGTACTGCCTGGCTAACAATGGAGCTTTTCTGGAGTATCTTAATCACACCCTTTTTTCCAGCTTCGTTAACAGTTATTCAGGTTTTTGCATAGGTGAGTGTTATGTGCTGTTCCTGCTGGAGAACTAATTGTCTGGAACTTCTTCAAAGTTTTACAGGGAGACCTGCATGTAGGAATTAAATTTGACGTCAACTGTACTATTGAGGGATTCTTTGTGTACTGGGTTATTTTGGAGGACAACGTCTGAGCTAGATAGCACTGTGCTGAAGTCTCATTTCTCTGTTTAATCCATGGTCTTTTATATTTCACAGTGGCTTTATTTTCTTCTTCAAACTCTGGCTTTCTCATGATCCTGTTGGACATAAGCAGTGACACCTCTTTATAGTGGACCTGAAGACAAGGAAGTATATTGAATGCTTCTAATAGTTTGTATGGCTTTCAGGTTGAGGTTTGCAAAGCTGGACATAGTGAAGGTAAAAATACTTAGCTTCTCTAGACTTTAAAATGGCTCAGATGCATTTAAAGTGATGTGCAAATATTAAATCTCTCAGTCCCATGCAGGTAGGTAAGTAAATGTCTCTATTTTATAGATTGGAGGAAACTGAAGCAGAGCTGTGAAACTGTGTCCTGAGAAAAATTAAAAAATTGGTGGCGGAGCCAGGATTATAATCTGAGAGTTCTTGAATCCCAGTCCTGAGCTTAGACCACTAGATAATAGTGCATATCTTCAGCATGGAAATCATGTTTGACTCCCAACCCATTGATTGTTCCTCAAGATTTTGCTTCCTCTCACTGGAGCTGGATATGGAATAAAACTGTTCTCTTATTGGGGAGGACTTCATATGAGAAGCCTATGCTCTAGATCTATTATATATGGAATGGTGCTCATTAAAATTAATATATTCCTGGCAATCCAAAAGAGACATCTTAATCCATGAGATTCAACTAGTATACAGCAAAGCAGCATTTTATATACAGCTTTAAGAACACTTAGCATGCCCTAAAAATTAGAAGTCTGTGGCTAAATTAGGTAGCGGAGGGAATGTGTGAGGTAATAGCACTTCAGGCTATTAATCTGCAAGTGCAATAGTGTGGACACTAATAAAAAAATTAATACTGAAAAGCTGCCCTGTATGAGAAATGTATGTATCTCAGAATTATATTTTGGCATACAGCAAAGCGAGATGACCAAATCTCTGCGGAGCATTCATTATCTGAATGCAGAGCATGTCTCAAGATCATTATGGCTATTACAGAATAGCAATATGCTCTGGAATTTCAGCATACTGAAGAATGAGATGAATGGAGACCTAAGAATGAGATGAATGGAGACCTGACATCCCATCCACACTGTTGTCAATAATAATTTTTTTGTTTGCGTATTAGCCAGTCTGTAAGGCTGGCTCTTCAATTTGTCTTACGTTGGAAATTTAAGTAGCGGGAAAAAGTTTTAATTCCTTTTGCTTACCACCAGAATTAAAAACACTTACGCAGTGTACCCACCACTCACCACTGGCATGCACAGTAGCTAATATGTAGACTGATTAGTGTTTAAGATATAGTATTAGCACTATACCCAGATATACAGACACTCTTTTCTCAACCTATGTATTATATTTTTAAAATATATTACAATGTATATTTTTTAATATTAGCTTTAATAAATTTTTTAAATCTGTTCTAGGCTCCCTTTCCTATAGTACCAGAATGCTAAGCCTCCATACTGGGAGCACTGACCCTCTACCACCAAACTCTGTGGTAGGTTACAGCATGATCAAGTAGCATCTCAGGGGAAGACACAAGCTCTAGCTATCAACAAAACTTGGGCTAAAAGGCTAGGGTTGGGGAAGCTTAAAATGCTATCATGAGTAAAGCTGAGTGACTCCTGAACAGTCTAGTCACTGAATTTTGGACTGGCTTACTCACTGGCACATACGCTGTGGCATATTGTGCAGTCTCGAGGACTATCCCTTTAGCTAGCTATCAGGTATTCTATATTCAACGCAAGTGCTTCTTGGCAGCAGATGTCTGCTAACTGTTTAGAGGAGCAGAAAATTGCCATCTCACAGTGTAGTACTGCTGGCAGTAGGGAAACCTGCCCTGGCTCTCACAATTTCAATAGCAGAGAACTCACCAGGAATGGTCTCTGGTCTGTTTTCCAGTCCCGGTTCATCAAACCTCCAGTGATGCCTGTTAGATGCCTCCTGAAACATTGCTTCTTCCATGACACCCACAGCAGCGAAAAAAGTAATCATTGTGGAAACAGAAAACCAACAAGGAGTTAGATTCTTCTTCTGAGTCTCATCATCTGTCTGTCTCTTCTAGAATGTACACTGGTTTGGGTCAGGGGTTGTCCTCATTTCTTCCTTGAGCGCCTAGTGCTGACCAAATAATAAATCAAAGGAGACAAGTCTGGCAAAGGTAATGTATACAAATATGTAAATATGGACTTAAACATTTTAAAAATGTGTATTATGTATCTATGTGTAATGGCTTCAGTGGAGCTGTTGTCATATGTTATGTAAATATATTTCAAGGCTGTGTTTCAGATACGTATTGACCTTATGAACAATATTTCAGAGTATTAATGGGTCTTATGTAAATCTCTATTTAGTGAGAACTCCTTTAGAAAGCAGATTTTCAGTCTGATAGATGGTAATGGCTTTTGTAGAGCTGTTTTGCAGATCTTTGACACAGTCTCTTGTAATGACTTATTAGGACTCGTTATCAGGCTAATACCAGAGACGCCTATTAAAAACATGAAAAGAGGTTCTGAATATGTATGATCACTGATTTGCACACATTAATAAATTGGCAGTCTTAATTTAAACAGACAAACAAAACCCATGAAAGATATTATTTCATCAACAGTGAGCTAGTCATATGTCTTAGTAACTTTTCAAATACTAATAGGTTCAGAAACAATTGTGGGGCTAGCACTGGACTGGCAAAATTACGGGTCAGATTCTACTACTGAAATTAAAGCTTCATAATCAAGGAAGCCCATAAAAAACAAATGACTATGTATGTGCAGAAATGGTGGAGATGTGCATGAATGTCGTTTCTTCCCATGCTGTTAATCTGTGGTTTCAAATCCAGTGGTCTGAAGCTCCATAGATTTTTAAGGGGTCTGCCTGGAGTGGAAGTAGCTAAGATTGAGCCTTTTTCTGAGGTATCTACCTCTGCAGAATATTTACCACATAGGACCCCTTTCCCTACTATTTGGCAGCTTGGGCTTCTTGTCTGGTCCGGTGGCTCAATCTGCAACCTGGCTCTTCTAACAGCCTACTCTGGGTGCACCAGCAGTCCTTTTCTACCATGCCTTCCATCTGTTGAGAAGCCTGGGTTGGGTTTGGAGCAAGGTGTGCCACCCATTGTTTCCTTCCCCACATCTCTTCATACAACTTCTACCCAAAGTTACAATTTAAGGGACCCACAGAAATACATAGCATTCTTCTGAATCATCTAAATGCAAAAATAAATACACTTAAAATCTCGCTCTCTCTCTCAGATTTTAAAACATTACTCCTGAACTGGGATCTTGTTTGCCAAGAAGCTTCAGTCCAGGGTAGATACTTAATTGTAAACTCATTAGAGAGTTACTATAGAAAGACAAATGGAACCTTCCAATAAGCTTGTGCACCATATCTAAGAAGCCAGGTTAATTAGACAACAAAGCATCCATTTACAGATACATATTTTGATAATTAGCAATGATGGCAGAAGATTAAGGTGACCAGTTTTCATATATAGATTATCATCCAAGGAATTTGTCTAGTATTTTACACTACTTTAATTTCCTAATCTATTGATTTGTTTACAGATTTAGAGGGAGGACGGATTTTTGTTTGGTAGTTTAATTGGAAATTTTCACTGAAATATTCAGGCTCTCATGCTGGGACATGCTGAGTCCCTTTTGGAAGGTGTTCAGTGCCCTCAAAAATCTTGCTCTATAACAGTGAGCTAGTGATGTGTCTGAGTAGCTGTTGCAAGTCAGATAAAAGGGGTTCAGAGACAAAAGGAGGGCTAATGCTGAATTGGCAAAATTGTAGGCCAAATCCTGCTACTTCACTGTGCAACCGTAATGCATTATCATAGTTTTTGCCTTCAATATTATACCAATTTTTAATTAGGACCGTTCCAAGTTAAGGGAGTGGTCCCTGGTTTTGCCCACCCCATCCCGGAAGGATGTGGCTATAGAACAATCGCGGTTAAGTTTTTAACTAGTTGTTACTCTCTTGCCCTGGTAAGAACATTTTTTGCTTAAAATACACCTAATCTGATAAGTGTCCTGCTAGAGGAGCCTATAAAGCCCTTCAGATCAGACCCTATACTCTCACATGTGAATTTAACATTCAATTTCCACAAATGCTCTAGTGCATGCATATACTTGCTTTCTCAACCTGCTCCATGAAAACACACACATTTGATTGTTTTTGCCAAAGTGTGAGCATGGCCAAAGTGAATTCATCCCCTAAAGAGCAAATGTTGTCTGGTTGTTTTTAACATTATCGCAGTTCCGGTGATGTGTGCGCTGATGTCAAGGTTCCTTCCCCACTCTGAACCCTGCATGGACACTTCTAAGCTTAATTACTAGCTTAGATCTGGTATCACTGCCACCACCCCCAAGTACTACCTTTTTCCCTGAGTAGTCTTGAGGGACTTCACCAATTCCCTGGTGAACACGGATCCAAACCCCTTGGATCTTAAAACAAGGAGAAATTAACCATCCCCCTCCTTTCTCCCACCAACTCCTGGTGGATCCAGATCCAACCCCCTTGGATCTAAAAACCAAGGAAAAATCAATCAGGTATTAAGAAAAAGGATTTTAATTAAAGAAAAGAAAGGTAAAAGAAAACCCTCTGGGAGAGATTAGCATACCAGCTACTCTCACAGACAACAGATTTAAAACACAGAGGATGTTACCCTGGGCACAAATTTAATTACACAAAAAAATACCCAAATACTTAATTTTGATAATTCCCTTAATGATACCAAGACAAGTTACAAAGAAAATAAGCATAAACCTATTTATCCCTTTCTAAAACTTACTACTCTGATAAGAGGCTGGTTCCTTGATCTTTTTCACTATGGCTGAAACTGAGACTCTAAACAAAGGAAAACTCCCTCCTTTCTTTTGAAACATCTTGTTCCCCCATTGGTTCCTCTGGTCAGGTGTCAGCTAGGCTAGGTGAACTTCTTAACTTTTTACAGGTAAAAGAGGCATTAACCCTTAACTATCTGTTTATGACAGCTGAATTACTGAATGACAGACTATAATATTTCTCAAATGCTACAGTGTAAGGAATACCATTTTTTTTCTACAATCTTAGGTACACATGTGACTGTGATAGGCTGTAGTTGTGCAATTAAAGCCTGTATTGTAAATGCATTTGTACTATGGGGCTGAAGAAATATTCTAGTTGAAATTTTGTGCTTTGTCGGCGGCTGAAATAGCCCCTGGGATAAGTAAAAGCAGCCCCAGCTGTGCTCCAGTTTACAGCAGCCTCTTGAGGGCAGCCTATGCGCCATTCTGTAATGTGGAGCAGCGAGAGCTTCCAAGTATGCACTGCAGAAAACTCAACTCATTTATAATGGCCCTATACTGTACCTGTCTGTGCCAGGACAATCCTTCCCCAGCCCTGTGGAGTACAGCTCCAGCCCCTCTTTGCCTCCAAAGCAGCATGAGAGACAAAGAATCTGTCCCTCTGTGTTTGAGCTTTGTCAGCATACCTATTAACACACTCTGATTTCTCCTCTGCCACTGCTGCTACAGGATGCAGATACATGTTTTACAGACGCGTACATTCATGCTTTTTTAAGGTAATGAATATAGAATCCGGTTAATTTAAAGAAGAAAGCATTTCAAGCACCAAGCAGTTAAATGAAAATGTGAGCTAAAATGCAAAAGCTGTAAATCCAGGCAGCTAGGGAACTCTAAAACCTTATGTATCAGAGGGGTAGCTGTGTTAGTCTGGATCTGTAAAAAGCAACAGAGAGTCCTGTGGCACCAGACATGCGTCTGATGAAGTGGGTCTTCACCCACGAAAGCTTATGCTCCAATACACCATTAGTCTTAAAGGTGCCACAGGACTCTCTCTTGCTTTTTACTAAAACCTTATGAGGCTAGCATATTAGTAGGTGGGATACCAGATGTCCCTTCCTTTCCCTGCTCACAGATACTTTGCTCCTTTGATTCCCTTAGAATCAAATTTCCCTTAGAAATGTTGGGTTTTTTCTTCCAGCACAAGTGAGCATGGAGCCTATATTTGGGCTCAAGTCAAGTTAAACAATAGTGTGTCCAGGGCAGGGGAGGGGGAAGAGGAGATATCAGGGAGTGATTCATCCTGGAGTTGCTGAAGGACAGTTTGACCCTGGTTCAGGTTAGAGCACCCCAACAATGGCTGCTCTTCCTTCCACCCTAGCTGCGATGGCACCATAGGCCGTTGTGCTATCAGTGAATTCCGAAGGTGTAGGAATGCCCTTATAGTGCCTCCTCTCTCCAGCTGCCTCCAGAGATTTCTCTGGATGGTGTACACGTAGGCCTAACAGTGGTCATTCTGCACCTGCCAAGGAGGCCCAATGCACCATGGGTATTTGGTAGGACGGCCTTATGATTGCTTTGCAACTATAGATGCAAAGTGGCTGCAACACAAACATGAAGCGGTGTAGTCCTCCATGCTAGAAAGTCTCAAACCCTGTGTGTGAGCAATCCCTTACCCACAGCAGACAAGCTAAAAATACAAGATCAGAGAATGGTTGTATCTGGTGAGGCATGGGCTTCAGAGTGATCCTCAGTACCTGAATTCTCTGCCTTTAGGCCTTACTCTGGGCAGGAATGACACAGCCACACAGCAAGGATCTCACTAACAGTGAATCAGCAATGGAAAATCTCAGTAACGGTGAGCAATGGAAAATCTGCTCCTTGTCTCGATTATCATTATTTACTTTGTATTTATATTACATGCACAGCACACCACACCCGTGCTGTATTGGATCCAGCCCTAAGGTGGTCTTTTTTTCTGTCCACTTATACATGGGCTTATATTTGAACGTAAGCAGTTAATTCACAATCATAGCAATTTCCCATCAGTATCATAACCATGTCCTTTTTGTTCTCTTTTTTACTTATCTGCCTGCTTTTTGTTTAATCTGACCCTGTAATATACCTGCCTTGAGACTGAAGCATAGGAATATGATAAGGGCATGCATGAATACAATTTTCCCTCCTACAATCTTATTAGGGTCCTATATGTGTAAACCCAGTCTTCTGCATAGAATTCAGAGAAAGGTTGTTCCTTATAAAACATGCCTGCTCATTATCTTTCCCTAGTTTGCTCTTAAAACTCTTGCCACTTTATTTTTGCAAATAAATGTGTATGGCCTTGATCTCCTTTTATTCTTGAATATTTCATCCCTAGGTTTCATCCTTGCAAATGCTGCTGGCTCTAGCCACTACTGGAGCTTTGGGGGTGACTTCAATAGAAGCAGGATCAGACACAGTGTCATCATTTATGCTTCCTTGGAGACGGACATGAATATGCCCTTCCCCTCCAGAGAGATTGAAGTGAGGTTATTATACAGCCTTTATTAAAACATGTTTTGAATGTAGCATGTACTGTGGTGGTTGTGCCAAGTGCTTGGCAATTAAGTATAGAAAAATTAATGTTGCTTTACCTATATCTTTCATCTCATTGAATTCAATGGAAAAGGCTATCCCATGGTAAGAGGGTTTCTAGGTAAGGAGCTGATTCTGCCCTTTTTGATTTCTCTCATATTAAGCCCTGCATACTGCATCCGGGGTGTCACTTGACTCTGGGCACATCCTTGGAGAGGATGATTGGTCAGGCTCCTGAACTACATCTCCCACAATGTACCTAGTGTCCTGTGACTCCCAGGAGGCACCACAAAACTCTTGATCAGAGGGACAGTCCCACTGTGTTATGGGAGATGGAATGCTCCAGGGAGCTCAGCCCATAAGAGAGAATGGTGACCCGAACTACTACTCCCATAAGGCAATGCATTGATAGGAAAGTGCTGTTAATTTTTTTTTAACTGATTTGAAACAAAACTTTTCAGGTCAGTTCAACAGAAGGAAACAGTCTCATCTGGGTCGAGCAGATTCAAAATGAAACATTTCAGTTTGATTTTCTCAGTGGAAAAATCACAAGTCTCCCATGAAAAAACTGATTTTGTGGAAACTATGTTTTCCATAAGAATATAGTTCAGTTGAAAAATTACTGATCAGCTGTAGATCTAACCACAGTGTGGTGTCTGGTGCTGGGGGGCAGGGCAGATGAGTGGATGTGTGGGCACAGGAAACATAGGGAAGAATTCCTTGCAGTTATCTGCTTTCTGCTGGTCTTAGATAGGGCAACGTGTGTCCTCATAACTGTTCACTTCTGCCTGCCATATCTTCTCCATATAATGCTGAGCCAGAAGCCCCCTTTCCATTCATTGCAATTTAACAGGTCTGTAAACTAAAAGATAAATCAAATCTTTCAAACTCCATCCTGTTAACTGTCAGTAGCCAAACTTAGTTTGGGAAACTCTGAACCTGTACTCAACCATCATGGAACCAGCACTGGAATTTGAGGTTTTCATTCTGTTGCCAATGTTACCCCTTTAATATTGCCTTTCTGTAGGAGCTTACTTCAGATGTATCTGCTTTACCACAAAGAAGCTGCTTTCAGTTGTTCCCTCAGACATAAACTCAAGGCACAGCTTCAGTTCTCCTAAGCTGGGTAACTGAAGTTGGATTTAAATTCTTCCCTGCTATGAGCTGTTAGGCAACTGCCACTCAACTTCAGCAGTAAGAAACTGGTTTTGCCTAGTATCCCTGGTTCACTTGGTGAAGGAAATAAGGACTCCATCCAGGAGCCTCACCCCTTCAAAGAAACAACAACAACAAAACAAGTATTTCAGCTTAAAGCACAGACCAAGTCCAGTCTGTTTCAGGCCAGTGAAAATAACAATGTTGCTGCCTACATTTTTCTCTACTAATTTCAAAGTTCCAGTATCCTTCAAGTCCCATCTATACAACATGAAGGTTTTTGTTTTGATGTTTTTTAATTCAGAGGATAATCTTTTAGTGATAGGGAAGGGAGAAGACAAAGTGGAGATATAAAAACAGGAAGAGAGAAGCTGATGCTTGGGATAATGAACTAATAAAGGGGAGAAATGATCAAGAAGGGAAGGAAAGATAGGAAGAAAAATAAATATAAAATATATGTTTGGTATTTTTCATAAATTTCCAAGTGTATGATCACACATCTGCTGCTTATTCATAACCTTTACTGCTAGTGCATTATTTATACATTTCCGTTTGTTTTGCAGTTAGTACATTCCTTGCAAAATCACTTAGTAAATCAAATAACAAGGTACTGAGCTAAAGGTTTTGGCAAACTGGCATTTTCACATCCTACAACAATCCTGGGAGTTGATTCATGGGCTTAGGCCTAGTTCTAATTTGGCCTATCAGTTGATAATGTTTCTTTTCCTTTATTTGTTAAATGTAATTCTTTGAATAGGTTCCCTGGGAGTTTAATATGTGAAATTCGCCTTCTCAGAAGTTACTGCAATATTACCTTAAAATATGCTTTTTCGATTAATATACTTGCAGGGCCAGCTCCAAGTTTTTTGCCGCCCCAAGCAAAAAAATTTTCCAGCGCCCCCCTTGGCCGCATCCCAATTCCGCCCCTTCCCAATCCTTTCCCAAATTCCGGGCCCTGCCTCCTCCCCCAGGCGTGCCACATTTTCCCTCCTATACCTCCCTCCCAGGCTTGCCAGGTTCCTCTGCCCTCCTCTCCCCGGGTTACTTCCTGCGGCCCTCTCCATGCTCCTCACCACCACAGCTCACCTCCACTCCGTCTGCTCCCCTGAGCACGCCACCGCCACTCCGCTTTTCCCCCCTCCCTCCCAGGCTTGCCGCAAAACAGCTGATTCACAAGGCAAGCCTGGGAGGGAGGAGGGAGAAGCAGAGCAGCAGTGCGCTCGGGGGAGCAGGCGGCAATGGAGTGAAGGTGAGCTGAGGAGGGAGCGGTTCCTCTGCCCCCTCGGGTTACTTCCTGTGGTCCTCCCCACGCCCCCCACAGCTGCAGTTCACCTCCGCTCAGGGCCGGCTCCCGACTTTTTGTGCCCCAAGCGCAAAGAAAAAAGGAGCTGGAGTGCCACCCCTTGGAAAGTGCCGCCCCAAGCACATGCTTGGAGCACTGGTGCTTAGAGCCGGCCCTGGCAAACACGTAGAGCTGGATCCTCATCTAGTGGAAATCAGCATCAGTCCATTGACACCAACAGAGCTATATTGATTTACAAGAGCTGGGGATCCAGTCCATAATGTAAATTAGTGTAGCTCAGACAATCATGTTTTTAAATGCACAAATTTATAAACTTTCATCACTGGATTGGGAATATTATTATAAACACTTTGGACTAGATTATGCAACCCATACCCATGTGGATGAGCATTTATTCATACAGACATTTAAGGCCACATAATTACATGTGTGAATGGTCAAATCTGGACATCTGGTTTGTAAACACACTCACAGTACACCTATCAAGGGTATGGAGGGGTAGGAGGGGAAATGCTGCACGCCCGGGGGAGGAGGCGGGGCTGGGGATTTGAGGAAGAGGTTGGAATGGGGCAGGGAAAGGGCTGAGTTGGGGCGGGGCCAGAGGGGCACAGGAAAGTTTTTTTGTTTGAGGTGGCAAAAAAATTGGAGCTGGCCTTGGTGTTTGCTATAAACTCTGGTACCTCCTAAATGCAAATATATGCTAATCAAGGACCAAGCTTCTGCTAGGAAAAAGCTGCTCTCACATAGTGCTGAATGCCAGCTTCCTGTGCATGCTGATAGTGTCATAATTCATATGTCCTATGTAGAGCCGTAGTCCCAGCTGACATTTAAAAATGTTTACCTTGCATTCAGCCACCTCCATTTCATTCTTCAAAGATTAGCCTTCATTGCTGGCTCTGAAGTTCTGCAGAAAGTGGAAGAATGGCATTCTGATAGATTTGCCTGTTAGAAATAAGAGTAAATGTCACTATGCAATGACCCTGATACCCTGATAAAATACTAGAATTCTGTTAGCTGCCACATACAATCACCAGCTGAGTGGGTGCTTACTCTTGTTTAATATACCTCTGGAATATTAAGAACTAAGGATTATTCATCACAAACGTTGAATTCCATAGTGGGTGCTGTGGCTTTTGCCTAGTTGAGGAATTGTCCTTTCCTGGTACCTCACGCCACACTCGAACCAGTCGAAGAATATAATTCGAATGATTTGAGAAACGTAAATCAAATGGGTAAAGACACCATGCAGAAGGCTTCACAGGAGTCTCTCATAGGTATATACACTTTAATGGTTTCCATGGCAATATAGGGTCTAGCAAAGATATAAATATAAGATATAAAGGTCAATATACTGTTTTTAAAATGTTTTGTTTGTTGCATTGACATCCTTAAAGTTGTTCTAAATGTTCTGGGCCTGATTTTTTTTTTTTTTAAAAAGTGCAGTGGTACACTGAATAGGTGTACTGTGAGTGTGTTCACAAACCAGATGACCAAATTTGACCATTCCCACATATAATTATATGGCCTTAAATGTCTGATCTAAGAATAATCCTGTTAAAAGAATGAGTGTGTTGAGCACTATCCTCTATGCAATTAGTATTTCTATGGCACTCAGGTTAATTCCTGAATAACTGTGACATATAATAATGTAACCTATTTCATGTGCAGAGCAGAGTAACAATTTTATTATGGAATCACATGTAAATTGCTGAAAATTCTGATGCATATTATTATGCCATCAGTGAAATCTGACCCATATTATTATACTCTGCTCTCTGCACATTCTTCCTGACATCACCCTTTCCACCAGTTGATCATGATGTGTGTCAGTGTAGTTAATACAGCAGTAATAGCAGTTTATAAACCCCAAATATGTTTTGATGTTGCCAGTACACTTGCTGCCCTCCCAGCGACCAGCAGGCTGCTCCCCGCAGCTTGCCACCCCAGGCACGTGCTTGGAGTGCTGGTGCCTGGAGCCACCGCTGACTGAGTCTATTGTACCTTTCATATTTGGCCTGGCATGCAAACTAATAGCAAACCTGCTAATAATTAGCAACTGTCTATCTTACCATCTGAAAGAACCTTTTAATGGTTGGAAAAAGTAATTAAACAACTTGGAAAATAGTATGTTTTCCTTCCTATAGCAGAGAAGTATCTTCTAATGCCAGAAAAGAAGTGGATCAATAATAAAAGGAATGCTAAAGAAAGGTTTTTGAATGTGGTATAGTTACTTGATTGACAATTTAAGCTTCAGGGGAAATAAGCCGGCTTGTACTTGTACTAACTTAATATTTTAAAGAGAAAAAGAAAGCTTCTGTTGTGTCATTAGCTGACTAAGCAGTGAGATGTATAATTCAAACGAAGAGTCATCCCAGGGATTGAAGGGTTGAAATCATTTAATACTTAATCCCAACCACCAATAAATAGTATTTTTCATATTCTCATAAGTATATCATTTATTTAATGTCCTTCAAATGGGTAAACCGTTTAAATTAAATAGGGTCGCTCACCTCTGAATATGGATGGTATTTTTATCATTCATTCTTAAGATTATTCTTAATGATAATACAAATGTTGATCACTTAAGATGCACTCTCAGCCAATGATTCCTGTGCTGCAGTCAATTTATTATGAGGAGAAGAGACACTGAAAGGGATGGAATGTAATGTCTAATAATTTGTTTTTTGGCAAGCAACTACCCTATGGTCCTGATTCTTCAATTCACAGAAGTGAAAGGGTTTCTGCAAAGGGATCTACCCACATCAATCAGCTTTCAAGATCTATCCCTAAATTGGCATTGTAGGCAATGATTCAGTGCTGTGAATTAAAATGTCAGACTTAGTACTTAATAGCTGCTATTTCTTGTTGTTCAGTGAGCCAAAAAAGCGAAATTTAATTGAAGACTGTATGTTGCATTCACACTTTGTTTTTTTTAAACTCTGTGATATTTTGTGTTGAAGAAAATGTTTTTGTTCCATTTGGAAAGCTGTCCTAATTTGCCCTGATTACATTTTTTTTAAACCCATCTTGTATCTTTTTACAAAGAAAATGTAATTATTTACTTAAACAGATTTGGCACGAGTCCTTGGGTTAAAAACATTTAATCTTCATTTCAGTTCATGGCGATTAGCACATTTTCATGCTTTTTGGTTGTTTTCTTTAAGCCTTGTCACTGAAAAAGAATGTTTGCAGATTATGTGAGTTTGATTTATTAAAATTGCTTCAGTGCAAATCCCTTTCTGCAATAAATGGCCTATTCCAATTTTTCCTCCAGGAAAATAGTTTGTAACAAAAGTCCTATTATTACAGCATAATAGTAAAACCAGGCAAGACCTGAATTCTTGTCTATAACCAAAATAAATTAGTATGATTAATATACCCTAGTATTTTACCTATTTCTAGACATTAGAGAACATGAATTACACTGAAGTTGCTTTTTCATCATGCCGTTAATTCTGTTTTTAATTCATCAAAGGACTGAAGCCAGAACTACCACATTATTTATGAGGTATACATGTTTTACTACAGATTCTGGACTCCTGTTTACTTAGCTCCTGCTCTAGGAAACCCTTCCTTATGTAAGTAACTGTTTTCAATATGCAGAATACAACCAAAAAGAATGAAAATGGGCAAATCACATCTTATGGAAATGATTAGACCTATCTCATAGAACTGGAAGGGACCCTGAAAGGTCATTGAGTCCAGCCCCCTGCCTTCCCTAGCAGGACCAAGTACTGATTTTACCCCAGATCCCTAAGTGGCCCCCTCAAGGATTAAACTCACAACTCTGGGTTTGGCAGGCCAATGCTCAAATCATTGAATTATCCCTCCCCCCTGCCAGAATGATCATTTCATTACATCATAATTTAATTTTGTAGAAATCCTCCATTTTTAAAAACAATATATATAGATTTTGTATTAAGACAATGATACAGCATAATTGAATTACATGAAAATGCTAGAAAAAGTTGATGTGTATATTGTCAAGTCATACTATTTTATATGGCCTTACTGAAATGCTCCCAACATCGTCCATAGTATAAATACAGCTTTCTTTTACTCTAAAATTGTTTTCAAATGAACAACAAAATGCTCTGTGAACTCTTTCTGTTAAGAGCCGCAAGAAGGCATATAAAAATAAATTATTCGATACAGTACTTACACAAGTTAAGTCAAGGTATCTGGGTATAGAGAAACTGGACATCTAGACCACACTTCTGAAAAGCACTTAAACATGTTCGTACTTAAACATGTACATAACGTTAAGTATGTGAGTGGTTTCAATGGGAAGTTCTCACATTCTTATAGTCAAACATTTGTGTGGTTTGCTAAACTGGGACCTTACTTTCCTATGGAAGAGATTCCCTACGTTGCATTTATTATAGGTGTCTGAATTTTCCCAGTGAAAATTTCCAACAATTTTTTTTTCAGATTTTTGTATAAAACCAAGTCAGTTTTTTTCACTTTTTATTTTTTGATAAAAATGCCCCCAATCAATTTAAACTACAAAAAATTATGTCAAATACTTGAATAGATTTGTTTTTGTATCAGTACTAGCGCTAATGACAAAGGCAGAGAGTTACCAATGGCAGATTAGGCAACGGATTCCTCTGTCAGCATGCTTGTTTTTGCAAACAGTTGCAGATATAAAAGTGGATATGCAAAAACAATGAACAGGGCTGAATATTTGGTCTGACTCCTGGGTGTTGTACAGAGATATTTCTAAATCACTTTAATCTGTGTTATTCTTGTTTGTTAGATGAACACTTCCTACTGCCTCATGAGATAGTCCACTCTGGGTTTAGCTATTGCCAATCTCTTTTATGTGGAAGATACTCAAATGTTACAGTAATGGGTGACAGTATCAAAGTTTTTACTAGTTGAAAAATGCCAGTTCAAGAAAATATCAGTTAGCCAATTTTCATATGTTTATATGAACTGTTTAGGTGGGAATCTTTTTCTTTGTAAGACATATGGATAATTTTTAAGATTCTGTATGAATTCTCAGATAAGAGGCCACAAACTCTAAAGGAACTCAAGGGTACATGAAAAGATGAGTGCTGAGAGAACCACATCAGGGATAGCCAAAATGAGCCATGCTAGAAATATGTAATTAATCTAGAAGATGCTGCTGACAGCATGGGAGCTTTCTCATCTCAAATTAGACTTTATTCCTGTTTCTTCCATGATGAATAATTAACACTTTGAACTACTGAACACTAAGGCTCTGCCACGGACTTACAGAAGCACAGCAACTCCTTGCTAATAAAGTGGTTGCTTGCTTAACTCCTGGTTTATACTCGTTGTATACAAAAACTGCAATCAGAACAGAGTTAATAGCATAGCGCCAGTTAATTCCGACATTTCTTTCTTTTGTTGACTTGTTTAACAACCTTTCATAACTTGTTTTGGTTTTCTTTGGTGGTGTTTTATTAAAACTAGTTGATATTTACCCTGAAATGTGAGAACTAACATTGTAAAATAGATGGTATCACTTAGGTGACATAACTTTGGGCTGGATCCTCAACGTTTCTTTTGTGTACATCTTGGGTGCATGATGACATTATTAATAGAACACTTTGATCTTCAATTTTATTAGGTTTGGCTGGGAGGTGTTATACAAAGTATTCCTAGGTAGTGGTGGTTGTTTTCGTTTTTGCTTTAATCAGATTCTCTGTCATCCTAAACGTTGGCTTACTATCAGTTCGTTTAACCTGGTTTTTGCTAAAAGCTTCCATTTCCATGGCAATTTTAGGCTGACTCCTGCTACGTTCTACTAAGTGCCACTCCAGATTCTCTCTCCAGCTATCTAAACCATTGATTTTTAAAGAGTGAGGAAGTATTTTTTCCTCAGACAAGGATACAATAAAAGTGACTCTAACAAAGCCCAAAGGGTCCCAAGAAAGAGCTTTCTGCCTTTAAAGTGTGGAAAAAAAATACAGAAATATTTTGCCTAAGCAAGGTAACAACTTTCCACAAAAACAATGAGGAGTCTGGTAGCACTTTAAAGACTAACAGATTTATTTGGGCATAAGCTTTTGTGGTAAAAAATCCCACTTCTTCAGATGCATGGAGTGAAAATTACAGATTCAGGCATAAATATACTGGCACAGGAAGAGAAGGGAGTTACCTTACAACTGGAGAACCAGTGCTGACAAGGCCAATTCAGTCAGGGTGGATGTGATCCATTCCCAATAACTGATGAGGAGGTGTCAATACCAAGAGAGGGAAAATTGCTTTTTTAGTGAGCCAGCCGCTCCAAGCCCCTAAAGCCCAAATTAATGGTGTTAAGTTGATACATAACTTTCCAGAAGACTCTGATGCATTAAGGAAGAAACGATATAAAAGTCTTAAATCTTCATTTTGTTTCTATTTCAGGAAGAGTCAGTCCCCACGCATGTTCACAGATTCTATAGCTATGAACTCTAACAAGTGTAGTAAATGTGATTGTTGAACAATTTCAAGAGAAAAAGGTGCTTATGGACATCAGAAAGCAGCCAGACAGCAGAGACTTCAGCTGTCAGCTCAATATGGTACTCTACAGAGAGGGAGTACAGAGAACTACTGTAAATGTATCATTCTTGTACAAAAAGAGAACTTAGGGAGCTGTGAACTATCATCCTTCTATGTACCCTATCTACAGTGAACAATGAATTTACTGCAACACTAGATTTCAACTAGCCCAGGGAAGAGAGTGGTGTTCAGGCAAAATTCACTGCTGGAGACAAACTGTCTTATACAAAAAATGAACTGTAAGGAGAAGAGAATGAATAACTTTCTTTTATTGACTATGAGAGCTTCCCCATTCACCGGGAAAGTATAGTACATGGAGAATTCTCGTAAAGCAGATGATTACTGTTACAGAATGGGCTGAGACACATACATGAAAAATTAGGTGTCTAATCTTTGTAAAAATAAAGATGTACAGCAAATAACTAGGGTAGAGAAAACCTTTCACATCATCAATAGACCTTAATGGTTTGTGAAGTAAATGTGAATGTAGTTAGGCCATTTATAATGATGATTTGTAATAAATAGTGATATAGTACTTTACATTTGCTATGTACTGTACCAGCGTTAATGACTCGTTGTCATCATCCTGAAGCAATAGTCGAAAAAATATTTTCCATCAATAAATAACATGAGTTCCCAATAGAGATCAGACAGTTTGAAATGTATGTAGAGTAGTCACATGGGTCCAAATGTCCAAACTACTATTGCACATCTGCACGTCCTTGACTTAAACACACCCAGTGCCAGATGTGATTGCACAAGTAAAGCCTGTGCACAGGTGTATGTACAGTTCTGCACATGAACGACAGCCACCATCTTGGCCTCCACACTAGGGATTGAAGCAGGGACCTTCAGAGCTAAATGCGTGAGCAGGTACACTTTAAGCAAATGACGCAAGGCTCTCTAGCTAGCCCTGTAACCATGCAGGATGGTATTGTATAGGTGTATGTGCACTCTTTTTGAAAAACTGTCTGAACTGATAGCACAATATGGCTGAAAAGAACCTCAGTTATGTAGGTAGAACAAATAATTGCATGTGCACATCGGGAGTTTAGTATGCGGTTACCTGATCTGCATGCCAAACATAAACCTGTGTATGCAGTTGTGGAGTTTTGCAGGTGCAAAGGATGAGCGTACCATTATACATACCTTACTTGAGTCAGGGGCATTTGACCAGTGGACCGCAGAATCAAGTTTGTTTTGAAGCATAGTTTAGAAAAAATACAACTTTGGAAATGTTTCGTCATTTGAGAAATTTTTTTGGTCAGAGGATGGAATTAATGTTAGACGAATTTACTATTGTTAAATTGCTGGAATATTTTAGCAAAGGATAAAAGCGTTGGCCTTTTATTATTACAATTCTGATGTGAAAAGGGGAATTAAGAACAGACATTTACAAATGGAAGTAGGTCTATTTAATCTATCCTCTATCTCGTTCCAGAATATTACACATTCTGTAGGTGTAAATGAAATGTTCTGCTTCTTCATATGTTCACCCACCCCTGATTCATAAACTTCCCGGCAGATTAGAAATGGGATGGGGTGGAGGAGTGGAACCTCAGTCTTTACCAGATATTTGCCTATGTTCTGCATAAAAGCCTTTGCTTTCAGTTTACTATCTCCACTAGAAAATGCTCTAGGCATGAATGCAGGGCATTGCGGGGAGGAAAAGAGAGATGAGTAAACTGTGCATATAGGAAAATTAGTGGGGAAGGTATCGACAGAATTGTTTAAAACCACAATGCATCCTTCTAAACGTCACATGGTTACTGTAGTCATTTTGTCATTCACCAAGGTACAGCAGAAAGGGCTAGAGACTTTCCCTTGTCAAAGAGGTATTTGTGAGCATTTAGTAAAGAGAGAGAAAAATATTTTATTAGAGGGAGGCAGCCAGAGGAAAATTGATTCACTGGCTTTATGTGAGAAAGTAAATATGTCCCTTTAACCTTAAATCTGTGCATCAAGCTCTGGAAAGTCCAATTATCTTGACAAAATGATTTAACAAATAACTGAACAATAGGAGAAGAAGTGGGGGTTACGGGGATGAAAGAGGCTTCAGAGGCGGGCAAAGTTACTGCAGGAATTGGGCCTTAGGCTGCCTGCAATGGAAAAGCTCAGAAATGGAATGGAAGAGAGTCCTGGAGGACTTTGTACTTCAGGAGATTTATTTGGTAATAGAAACCCTGTGTTTCACATTTAATAATAAGATGTATTGTTACAGTTTTTGGCTTAGAAATGAATTCCAAACCAATTCGGAAGTATAGCTAAAGGCACATCCATAAATTTTAAAAAAGAAACTGTTATTTTTCTGTTAAGCTTTCTAAAGTTATAATCTTGCTGAATTGTTCCTAAACTTCCTAACCTGAGAAGGCTGTTAGTGGTCTGAGAAGGCTCTAAGAAGCTCAAAGGCTAAGGCTGTGTCTACAGTGCTGCAGCTGCCCCGCTGTAGCGCATCAGTGTAGACATTTGCTGCAGTAACAGGAGGGGTTTTCCCAGGATTGTAGTTAAGTCCATTAAGGGCTATTAGCCAGGATGGGTAAGGAATGGTGTCACTAGCCTCTGTTTGTCAGAGGGTGGAGATGGATGGCAGGAGAGATTATTACTTGTTAGGTTCACTCCCTCTGGGACACCTGGCATTGGTCACTGTTGGCAGACAGGATACTGGGCTGGATAGACCTTTGGTCTGACGCCGTACAGCCATTCTTATGTTCTTATGTATTCACCTCCCTGAGAGGTGGTAATTATACAAACAGACCCTATATTTATAATCAACTGAACCAAAACTGCTCTGAACCAGCACCCTTGGACTGTTCAAAATCACAATCCAAATGTTGCTGCTTGAGCACATCACTAATACAGATCAGTTCTTGTTGCCTCCTAACTGACCCTAAATGGTAGGGCTGCAGTTTCAAATAACCAAATGGCAGCCTTTTGCATTCACGGTTATCTTCTTTGCACACAGAGTGCACTTGAGTTGTGGTACCTGAGCTCACAAATTAAGTTTATGTAGTGACCAGAAGGTATCAGGTTGTTTATACCGTGCATCAATCATAGGTAATGATATACATAAACATTTTAATGCTATTCTTTTTATTGTATCGTTATTTTTTTATGTTTTTACTAACAAATCAGAAATAAAAATTCCATCCCTTTTCCCCCTTCCATTGAGATGTATTGAAAAATTGACACTTACTAAATACAGAGTCCAAAAATTAAATATTATTGCCAGGATGAAGGCCTTTCCCAAATTAATCCCCATTTAATTTTTTTTAAATGTGTATACATAGTTTTGTAAACCTCCATCCCTACTTCATGGACTTCATTAGACAATATAGTTTTAAGCCTATTTTATTGCATTCCAGTCTCCTGGGCAATTTAAACAACATCATCAAATTTTACCATATATTAAAATAGCTCAGAATTCTTACCGTGCTTTTTGTAGGTTTGTGATTGTCAACATATAAGTGCCTGGAAACTAGCATTTTGCAACTGAGCCAACCTGCCTATAGAATAAATGTATAATAATATTATAAAGTGCATGATTATTCCCAGACACCAGCAGGGATGTTGTGAAGTTTCCAGGCTGAGAGGTCCATTTCATTCCAGTTTACCTTCACTCACATGTTTAAATTTATCTAATTTTTTTTTATTTTACCTAGAACTTTTCTTATGCTTTAGAAAATCTGAAACTTGGACAAAATTTTCAAACAGAAGTGCCTTATTCTGGGTGCTTAAATCTAATGGGACTTTGCAGGTTCTCTGCAAATCAGTTAATTTCTTTTGCCTATGTTTGGATTTAGGTGCCTAAATAATATATTTACTACTATCCCAATCAGCCACTGAATCTCTTGTCTTTAAACCCAGATGTTCAATATTTTTTCCACATGATCCAATTTTTTACTAATGCTCTAGGTTTGTAAATGTAAGGGTTTCTTTTCAGTCAAGCTGAGGTCCAGTCTCCCTTTCCTAGGTGTAGTTTCTATCCATAAAATATAAGCTTACAAAAATTAATTGTGGGTGCAAATCCGAGTACATGCACCTCTACATATGTAATTTGTGCCTGCAATCAAGTAGTCAGAGTCATAAATACTCTGATTAGTGGCTCCAGTTCAGTTGGAGGGACAAATACACAGATGCAAGTTCTGCGGGTGCAACTTGCCCAGCAAAACAGAGCTCCCAACTTTTAAAAGGTTCTTCACCGGGTTCTGCATAGACTTTAATGCCAGAAGGGACCATCATGATTGTCTAGTCTGACTTTCTGCACATTGCAGGCCCTCACTCACCCACTCCTGTAATAGACCCATAAACCCTGGCTGAGTTGATGAAGTCCTCAAATCATGATTTAAAGACTTCAAGTTTCAGAGAATCTACCACTTACACTAGTTTAAACCTGTGGGGTGACCCAAGATCCATGCTGCAGATGAAGGTGAAAAACCCCCAGCGTCTTTGCCAATCTGACTCAGGGAAAAATTCCTTCCCAACCCCAAATATGGTGATCAGTTAGACCAGGGTAGGCAACCTATGGCACATGTGCCAAAGGCAGCATGCGAGCTGATTTTCAGTGGCACTCACTGCCCGGGTCCTGGCCACCAGTCCGGGGGCTCTGCATTTTAATTTAATTTTAAATGAAGCTTCTTAAACATTTTAAAAACTTTATTTACTTTACATACAACAGTAGTTTAGTTATATATTATAGACTTCTAGAAAGAGACCTTCTAAAAACGTTAAAATGTATTACTGTCATTGTTACTAACAGTTGCAGAATGGCTACACACCATTGTAGGCATGCCATTCCCACCATAAGCTTATCAAGCACAGTGTTGAAACCAGTTAGATTTTTTTTTGCCCCCACTGCTCCCATTGAAAGGCTGTTCCAGAACTTCACTCCTATGATGGTGTTCTTCTAAAATAGTAATAGGAACTAACAGGGCTGGCTCCAGGTTTTCTGCCACCCCAAGCGTCGAGGGGGTGGGGAGAAAGCCAATCGGTGCCACTTCAGTGGCAGCTCCATCGTGCCACTCCATTCTTCGGCGGCAGTTCAGCAGCGAGTCCTTCACTCCCTCTCTTCCTCTTCAGCGACACTTTGGAGGCACCTCAAAGAGGAGAGGGACTGAGAGACCTGCCACTGAATTCCCAACAAAGACCTGGCTGTGCTGCCCCTTTGTATTGGCTGCCCCAAGCACCTGCTTCCTTAGCTGGTGCCTGGAGCTGGCCCTGGGAACTAGGGAGTGAAACTTCAAAATGTCAGAAGTTAAGGTTGATTGAGAAAAGCACCTGAAGATTTTGGATGTTTTTCCGTATTAAAACTACCTGAACTTGATGGGTCTTCAAAATTGGGAGCTCACTTGTAACTGCTTACATGAATAAGGGTTACAGGATTGAGTCTTTGAGGATTGATAGGAATTGTCTCATGAGACTTCCTTTATTTCCTGCTTCCAAAGGTCAGAATGTATTTGAGAGTATTTGAAATCCACAGAATATGAGAACTTCCTGATGAAGCCAAAACTTTTAAGTGTTCATACAAAGTATCAATACCAATGTCAGGAATGCAATAACTTAAGCCTAGCCACTTCCCAGCCCTGTAATCTGTTGAACCATGTCCAGTGATTTTATAGGCATAACAGGAGTACTTGCAACTTTTTTAATGTACTCACATTGTGCCACCCATTAAAAAATTCTTTAGAAATGACATTTAATTTTGATGTCTCATCCTCTCTTCTAGAGGACAATTGTCCCTCTCATAAAATCACTCCAGAATGTGGCATGATAATGGACATCCCCCTTGATTCATACAATAATGGGGTTGCAGGTCAAGCAGGAGGTTTGGAGACAGGACTGTCTTCTGTAAAAGTGTGCAGAGCACTTGCCTGTAAACCACCTGACCTATAACCAGTAATATTAGTTCCTCATTTACTTGTATAGAAAGGGCATTTCAAAAGTTTTCACAGAAAAGTTGAAGGGGAGAGGGGGAGGAATAAAGGATAATTTAGAAAACCATACTCAAGACTGATTTTATGTAGCATGTTACCTTGGCTTTAACACTACACAACTTGGCTTTGAAAGACTTTCTCTTTTTCAGTATTGTAATACTCTCTAGATTACCCTCCTTTTTTAGATACCTACATATATATTAAAGGACACCAGAAGAGAGTTGTTGCTTTTAACATGACAACAAGAATGATTTTCCCTTCCTTCCGTTTGAATTTTGCGAAGCAGCAGCAGGCTTTCACAAAGCTATGACTGGCACCACTTAAGCCATTAGCTCTGTGCTCTCTCTCTCCTTTGAAGCACTTGTGGAGATGTACTTTGGATGTGTATATTTTATTTATATTTAAGCACAAACTGGTTATAAAATCATCTTATTTTTATTCTTATTTTGCATTTTCCAAAAAAACCTGGTTGATAGCACTATAGTTATAAAAGGGATGTCATATCAGATATGGACTTTATCATATGACAGCTACTCATAATTACACCACTGAACCAGTGCCATCAAAGGAAATGACACTGAATTGCTATTATTTGGAGGTGGAGGTGGGGAGAAGAAATAATGCTAGCTTGAGAGGGCCTCTGGAAAATTCTAGTACAGTTTGGCTTCCCCACCAAATTTATTAACATCATATCTCAATTCCATGAACACATGGCCAGTCATGTACTGTCAGATAATGGCCTTTCTAAACCATTTCACATATCTAATGGGGTGAAATAAGGCTGTGTGCTGGCACTGGCCTTCTTTGGCGCTGTGGAAGTGGAAAAAGGGAGAAAGAGAATTTGAATATAGAGATCCTAGTTTTGTCTCTGGAGAGCAAGAGTCAGGCTAACAAGTCAGGCTGACGCTGGCTCTAATTATGCAAGATTTGAAAGCAAGGCCTAAGCAGAGAAGCAGATGGGAACAGACTATAAAAGATACTGTTTTGACCTTGTGTTAGATAAGAATGGAATGTAGACTGTAGCAGAAAAATAGTGAGAAAGGTGAGATATCAGAAAGAAGTATGTATAACAAAATGGCTTGTTGCTACTTATTATTGTATATGAAAAATGTATAAAATCTTGCTCTAACTGTTTATCTTTAGAACCCTACTTAAGGAGGGGAAACTCTACCCGTATATACTCTCCCGAGTAACTGCAGTTGCTCGAAAATAAACTACCTCTGGCTTGTTGCTTTAACCCCAAAGAGTGAGAACTAGTTTTTCTCCCACAGCACCTATGTAAGGTATCGAACTCATGGAAAAATTCCAATCTCCAATGCTTACTGCAAAGACAAACATTCTTGCGAAGCCCTTTTTGCGGATGATTGTGCTCTACTCAGTTGATAGTGAAAGCGACCTATATTTTATCCTTGAAAATTTCTCAGACACTAAACAGTTTGGATTCAACATCAGTCTGGAAAAAACTGAAGTCCTCTTCTAACTAGTTCTGTCAACAATTACCACTGAGTCAATCCTCACCATTAATGATATAGAACTAAAAGCATCAATCTCTTTACATTCTTTGCCAGTATTGTCTTGGGTGACAGTTCCCTGGACCAAGAAACATCAAATAGAATATGAAAGGCAAACTAGGTCTTTGGAAGTCATAACACCATCAAACAGTCAACAGAAATGATGATATACAATGCAGCAGGCAGTGATAGCAATCCTTTTGTAAGGATATGAAACATGGACAGTTTATCACAGACAAATTAACCAGCTTGAAAAATTTCACATGTGGTGTCTCCACTCTATTCTGAATGTCCACTGGTGAGATAAAATCTCAAATGTTAAATGTTGATCAAAAACTACCAACATCAAAGCAATGATCATCAAAGCTCGACTTAGACAAACAGGCCATTAGAATAGGTGATGATAGACTTACAGAAAAAAAGTTTTCTGTGGAGAGTGCAAACTTGGAAGGTGTAGGAGGTGGTCAAGGGAAATGCCTCAAAGACATCCAAAAGCAGAATCTCACTCCATTCAGCATAAATATTGGTAACTCTGAAGAGATAGTCATAGACAGATCTGAATGGAGAGCAACTATTGATAAAGGTTGTAAACACTTTGAGGAAGACAGACACGAAAAACTGATGAAAAAAAAGTGCCAAGCATAATGCTAAGTCTTCAATGGAAGCCTGCACATGGCTATGTGATATCTGTTTGTGATCTTGCTCCTCACAGATCAGACTATACAGCCACATGAGTGCACGCATGATACCATAATGTCATCATTGGATATGATGGATACCCATACAATTCTAGCTTGAAACCTTTCCTGGACAGGAAGCTCTATCATTATTTTGCTTTTTGATTGCTATTTCACTGAAATGTCAATCTTCACATTAACCTCACTGCCAAACACCTCCTCCTGTGTGTCCACACTCAGAGCCTGCAAACCAGCAGGGAAGGAAATAGTATGAAGGAAAAATATTGAAAACATAGCAAGCCAAAGATGGAGAAAAGAGAAAATAATTTGCTTGACCTAAGCAATAAATCTACAGGCAATAATGACCATCTCTTGACGCTAGTGATGACATTGATCGAGTACACTGGCCCAAGCTTTGTCTTCTGAACCTTGAAGTATTTCCTGATCATCTTTGCCACTATTTATGCAGGATTGTCAAAGATCAAGTATAAGAGGATGATGAAGGGACAGTGTCCTCTGACTTAATGTAATCACTTATGATAATTAAGAGTGTCATTCTTTGATCCATGTAGAGCAAAAGTTACCTGGTACTTTTTTTTAAAAAAAGCATGAGAAACTCGAGGCTCTGCTAACTTCAAGGATCTGATCTAGACAAATACACACACAGAGAGAGGAAGTCAATTAATGAAACTCCATCCTTAATTCACCCATTTGAGATTGGGTATTGTAGCAAATATTGATCACTCACTGTTTAGAGACCTTAAAGCAAGAAGAGAAAAGCCAGAGGGAGCTGACATTTTGACCCCATTCATTTTTCTTTCTTTTGTTCTTCCTCTGCTTTATAGACTTGAGTCCTTGCTTCATTTTTGTGAGGAAGTAGAAGGGGGGTTCTTTTTAAACCCATAAAGATTTTTCATGCTGAAGAATTAGTATTTAAAATATTGCCTTCTTCACCCATAATCTGGCCATTCTATAACTTAAGTACATTGCCCCTTGAAGTTAGAGTGGGGTGAATTTTTTTCAGTGAATAGTGAATTTGCCCCCAAATTTTATCTTACAGGGCACCAAAACTATTTGCAAATTTGGGTTTAGTTTGGCTAATAGTTGTGGACAACAAAGGGGGAAAAAATTCAAAAAAGTTGAAAGTTCATTTCGACAAATTGGAAACAAAAAAGTTTCACTTTTGTGAAACGGTGTTTCATTTAGAAATTTAACTAATTAAAGGGAGAAAAAAAATCCAGAAATGGCCTATATGAAAAATGCAATAAATAAATAAATAAATAATCGTGCCATCTTCAGTTGCATGAAACATTTTGTTCAACATGATCTGGAATTCTTTTTTTCTGTGTTTTCATTTTTTTCAATTCAGTCTCTCAACTAAAAAATCAATTATTACCTCCATTTTACTAATGGGGAATCGAGAGAGAAAAACATTAAGTAACTTTTCAGAGGTCATACAAGAAGTCTTTAGATCTGGGCTCAGTTCCCAGTTTTGCTAAAGTCCAAGATGAGTGCCCTAACCACAAGCTCATTCTTTCTCCCCTGATATTGATTTATAAAATGCACCTAGCTGAAGCTCTAGGCACATAATGGTTAAGTTTGAACTGGACCTTTAAATGACTGCAAAGAACCTGATCATCCAACTGTGCCAATTTCATACATTTCAGAAAAACTTCTTTGATGATTAGAGGGGTCACATAAACCATTTTAGAGCAATTTTTGAAATTTCAATCACTTAAATTGTAAAAATATGTTGTTTTTGAAAATCTGTCAAACTCTTTGCTCTTAGGTCTGAATTGTCATTTTTCAGACAACGATGCCCAGTTAAGACCGTGTTGTAGACTGGTGCAGATAGTGTTTAATCATAGAAATGTTGACAGATTTTTCAAGCTAGCAGGCCTTGTCTGTGCTGCATTATTCTGAAATGCTATTCTAATAAACCTGCAGCAGGAATGTATAATTAGCTTCCAAAACAATCATGCCTCTGGAATGGTTTTATTTTTCAGGATAATGTGAAATACAATAGAACTTGGCTCTCTGTATATAATGCCTTTCAGACACCCGGCATCCCAAAGTCTTTTACATTTATTGGTGCTATCAACTTTGACGTTAGCTGTTTTAATAAAATGTTTGGAAGAAGCACGTAATTGGCGTTCTGGTGGAAATTAAACTGAGCCTGAATCAAACATGAATCTATTACAATTCTTTCTTTCAGACATGTCAGACTGATGCATCCAGGAGCAAAAATAAAGCTTGTCAGTCGTGTAGATTGAGGGGATTTGCACATAGGTGAGCAGAGAGGAACTGTACGTTGCATCTTGAGGTATGTGCATGGAGAGCAGCCCTGCCACAGAGATGAAGTAAGTGTCTCTTCTGTTGCTTCAGGGTGTGATGAGAAAGCTTAGTCCAGACAGTTATGCATGTCCTTGCTCCACACCCAAGTTGTATATGTAGTGCACTCCTGAGTGAGTCAACAGTAGCAGGGATCAAACCTGAGACCTCTCTTTCTAAATGCACAAGATTTTATTGCCTGAGTGAAAGACCCAGTTCTGTTAGTTGAGGCTGTAGCAGGGTCATCAAATGCTACTTGTGGCCCAGCCACTTCAAGAAGGGGACTGAACATCACACTGAGTGGAGGTAGGTTACATAGGCCCAATGGTAGCAGCTACTACATGTGAGGGACAGGTTGAGCGCATAAGCAAGCATTCACTCACAAGTACCTCTGTGCTATATTTGTCACTTCTGTTTGTGCACTTCAAGCACAGTTCAAATCCTTTGCATAACTGAATGTAAGACTGGTCGATGTGATCATTTCATTATATAAGTTTCCAATGCACATATAGATGCTGTGCATTTAATTTTTGAAAGCACATTTCCAAAATGGTTACAATGAGTTTGTGATTCATAACTAGCACTACCACTGCATAGAAGTGGGATAAGTGGGAACCGCTAAGCATTTCTCTTGTGCCTTTATGCTGAAGTTAAAACATTACAGACTACTGTTAAATGACAGGCAGCCTGCTGATGGCTCCTCAAAAGTGGATTACGAAGACCTGTAATGTGGATTTCATTAGTGGTCCTGGCTACCATCCAAGAGATAACACAAATCTCTCATAAAATCAGGCTTTGAGATAAAATAACAAACAATCTTTCAAAAGCATGTTAATGAGATGCAGTGGACAACAAGACTCTGAAGGCTCAATTACAAGATGTTTTAAGATGCTCATAAAGTTCAAGTGGTAACTTGTCAGAGCTGATGTGCCTCTCTGGATCTTATTGTTGAATGCTTATTGTTTCTGTATGGGGAGTCCTAGTGCCTTTATCTTCACAGATGTGTTTTGGGGTGAACTTTGGTGAATGATAATCTATGCGTCAGTAAGTGAAACTAGTGGGTGCCTAGGTAACATGGCAATGGGCAATTAAATGTGATGAATGGATAGATAGGATAGAAATTGTGAAAAAGGCATTTGCCTGCCATAACTGCACAGTTGGAACAGATGTTACAAATCCTGCATCTTGATATGGGGTTAGACTAGATAATTCTGGTGGTCCCTTCTAATCCTATGGTTCTATGATTCTATGTGTCCTGTTCCAAGTATTGGCAAATGTTGCTTTTCAGTGGTGAGGACTCGATATGCTCAAAAACTAAATATAAGCACCTGGAGGCCTAAATTGTACCTTCTAACACCCTTGCAAACCACAGAAAAGTTCAGTGGGAGGCCATGGATGTAACTGAGGGCATAATTTAGTCACAGAATAAAAATGAGCCCACGCAATTAAGCTCTGACCATGCAAACATACCCATGCTTAATGTTAAACTTTTGACTAGTTCCAATGGTACTTTTCTTAAATGTAAGTATGTGGGTGTTTCAAGAGTCAGGGTCTTATTAGTTCTGTGATAAGGGTGGAATATCATATCTGGACGCTGTGCAGAGGGCTAACAACATGGTTCTGTGACCCAGGACATGCCCACCAAAGCCCCGGTTTCATCTTGCACTTTCCAACAGGAAGCTGCAGCAGGTCACAGTGCTGGACAGTTCCTTCCTGGGTAGCAGCAAGGAAAGGGAAGCACTTTAAACATTGACAGAAGGAACTGGGATGGGAGGCAAGACACATACTAGAGGAAAACACTTTATTGCCTTGAAATGCTGTCCCTGAGGTGTGGCTAAATTCTAAGATTCTCCAGGCCCTCAACCATGATATGTGTTTATTTCCATGTGACTATGGTAGTAGCTACCCACATTTTAGGATATAGTTTGTGATAACAGCCCTCCCTTTTCTAGAGCCAGTGTCTGGTAATGGTTTAGTATCCTCCTTTGATCATGGGCATAGCTTTGAGAAAAGTAAACCATGGAGCCAGCTAGGGGTTTTCCCCCAGACTTTTTCTTCAAGATTATTATCTTTATAATTGTTTCATCTTTCCTGCTTGGTTCCTCTAATACTCACCTTTTGATCTGGCTCCATAGCAAGTAACCCCTCATAAATAAACACACAGAAGCATGCATCATATTCATAAAGAATAATACAGCTGTTCCCCAGGTCTCCACTATCCTCATTTGGTCTGCAGCAGAGGGAGCTAAATCAAAGTGAGGCTTCTTGCGAAACAGGGGACACTTCCATTGCTCTCTCTTCTAAAGCCTTCCCTCCAAGCTTGTGCAACAAAACTGCATAGGCCTTCCCCAGCCCACCACCAAAGGTTCCTCCATGGCTGTGGAGGGGTGGGCAGGATTTACCTCTGTTTGCATTTTATGGTAATCCCCTGGATTTCCAGCGCTACTCGGTGTTGTGCTTTCACTTACACTGCTGCCTCTGGGAAGATGTAGGACGCAGCCATCCCATTGTCAGCAGTGAACTGGTTTTAAATCCCCTCACTTCCAGGTTTGCATGGCGCCCCAGGGGCAATATCATTAAGTGCCAATTACTCAACCTGTAAAGAGTGTTTAGAAATGATAAATTACCACAGGTCCCAACACGTTTAAATAAGTGCAGAATGTAGTTCATACCCTACGGGGGAAAAAAGGGTCCTGTTTTATTAAAAGTTATTGCTTTACGGTGTCGTCATTGTGGCAGAATCTTTAAACATCCATAAACTGAAAGCCAGAGAAATAACAGTAATTGATTCTTCACCTTCGTTGTGTTATGTATTTTGAAAGATATTGGCAGGCTTTTAACTAAGGCCTCTTTGTATTCACCAGGTTTTTATTGAACAATATATTTTTTTTTAACTGTACAATTCAGGAAAAGCCTTTTTCACAGCTACTTACGAACTTCCCTCCATATTGAACTCATCGTATTTTTATTCTTTATTTTTTATTGTACACAAGCTTTTTATTCTTTTTTAAAACGTTTTTTAAAAACTTCCCCCCCAAATTCTGTTAGCTCCATAAATTATTGCACCTTTTTACATATCTTCCATTGTCAGCGGGACATTTCCATCAAGTACGACTTCATCTTAAGAACTGAGCATGTTCTAGTTTCTCTTCAAAGGGAGAAGTCTGGTACAGTAAATGCATCAGGAAAAAAATTCCATTTCATGTGTAATATCACTTGGGCCAGTGGTTCTCAAACTTGGGCCACCACTTGTTTAGGGAAAGCCCCTGGCGGGTCAGGCTGGTTTGTTTACCTGCTGAGTCCGCGGGTTTGGCCGATTGCGGCTCCCACTGGCTGCAGTTCACTGCTCCAGGCCAATGGGGGCTGCAGGAAGGGTGGCCAGCACGTCCCTTGGCCCATGCCACTTCCTGCAGCCCCCATTGGCCTGGAGCAGCAAACCGCAGCCAGTGGGAGCCACGATCAGCCCGACTTGCTGATGCGGCAGGCAAACAAACCGGCCCAGCCTGCCAGGGGCTTTCCTTGAACAAGTGGCGGTCCAAGTTTGGGAAACACTGACTTAGGCTTGTCAGAATTAATATTTTTAATACAATTTAAATGGGTAATATCAATGTTTATTTTTAAGTATTTTTTATTTTTATTTAAACTTTCCACAGATGAAGGAAATTATGGGGTGATGTCATACAGTTGTTTAATGACAGTAAACATTGAGAGCCACAATGTTAAAGTTTTATTGCCATTGAACACAAATTGTCAACATTACATGTCAAAATGTTCAAAGTAACTATCCTTAAATCAAACAAATAAGTTCTCAAGCATAACTTTTCTTTCTTTGCCTATCTGGTAAATTTTGATTGCTATTGGTGGAAATATTTGTTTGCTGGTTTGTGTGCATATGATAAAAACAACATTTACTTACATTTACCAGTAAAAATCTAATCCCTCCAAGTTTCAATATACTTATAAGCACAGTCATTTGTATCAGTTTTTAAAAGCCATAATTGCAATTACAGTTATGCTGGAAAGGGAATAAGTTTACTGTCCTTCTGGATGAAGTGCTGACTATTATGTCTTGTTAATCCCAGCCATTGAAAAATAATGAATCAAGCCTCTCAAAATTATGAGATTGGCTTAAAAACCTTGAGATTTAAATAGTACATTATGGATCTTGCTATTTTCCTTTTCTTTTTTGAGCCAATAGATTTCACATTTTCAGGCTTTTCTCCTCAATCATGAAAGTTAGGAAACTACTACTTTTTTGGGGGGGGGGGGGGTTATGAAAGCTGAGCACCTCAAATAATCACCTGACTCCTGGAGCTGAAGTTTTAAGGTATCACAAGATAAATGATAAAATCAGACTTGGTAACACTGAAATGCTGAGGAATATCAACAGAATAGCCAATTAGTATATTGTATGTTCTTAAATTTGAATGTTACTGTTAATATGTCTTTTGGAGGATATCTTTAGAGACCAGGTTTTTTTACCCTTCTGCATGAAGTATTACCATTGGATGCTTAACAGAGTGAAGGACCTACTCAACATGGATAAGCATGGCAAAATTAGGTACTTCCTTCACTAATTTACTAGTATCAGTGCTGCAGGGTCAATTGTGTTGTTGCTTTTATTTAAAGTGCTGCCCAAAGCACCAACGATTAAAAGTAACACATATCCTTTTAATTAAATCAATACATGATTTAATACAGAATGTGAACTTCGCTAGTATAATTATGGCAACCGAGAATGTTGGGTATTAGGCAAATAAATATGTTATTTACCACAGTGCATTTCCAGAGGATGCTATTGCCCATCTTAGTTGGAGCTGTAAGGCTGATGGTTAAGTAACTGCTTGAACAACACGGTATTTTCTAGCAACATTCTGTGGAGTTTCTTGAGGTGGTTTTGGAACTTCAGAATAATGAAGAGAACAGTCATGGCTAAAGTGTCCCTGCTTCTTGTGCATGCTCCTTGACATGCCATCCCTATTCCATGCACACCATATAAGGGCCAGGGTAAATCCAGTCTTTGTGCTAAGGGAAGAGCAGGCACTGGTTTCCTGAGTGCCATGTACCCAAAATGGGTAAGAAACAGGTGGTTCTAGAATAATTGCCCAATTCTTCTTCTTCCTGAGCCTGGAACTCCCACATTATGGCCCTGCCACCAAATTAGAAAAAAATGATCCTTTGGAAATACAATTTTGGTTACTGACTTTATTTCATGAATGACCTTTTTCAGCTCAATTTTGCAAAATTCAGAACTTCCAGGCAAAGTTGATCGCATTCAGAAAGCCATCCAGTCATTTAGAGTGATGTGCTACTGCTGTAAGGCTACTGAGATTTATTTACTTACTTGGGGAACAGGGAGTTAAGCACATGCGGGTTTTTTCTATTAATCCATGTTTTAGTGTTTCCTTTTTTGCTCACATTTCTTCAGAGGAAAATGTGTCTGTTACTAATGGCATTGTGAACGAATGCCAAGAATAGCACATTTAACTGCTCTGGGGTTGAGATATAATGTGCAGGAGTGAGAAGGAAGAAACATTTAGTTAAACAATTTGTCAGTCATTAAAAAGTGTTCATTTTTGTTACTATAGAATGGGATATCCTTACCTACCTTGGCTAAGCAGAAGTCCTAGGGTTTAGTTCTGCTCCCGTTTGTGCTAGTGTAAAGCAAGAGCAACTCAACTAAACTGTGTGGGCTGGATCCTCAGCAGATGTAAATTAGCAAAGTTCCCACTCACTTTAGTGGAACCTTTTCTGATTTACACTAGCTGAAGATCTGACCCAATAAAATTCAAATGGTTGTGACACATACTTGAGTTGAGAATCAGACCCAAGTCTTCTGATTCCCAGTACAGATACTGAACACATTTGAAAACTACAAGATGGAGTTAAACAAATATGTGCTAGAATCACTCTACAGCCACTAAAGACCATCCTTCAAAGCACAGACAAAGTCATGGATCCTGTGATACTCATAAAGGTCTGAAAACTATAAAGCAAATCTACCTAAGTCACCTTGGCCTCAGAAGAAGAGGCGAGTATCTGAGCCCACGTGTCATCTGAAATACACATAGGTCTGAAAACAGAGATACCTCAAATGAATCATGAAATTAATGCACAAAACTGACATTCAGTATGAACCCATCAACTCGAAACATTCCTAACACTGGCTGATGTACGTTGTCCTTGCATGACCTTATTTGATTTCTCCCCTTTGTCTAATGAAGACAGCCAGGCATGTATACTTGCTCACTTGCTTATTTCAAGTAAATAATACAAACAAAAAGAAACCCTAACAGAAGCCAGAACCCCAGCTGCAGCACTAGGTAAAGCAGTGATAGTCAGTAGATGAAAGAGCCTGTCATATGCTCAGTTGTCGTTGTCTTGTCTCAGGCTAGGGTAGTTGGCTTTTTTATATATATATATCTGTCAGACACTTTCTGCAAAAGATGCACAGAAAAAACTAGAGAGAAAACGAATTGCGTGTGTAAACTCCAATGAAATGTGAACAGAAGATGTGAGTATCCTTGCATTCTGTTCTGGCAGTTAAAATCACCAAAGATTTGATTGCATATTTTTTGAAAAATAATGTATTATGTAGTTTATATGATTTACAATTTCACAGCTGACTGCTGTGGAAATAGTCTGCTACTCATGACTGGGTGGAAGGAAAGTTCAGACCCAAACTTCAGAAACACAACTTAATATTCTGACTAAAAGCAGCTTGCAAGATTTGGCCTACATTCCCTTCTCTTGTCCCCTACCCTTTTCCTTCTGCCCCCCAGCCTGTTAGTTTGCTGGAGATTATTAGGAAAAGGGTAGAGGACTACTGGGGAAAAATACAGCTAAGGGGCGGGCAGCATTGGAAGTGGGATCAGGAGCCATATGAGGAGTAGCACAATCAGCAGCAGGAGGGAAGGATCATATCAACGTCCAACTATGAAGGAAAAAAGGAAAGAAAAGAATGAAAGAAGATAAAGAGAAGGCCAACAGACAAATAACAAATTGCTTTTACATTGCTTGTTCATATGTATATTAACCAATTATCTTTACAAGTGAAAGGTCACACTGGATCATATTTAGGCTTGGATTAGATCTTTTATCAGTAAATGTTGGTAAAAGTTGATTTAACTGTTCACAACCAATGAAAAAAATATTTCCATCAATGATGACTGAAATTTACAGATAGACAAAGTAAGAAAAATGCTGCTTGAGAATTTATTAGTTTGATTTAAGGATATTTGTTTTGCATATATGACGTGATGTTGACAATTTGTGTGTTAATGGTTATAAAGCTTGAACTTTTTGAATTTCAGTGTCTACAGTCATTACATGATTTCCCTCCCTCCGTGGGACAGAGATAAAATCAACTCATTATTCCTCTGCATAACCCCATGTTTCTTCATCCAAGGACTGCATTTACCCTGTTTTGCCACAGCATCACACTGGGAGTTCATGCTGAGTTACTTGTCAACTACGATCCTTCAGTACTTTCCTGAGTTACCTCAGTTCCTTACTTTGTAAATTATACCAGGATAGAAATGCAGCAATTGCCTCAGACACTGAAATTAAGTTTGTAACTCCTACTGTCCTTTCAGAGAACTTCCCTAAAAGGGATATACCAAATCAACAGGAAGGTGAAAAAGCCTAACAGTTTGTACAGTTTAATTTGAGAAACTTTTGCTTTATCCAGTTGGGTGGTTTGGTTTAGTCATTAACTCATATAGTATGTGAGGCAGAGGAGGGGAAAGTTGAGGATGGTGCTAAACCAGCAAAGATTTTGGAACCAAGGAATGTGGACAAGATAGGCACACTATTCAGAAGGAATAATGTGTTAGACTCTGATGGAAACGTATTCAGAAGTAGGCTATTAATTTAATTTTTTTATTTATATGTTTGTTTAAGATTAAGGAACACTTAATGGGAACCTATTTCCTCCTGTGGGTTATAGAGGAATTATTCACATGAAAATATGTCTTCAGCTGTTTGCTGTTTTATTCATGGCATGTGATCAGTCACATGTTTTTGCCCCCTGATTGCTTGACTGAAACCTCTCTAAACAGGAAATGGGAAATCAAAAAGATTTCAAGTTAGAAACATGAGTGTTTCAGGTCAGGGACATTTCACACAAATCTGGTGCCTCATAGACTTTAAGATGAGGAGGGACCATCATGATCTTCTAGTCCTCATACTAAGGCATTTTGTTGGGAGTCCAACACAGCTTCAGTGTTAAAGATGCAGAGCCAAATCCTCAACATGTGCAAATCAGCTCAGATCCACTGCATTTAATGAAACTACCCCAGCTGAGGATAAGTCCTTCAAAGTGAAAACCTCTCCTCTCTCTCTCTGCCCTCCGCCCCCACTGTCCAACCAGCTGAGAGAAGAGGTGGAGAAACTGAAAAATTATAAATATCATGTCCAGAACTGGTGTATGTATTTTGTGGAGGAAGTTAGGGAAATAGTGGATGTTGGTTTCCTTTATACAGAAGGAAATGAGGAATTGCCACTGTGTCCCAAGCAGGGTTGTACTAAATGTGTGAGGAAAGCTGATTCTCCAGGAAGATCAAATTATCAAGCTCCCAGCCATGGTCTGTTAGACTGAAGCAGCTGTTAGCCTCTGGAGCCAGAGCACTAAGTATCACACTATCCCTGGTGGAACCTACACAGAATTTGTGGCTACAGGATCCACAGTATTATCTGAACCAGCTTTATTTCCAGTGTGAACCTTCATGAGTATTCACAAGATTGTTTTTCACCAATATTCCTGCAACAAAATATCGATTACCAATTGTTCGTAGAAAACAAAACCAAAGGATTTTAATGTCACTAAAACAAATTTGGAGGGGTTATTCCAACAAATGTTTGTAAATACTTTTCAGCAGCATTCACCAAGCTCCAAGTGATTGTATTACCTAGGCTAAGCAGCTAATGAGGTTGAAAAATACTTAACCTGTCATTTCAGAAGCTTGAAGTCCTGATGATAAGTTATAGAAAACAATGAAAACTCTTCTATTTTGAATCTCTTCTGCTTGTAAATTAGTCTGTGTTTCTGATTCATAAAGAGGTTTTCATGAAAACCAGATATTTATGAAGAGTTTTTTCTCTCTCCCATTACTTATTCTCTTACATGAAGAGACAATACCCCATGTCTGGGTGTAAGAAAACAATTCCAATGGAAATCATGAATGATTGTTTCTAATAAAAGATTATGACTTCAGGTTAGAAATAAGCAACCAGAGCAGAAGAATCCTTAAGGCCAATTCTTCAGACAGTGTCACCTAAGCCACTACCTTTGCACATGCTCCATGCACAACATGATCCTAACTATCCAGTTTGTTCTTGCAAATGAATTGTTGAACATGGATATTGGATTTTCATGTATGAGCTAGTATGCAGGTCAACTAATGGACCTTACAAAATGTTATGCATCCTTGACTGTAAATGAATTCTCCCATTTAAATTAATTTTGTTCCATTCTACATTGCTTAAACTCACTTCACCCATTTTTGTTCAATGGGAAACATGCAATTCAGAACTGTGTTCAAAGTACATGTGCTAATGCTAGTCATCTTATTTGGGTGGTGGAGTTATTTTTCCCAAGTACTACAAAGAGATTGCTTCCCTCTTGCAATATTTAATTTAGCATAATTCTCTGGATAACCAAGGTTGGAGAAAAATTATATTATGCACTGAAAACCAACAGTTTTGCAGGGGACAGTGGGCTATGCTTTTTTAGTTATTTCCTGATCAAGGGTTATGGAAAAGTTATGGTATCTCAGGAACCACTGTGTATTACCTGTTAATAGTTGTCAATTTTTTAGTGATGATCCCTATATTTAGAATTTAATAGGGATTAAACAAATAAGATTTGCTAGTGATTCAAATGGAGGTCTATAATAATTATTTTTAAAACCTATAGAATTTTAAAGATAATTAGATTCCAGTAATAACAATTCAATAACAAGATTTAAACTTTCATTGAAAGGTTATCATTCTCACTTAACATTCTATAGGAATTTCTCCATACGGGATTCAGCTTGTGATATATGTGCATCAGAACCAAACCAAATGGGAAAAATTTCCCTTCATGGGGGTTATATGCTGATAGTTAAATTCTAGGTTTTGTTTAGTTTTGGAAGGAAAGAAAGACTGTGGTAAAAACCGTAACTTTTGATTTGTGTGCTCTGCAAAAGTTTTTGCATTATTAGTTTCAGGTTCTTAAGTTAGCAACTATTCGCCTCTTCTTCAGCACCTGCTAGAAAAAAAAATCCATTGACAGTTGAAGTGTTTTGATTTTTAGTGTTTGTATAGTCTGATCATGTATGAGTTTGAACACAGAGTGGTTGGGCTGCATATTACTAACCTGTCCACTAGAAAGAATATCTTATCTACAAGCAAGGTGAATAACTATACCATATGTTTCTTATTTGGTGTTTAGATAAATTTGGGCAAAATAACTGATTTTGTTTTTAGATAGAAGCTCAAGATGCTGTAGTCTGATCAGTGTGTATATATGTGTATATATAAAATAAGCGAAAGTGCATTGGAAACTCAGAGTTGAAAAATCCAAGGTTCAAATGTCTTAACTGCATTTCACCAGGAAGTTAGGTGAAGGACTTCATTTATTACTGTGCTTTCAGTTAATAACACTGGCCTCTATGTGTAAGATTTTTCAGAATACTAGCCAGCATTAAATCGGATGTGGGTATGATTTTTATTAACGCACATACTGTAAGGCATGCTCATAAAATAAACAGTTTATGCATCAGCCTCTGGAAATTGGTCATATCTGCAAACAATGTTACATGCAGTCGTCACCTGAGCTTTTTTAAAAAATTGCATTAGCCCAAGATAGAGAGAAATGATTCTCTGTGCTCACTTCTCACCTGTTCCCTGGTAAAGACCATGTTTGGCCTTAAGAGGACGGGCTGAGGGGATGAGCAGAGTCATTCTGTTTGCTAGCACCTTTATCAGCTAATTAATGGAGTACCTCTGAGCTTTGCCTCTGTAGAGGCATCACATCCAGTGAGGCATTTAGTGAAAAGCTTATCTTATTTTTTGTTCATAGGATGAAATTCAGTGACTTCTGTGGTCTCTGTGCCATATAAGTCCTCTGGTAACCTCCCGTGCTTAATTTGTAATAAAGGAGATGCTGGGGCTCAAATAGTTACATGCCAGGGCTCCAGCAATTTTTTTACATTCATAACTGATGCAAGCCCAGAGATGCAGGAGCTATGAACTGCCAAGCCTAGAGGTGTCGGGGCTCAGCCCTGGCACAAATTAAGCACTGGTAACCTCTTCCTTATGTATGGGTATGTGTGCCTGGAGCAGCTATCATAAGGTGACACCACACCCCAAGCTTCCTGGAACAAAACCATCCCTAAGACCAACCCCTGGGTCATTCCACTTGATACCAGCTGCCAACTAGACATAGAGTCATTGATCACTACCCGTTGAGCCCGATGATCTAGCCAGCTTTCTATCCACCTTATACTCCATTCATCCAATCCATACTTCTTTAACTTGCTGGCAAGAATACTGTGGGAAACTGTATCAAAAGCTTTGCTAAGGTCAAAGTATATCATGTCCACTGCTTTCCCCATATCCACAGAGCCAGTTATCTCATCATAGAAGGCAATCAGGTTGATCAGGCATGACTTGCCCTTGGTGAATCCATGTTGACTCTTCCTGATCACTTTCATCTTCTCCAAGTGCTTCAGAATGGATTCCTTGAGGACCTGCTCCATGATTTTTCTTGGGACAGAGGTGATGCTGACCGGTCTGTAGTTCCCTGGATTCTCCTTCTTCCCTTTTTTAAAGATGGGCACTACATTTGTCTTTTTCCAATCATCTGAGACAGTCGTTCCTAAACTTGTTCTGCCACTTGTGCAAGGAAAGCCCCTGGTGGGCTGGCCAGTTGGTTTATCTGTTGCGTCCACAGGTTCGGCCGATTGCGGCTCCCACTGGCTGTGGTTCACTGCTCCAGGCCAATGGGAGCTGTTGGAAGCGACGGCCAGTATGTCCCTCGGCCCACACCTCTTCCGGCAGCTCCCATTGGCCTGGATCAGTGAACCACAGCCACTAGGAGCCGCGATCAGCCAAAACTGCAGATGCGGCAGGTAAACAAACCGGCCTGGCCCGCTAGGGCTTTCCCTGCACAAGCAGTAGAACAAGTTAGGAAACCACTGATCTGGAACCTCCCCCGATTGCCATGAGTTTTCAAAGATTATGGCTCTGCAATCACATCAGCTAGCTCCCTCGGATGCATTGCATCTGGCCCCATGGACTAGTGCATGTCCAGCTTTTCTAAATAGTCCTTAACCTGTTCTTTCACCACTGCAGGCAGCTCACCTCCTCCCCATACTGTGCTGTCCACTGCAGCAGTCTGGGAGCTGATCTTGTCTGTGTAGACTGAGGAAAAAAAAAGCATTGAGTACTTCAACTTTTTCTACATCATCTGTCACTAGGTTGCCTCCCCCATTCAGTAAGGGTCCCACATTTTCCCTGACCACTTTCTTGTTGCTAATATAGCTGTAGAAACCCTTCTTGTTACCCTTCACATCCCTTGTTGGCTGCAACTTCAATTGTGCTTTGGCCTTCCTGATTATATCCCTGAATGCTCGAACAATATTTTTATACTCCTCCCTAGTCATCTGTCCAAGTTTCCACTTCTTGTAAGCTTCCTTTCTGTGTTTAAGCTTAAGTTTAAGTTTTGTGTTTAAGTTTAAATAGTTACCCATCCTTGATTATAAAAGACATGCCTGTCTTCCAGGTCTAATAAACCTAGAGACCAGCAACAGACCCATCACAACTTGCAGTAACTACCAGGCAGGGACAAATGGTGAAATGTTCATGTTTTCCAGGAGCTGGCTGTCCTTGATCCAGGTCACAAAGGGTTTCAGGATTTTGTGTTCTACTAAAAAGTGAGACTGGGCCCATTCTGGGTGCTGTTGTAGATATTTGGTTTGGGAGAAGGTTGGAGTTGGAAACAGAATTCTAAAGAAACTGCAGAGATACAGTAATAAAAATTCTATACTAGTCTTCCATTTGGAAGTTGTAATTTAACACTACGTATATGAGATTTTTAAATAAAATTCTGTCTTTGTTCACAGTTTAAAATAAGGTGAGAAGAGCACTTTGAGAAGTAATGACCACATTAACAGAGTTTTCTGTATTGCAAAAAGATGGGGGAAATATTGTGCTACTAAGTCCACTGCCAAAGGGCTTAAAGCAAAGCCATTTGCTTTTTGGAGATAATATGTCCTGTGGAAAAGGGGAGGGGAGAGAAACAAATAACTCAAACAGCCTTGTTTAAAATATGAAAAAAGAAGTCTTCAAGTTCCCTGGCTGGTATATTGCATTACCGAGTTTCATAACATGCCACGTTATATCATGTCATCGGTCATCAAATAGCTTCCTACCATAATATGGCTGCAAAACTGAGGAAACTGGAAATAGCATCTCAGCATTAACATTTAAAAATGTATAGTTTTCTGAAATGTACAGTAGGATAAAGAAACTTCTTTTACTTTGAGAGACAATAGTATTCTTTAGATTGAACCCAATTTTCAGAAGAATGTGCTCAGTTGCATATTGTCACAGACCCAGGCCAGTGCGGTACAGGAGTCTTGTAGAGGGCAAATATATTGGTCACTGGCTGAGTAGTTTTCTGTTCCCTGAGTGACCAGAGCAGAGTCTGCACTAGAGTAGTCAGGAACTTGCTAGAACCAATTAAGGCAGACAGGCTGCTTAGAACACCTGCAGCCAATCAAGGCAGGCTAATAGGGGCTCCTGGGTTTAAAAAGGAGCTCACTCCAGTCAGGCGGGGAGGAGCCAGAGGAGAGGAAGTGCGTGTGAGGAGCTGGGAGCAAGAGGCACAAAGAGCTGAGAGTGAGGCCTGGTCTACACTACGCTGTTAAACTGATTTTAACAGCGTTAAATCGATTTAACGCTGCACCCGTCCACACTACACTGCTCTTTATATCGATTTAAAGGGCTCTTTAAATCGATTTCCATACTCCTACAAAACGAGAGGAGTAACGCTAAAATAGATTACTATATTGGATTACGGTTAGTGTGGACGCAAATCGACGTTATTGGCTTCATTATTTTACAGTAGCTACCCACAATGCACCGCTCCAGAAATCGACGCTAGCCTCGGACCATGGACGCACACCACCGAATTAATGTGCCTAGTGTGGATGCGCACAATCAACTTTATAATATCTGTTTTATAAAATCCCTTTAAGCTAATTCGAATTTATCCTGTAGTGTAGATGTAGCCTGAGAGGCTGTGCTGCTGAAGGACTAAGGAGTACAAGTGTTATCAGACACCAGGAGGAAGGTCCTGTGGTGAGGATAAAGAAAGTGTTTGGAGAAGGCCATGGGGAAGTAGCCCAGGGAGCTGTAACTGTCATGCAGCTGTTACAAGAGGCACTACAGACAGCTGCAATCCACAGGGCCCTGGGCTGGAACCTGGAGTAGAGGGTGGGCCGGCGTTCCCCCCAAACCTCCCAACTCCTGATCAGACACAGGAGGAGTTGATCCAGACTGTGGGGAAGATCACTGAGGTGAGCAAATCTGCCAACAAGCGCAGGACCCACCAAGGCAGAGGAGGAACTTTGTCACAATATATAGAAATTTGCATTTGTTTCCTTGCCTAATTTCTTGTTAAGTGCTTAACATATGGTTCTTTAAATATAGTACCGCATTATATATTGGATGTGCAGTGTGTCTGAGTTAGCTTTTGCTGTATGAATAAACTTTTGTTTTCTCCTTTTAAAAAAAATGAACTGTGCAACATTAAGGGTGCATTATGTTCACTATTATTTTGTATTACATTGTATCTAGTTATTCTGTTGCAAAATGTTGCTTTGGAAGCAAGGGTCAAATTCAGAAGTGGTGAGTAAGAGAGTGTTGCTTCATGTGTAAAGTAGGCTATGCAATTGTCAATGTGAACATCTTTTAAAATCTCCAAATTATTCACTGTATTTTGTTAGATAGTTCATGAAATGGGAGATATTTAGCAAGCTTTTATCAAGTGGATGGGAAGAAGTCTGACACCACTTTACACATAACCAGTTTTTTAATACTGTTTTCCATTCCCAGTGAAATGTTCAGTCTTAGCATCCCATTTCAAGCATGCTACTGAAAGTAATTTGCATTTCATGAAATGTTTAGCAAAATGTCGTGAACAGTCAAGCCTTGATTTTCAAATATGCGCACACATTTGCAAGAGTGCAATTGTGCATGCCTAATTTATGCATGCAAGTAACTGATGTTCATGTCTACATTAGAGGATGTATATGCTTGGAGCCACTTAGCTGCCTAACTAGCCAGATGGAGGCACAAGTATTAATTATCTTTATGCACAAAAATATCAGATATGCCTGGATGGGTGGACACACATTCACACACTTAAAAATCTGTCTCTCTAAGGTTGACACTAATTTGTTTTTTTTACAGTAGTTATACACATTCACACTTTTATCCCCACGTCACAGATTATACTGGTGTGTATAATTCCAAATGACTTCAACTTCCCAGCACGAAAGCCTCAATATAATGTCCTGCATCCCATATTTGAACACTCAGATTGGCACTTTGGTGTATGTAATGCAATTTTAAGCATGTAAATATGCTAATTTTCTTGGACTGGCCCTAGTTAGGTGCCCATATTTGAAACATGCCCTTGGTGTACCTCTTGAAATAATTACATGAGAAAAAATGTGAGATTGTAAAATGCCATTGAAATTATTCAACTAAATGTTTGTTATGGTTCCTCAAATTAATGCCCCCCAATTCACACTGATGGAAATCTCTAATATTTCTACACAGATCTAAATATTCTCAACCCTGAACTGTAGTTTTCACTCTTGAATTCCATCTCCCTTTGTTTACTCTAGTTACTCATTCCCAGTTAATAAATTGTGCTCAAATTGCATTGATCCTCCTGTAGACTTAATGCTGCCATTAGTCAGATAGTGCTAAAAAGAGCCTTTATGAGAATTCTCACTGCAAACACTGTTTCCTGAAACTGAAACTGACACAAAGAAGTTGTGATCTACTCTGGGGAAATGAACACAGAGCTTGCTTGATGCAATACACAAACTTAAACTTTAATGGATTCCTCAAGAAAGAGCATTTCACAGCAAGGATTCTTTTATCTTGCTATGGTGACAGAGAAAATGGATCATGGGATTTTTAGTATTAAGTAAAAAATGATGCAAGGACTTTTTTTCAGAGTTTTAGATTATTCACAACTGACTCTGAAAGCATGTCCCATGCATTTTAAACACACTGTGAAATCAAAGTACTGCATAAATAAACCTCTCCTTTGTGGTATACAATCATTGGGAGGAAGTATTATTAAATGTTTAATTATCATTTCCCTGGACATATGATATAAAATATCTAGAGAAAATATTTAAAAGAAAAGAAAAAGTATCTTTCATAATTAAATATTTGCTGAAGTTTTTTTTAAAATTAAGAAGCATATATTGAACACCTACATCAATCAGTGTTTGACAGGAAGAATGCAATTCTGTTCTATGGTAAGGAATTATATTAGATATAATTTTTGGTACCATATGTGTCCTAGAGTGTCTTAAAATAAGCTCAAATCATATACCTATTCTCCATTTCTCCTCTTTCACTTGAAACCCAAGTAAGACATACCAAGAGATCTGAGGTAAACATGGCAAATATAAACTAACACCCCACTCCTTCCCTGCATATATAGGGTACAATCCCATATGGCTAAGCTTTTCCTCTCCACTGCGCCACAAAGGGCTATTCAACATCCCTTTGTACCACCAAGCAGAGCTTTTCAGGAAGGTGGAGTAAAGATGGGGTGGAGAGGAACTGAATGCTGTCTGTGGATCTGCCACGGTGTGAGTCCACCACCCAGTGCCTCCTGCATAGTGGGAGCACAGAAAAGTAAAGGCTACACTAACCTTGTGATACCTCCTGTCCAGTTCCCGTGGTATTCTGCTACACCAAGTCCAATCTACTTGATCTTTGGTCCATAGAGACCATTTGACAAACATAATACTGTATCAAATTAAGCAACAATGTTCCGCTATTGCCACCAAATGCTTAGCTCTGCTGGTTGTAGTAATGGAGGAGGAGCCATAAAGCAGAGAAGGCTGCAGACACTAAACATCTCCGAGGCACTCTAGCACCTGCACGGCACGGTGAAATCCTAACCCCATTCAAATCCATTGGAATGTTGCCGTTAACTTAAGCAGGACCAGAATTTTACACAGGATGCTTAAAATTCCATCAGCTGCTCTGAAGCAGTGGTAGGAAATTTTTTAGGGTAGACAAAACCGTAGACAAGGTAAATGCATAGAGAAAGAATGTGTCTCAGGAAATTGCAAAGAGAAATAGCAGGAAACAGATATTGTGTATTATGCCCAAAACACCAATTGTGGCTTTGCAGAGCTGACATATACCCATAGTATGTATATGTCTTTGCCTTCTGCTTTGTTCTCAATAAAAGGCCTTTGAAACATACACACAAAAAGGCTTGAGTCATTTTTTAACATGTAGATATCTAAAAAGAATTAAAGCCTGCGGTGTTTGTGTGGTGTCTGCATCATTCATGAAACAGTTTATCTTTCTTTGGCTCTTCGGTTAAATGATGCTGGGTCCTAGAACTGAGCCTCAACAGAAGGAGCTAAAAATAGTTGTGATAATGTATAAGCTTTCGGATTAAATTTTTCCCTTTGCATCATAGCTAATGCTATGTGTCTGCAGCACTAATTGTGAGACTCTTTGGGTAATAGATTCCTGAATGCTGATCCTTAGGAAATTGTCTCACTCCAAGACTTGATGATATTATCACCTGTCTTTTGTAACTGAATATATTAACACTGATGACTGCATCTTGCAAAATCAGCTCTTAAGGAAATTAAAAAAAAAATCCGCCTAACTCAGAAGCAGCACTTAGAGGGCAGATAGTTTGAGTGTAACAGAACTGCACGGCTTCTGCAGTCTCATGGGTTTATAACGTTTCTGATAAATTGTCTTCGGACACCGTTCTTGGGAAAACCATTGCTCAGATTTCATAGAAGAGAATTCTGAAAGCAGGAGAGCTGACACTGCTGCAGCCAATTTAAATGATCTGACAACCTTTAGCATTTAAATCTATTCAGATAGAGATTATTGGAAGTGTTAAAATGTTAAAGGACATGTTAGGCTCCCATCAGCTTATCTGCAGTAGAGGATGAAGTTTGTATACCAAACATCCAGCATTTGTCTGTTTGGAACTAAAGAACCAAAATCATTTGAAAAACTAGGAATGGTTTATTTCACACTCAGACTTATTTCACACTGTATATGGAGTATATGGAGTAGAAGTTTCAGTTTGGAAATATCTTAACTTCTGCCTTCGACTAATGAAAGAAATTCAAGTAGAGAATAACAAATTGCTAGCTGATCTTTAAACTATGCTGTATCCACACATACCCTCCCACCCCTATCTCCCAATGGGAGTTAGGCATCTGGGGACCCTTCTTTGGGCACCTAAATCTAATTAAAATAGGTTTGAAAATAGGACTTAGACTTCTCAATCCCTTAAACACTTCTAAAATGTTTACCGTTTGCCCTAAATTTCCCTTATATTGAGTAATTGCATGTGCTAAAATATAGATGAAATTGTGTCTGCTTTTCTGAAAAGACAGATCCTAGGCTGTAAAGCCTGAAGGACAACAGGGTAATTATGCGCTCTCTCGGCATATACATGCCGGTGACTCAGCGCCACCCTTTCTGCCCCCAGCCTCAATGCCCTTACCCTCCGCCTAGACAGAGGCAGGACTTTGGCAGAAGACGTGGTCAAGCCGGTCGTAGACAGCATTCAGGACCCCAAGGGGGCCAAAATCAGGGTCCCTCCAAGCCAACTATGGAGCCAAAGCCAAACTTTTGAAGGTGCGCCTGAGGACGTCATACTAGTTACTTTCCAGGATCCTTTCCCTCCCTTTTACAACCGCCTCTCCTTTTTCCTCCCTGCATGGTCCCAGCTAACTTCAGATCGTTGGGTTCTACGCACGGTGGAACTTGGGTACCACCTCCAGTTTATTTCGCCCCCCGCTTTCCACCTCCCATCCTCGTCCCTCTTCAGAGACCCCTCTCACAAGCAACTCCTCTTACAAGAGATGCAGATGCTCCTTGCCATGGGAGCCATAGAGGAGATACCAAAGGACAAAAGGGTCAAGGGGTTCTACTCCCGCTATTTCCTAATACCCAAGGTGAAGGGAGGCCTCAGACCTATCCTAGACCTGCGAACTTGTTGAGAACTCAACAAGTTCATGATAAAGTTGAAGTTCCACATGGTATCCCTGGGGACCATCATCCCATCCTTGTATCCCGGAGACTGGTATGCCGCCCTCAATATGAAGGATGAGTATTTTCACATCGCCATTAATCCTTCACACAGACGGTGCCTCTGGTTTGAAGCCAACCATCAACATTTCCAGTTTACAGTTCTTCCGTTTATCCTCTCTACAACCCCAAGAGTATTCACAAAGTGCATGGCTGTAGTTTCCGCCTCCCTCCTCCGCCGTCAGATACACGGTTTTCCATATCTCGGAGATTGGCTTATTCGAGGGACCTCCGAGGCACAAATCACCCATCATGTGGACATCGTCAAGGACCTATTCATGAGTCTAGGCCTGATGATCAATACAGAGAAATCCAATCTGGTTCCCACACAGAGGATAGTCTTCATTGGGGCCATCCTGGACTCCAATCTCGCCAGAGCCTGCTTACCACAGCCTCGATTTCAGGCGATGGTAACAATTATCTGAGACCTACAGAACTTCCCGACAACTTCGGCTCACACTTGTTTCGGTCTCCTGGGTCACATGGCTGCCTGCACGTTCGTGACCAAACGCGCCAGGCTATGCCTCCGTCTCCTCCTATCTTGGCTCACCTCGGTATACCACCCGGGCAAAGACACCATAGACATGATAGTCATGATCCCCCTGAGCATCCTAGGCTCCCTTGACTGGTGGTTGATGCCCTCCCTGGTGTGTGCAGGGATGCCATTCCATCCGCCTCAGCCTTCTATGTCCCTGACGATGGACGCATCATCTCTCAGCTGGGGTGCTCACCTCTGCCATCTTCGCACTCAAGGCCTTTGGTCATCTCAGGAGCTGGCCTTGCACATCAATGTCCGAGAGCTGAGAGCAGTCCGCCTTGCGTGCCAGGCGTTTCAACAGCATTTGCAAGGCCATTGTGTCTCAGTGTTCACAGACAACACAACAGCCATGTATTACATAAACAAGCAGGGAGGGACACGGTCCTCCCCCCTTTGTCAGGAAGCCATCCAGCTCTGGGACTTCTGTATAGCCCACTCAATAGACCTAGTAGAGTCTTTTCTCCCACGGGTTCGGAACACTCTGGCGAATCGACTCAGCAGATCCTTCCTGTCTCATGAGTAGTCGATTCGTCCGGACGTTATTCATTCTGTTTTCCGGAAGTGGGGCTTTCTCCTTATAGACCTCTTCGCTTCCCGCAAGAACAGGAAATGCCAGATGTTCTGCTCCTTCCAAGGCCTCTCCCCGGGCTCAATCTCGGACACTCTCCTGATGCGGTGGATGAGCCAACTGCGTTACGCCTATCCACCGTTCCCGCTGGTTCACAGGGTCCTGATAGAGCTCCGCAGGGACAGAGCTCGCTTGATCATGATCGCTCCAGTGTGGCCAGGCAGCACTGGTACACCATGCTGCTCAACCTGTCGATAGCCAACCCAATTACCCTGCCTCTTTGCCCAGACCTCATAACTCAGGACCACAGCAGACTTCATCACCCAGACCTGCAGTCCCTTCACCTCACAGCATGGCTGCTGCATGGTTAAGCCAGTCCAAGTTACGTTGCTCTGCCCCAGTACAACGAGTACTCCTGGGTGGCAGGAAACTTTCCACTCTGTCAACGTATCTGGCCAAGTGGAAGCGTTTCTCCTGCTGGTGTGAAACACATAATGTTACTCCCACCGAGGTCTCGATCCCCATCATCTTGGACTACCTCTGGTCTCTCAAACAACAGGGCGTAGCGGTATCATCATTGAGGGTGCACTTGGTGACCATCTCTACCTTCCATCCAGGGGAAAGTGGCCGCTCCACGTTCTCACACCCTATGGTTTCTAGGTTCCTCAAGGGCTTGGACTGCCTATACCCCCAAGTACGCCGTCCCACCCCAACCTGGGACCTCAACCTGGTTCTAACCAGACTTATGTCTGCCCCTTTCGAGCCGTTAGCAACCTGCTCGCTACTATACCTGTCCTGGAAGACAACTTTCCTCATAGCCATTACATCGGCCAGACGAGTCTCCGAGCTTAGGGCTCTCACGGTGGACCCACCATATACTGTGTTTCACAAGGACGAGGTGCAGTTGCGACCACATCCAACTTTTCTCCCTAAAGTGGTATCGGCCTTTCATATCAACCAGGATATCTTCCTTCCATTCTTCTTCCCGAAGCCACACTCATCAAGGCGGAACAACAATTGCACTCCCTAGACATCCGTAGAGCGCTCACATTTTATATCGAGCGGACAAAACCCTTTCGTAAAATGGCCCAACTCTTCATCACGGTGGCAGACCGAATGAAGGGCCTACCTGTCTCCTCCCAGAAGATCTCATCTTGGGTGACGGCGTGCATCCGTACTTGTTATGACTTGGCTCTTGTTCCCTTGAGCCACTTCACCGCACATTCTACCAGGGCTCAGGCTTCATCTGCCACCTTCCTGGCTCATGTACCCATCCAGGAGATATGTCGTGCAGCTACCTGGTCCTCGGTCCACACCTTTGCCTCACATTGCGCTCTGGTTCAACAGTCCAGAGATGATGCAGCATTTGGATCAGCAGTTCTACATTCTGCGACATCTCACTCCGACCTCACCGCCTAGGTAAGGCTTGGGAGTCAACTAATTGGAATGGATATGAGCAAGCACTCGAAGAAAAAAAGATGGTTACTCTCCTTTGTAACTGTTGTTCTTCGAGATGTGTTGCTCATATCCATTCCAAACCCGCCCTCCTTCCCCTCTGTCGGAGTAGCCGGCAAGAAGGAACTGAAGGGTTGTTGGGTCAGCAGGGGTATATATCCGGTGCCATGGTGGCGCCACTCTAGGGGGTGACCCAGCCGACCCACCGAGTGTTGCTAGGGTAAAAATCTTCTGACGAACATGCACGCGGCATGCGCACACCTAATTGGAATGGATATGAGCAACACATCTCGAAGAACAACAGTTACAAAAGTGAGTAACCATCTTTTCTGTATTTGGGATTTTGCATATAAGGGCTTGATCTGGCCCTGGAAGATTGAAGTCAATGGTACACCTATCAACTTTACTAGGGTCTGGATCAGTCCTTCAGTCCTTTCTTCAGTTTTATTTGTATTCTGTTGTTTTATATGTTGCCTGTATGGGCTTACATTATACTGCTGATATGACAAAATGGTTTTTCTATGCAATCTGATATACTAGCTGCTTTTCTACTGTGTTATGTGTAAATGAAAATTCATATGCAAACATGATTTAAAAAGGAGTGCTCATGAAGTGCCAAAGAAGTCACAGTTAATTTATACCCCGTGGGCTGGGCCATAACACCTGATGAGATGCTGCTAAATATATTTGAAAAGAAATTCCTTGCACTTTAGTGACAGTTGACAATGGCTGTTTCACAACGTGGCTAATCAGAAGTGGATTATGGCATCAAAATTAATGGAGCACTAAAAGTCTTTAATGAATAATGGAAAATATTTCATTCTCTTTTGCTCTTATGTTTATTCATTTAAAAACAATTTGTGTAACAATTGCAGTCATATAAACATGGTACTCATATGGAGATTTAATTTTAAGTTTTCCTATCCTTACTTATCCTCCAAACAAAAATAACAACTAAGATGAAGCCCCGCTGCAAATTTCTTTAGCACGAGCTTCATTTTTAAAAAACAAAATATGCTTGATAAATAAGATTTTTTTCAATAAACCCAACTGGGCCCAAAGGAGCACCACTTGGATCTGAAGCCACATAAGTATTTTTCTAAATGCTAAATGTCATCTCTTATCCTGATCTTTGATTTGGTCCTTAAATGATACTAGTGTCAACTACACAAGTCTGGGTCTTTGTTCAATCTTCTTCCATGTTCAGTGGCATTCTGATCTGGGAATTCAGCATTATAAACTCAAAAGCTGGGAATTCAACCCACTGTTCTTTCGCATCCTTGTTTTGTTTTTAACCAAGTTTTGGCAGACATGTTACACCTCTGTCAAAAGGTTTTGCCTTCATCTCACTGTCAAAAGGGTTATCCTCAATGATAGCCTTATGCATTTATGACCTTTGCAAATGGAATACCATCCCAGATTCCACCTGTCTTTCATCTGACTCCAGCAACAGCATGAGACCACTGCAGAGACTGACTGAATTGTCTATCTTCCTGTAGCAGAGTGGACCTCTGCTCCTGCCCTGAAGGGGTTAAAAACAGCCTGGGGAAGGGGCTGGGGCTGGAGAAAGCAGCCTTTAAGCTGGGCTGATTGGGGAAGTGGCTGCAGCTGGGGCCACGCCCCAAACTGAGCCACAGGACCTAATAAGGCGGCCAGGGGAGCCAGAAGCAGAAACAGTCTCTCTCTGACAGGGAGAAAGAGACAGGCCTGGCTGCTTGGGAACTCACCCAAGGGATCTAAAGGAAGGCAGATCTGGGGGAAAAGCCTTAGGAGCTGGGAAGCCCTAGGCCAGCAACTCCCCAGGCTGCAGGGCCTAATTCTAGGCCTACAAGGTACTGGGCTTGCAGAGGGGCAGCCGGAGGGTGGGTAAAGGCAGCCAGGCCAAAACCCCTTTGCCTATGATGAGTGGCTGATACTGCAGTCTGCCCCAGGGCATGGGGCTAGACAATGACTGGCCAGTAGCCAATACTGAGGCAAAGTGGGGATAGTAGGATGGGGTTCCCCTGGGAGGGGGGAGACCCAGTTAAAGGGGCACCGAGGTCCAGGGAGGGGCCCGGGGCCAGCAGAAGACAGGTGGATCACCGGCCTGCAGAGGGCGCTCCGTAGCTGGAATTGAGCTAATTCCCCGAAGCAACCAGCAGGAGGCGCCGCGGGGGTGAGTCCACCCGTTTACACTTCCCCTCCCTGTTCTCCAGTTTAACAGCTGTTCTTCAGCTATGCTTCCTGCCTGTACTACCTCGGAAACAGGGTGTCGTCAGAGGCCACAGAACTCCAAGAACTGGTCGCCATACCCTCCATGAGGTCACAGCCAGGAGAAGCAGGTCTATGTGTAGCATGGGCATACTGAAGTGGTAGAACCCAGTCATGAGTGGTTGAAGCTGTTTTGGGCCTGCCTTGTTACTTTGCACAGGACCCTACACAGCCCCAGTTTTCTTTTTTTCTGGTATTTTCAATCAACTTTTCCAAAGTAAAAGGTAAGAAGCCAGCATGGGAAGAACAGATACTATTCTACTATGTCCCCCTTCACTTGCCTCACCCCTTCCCAAATGAGAACTTACCAGCCTAAGCAAACATGGACACTCCAGACTTTCATAAAATATTGAGCATTTAATTAGAGTTTCTCCTGGTGTCTGGCACAGCTTTAAATGTTTGACAAACCCATATGTCATTTACTAATAACTAATCCCCTAAGGTCTTTCTCCTGTCCTCCTCCAGCCATGCAAAGCAAAGAGGTACTTGGATCAAATTTCTGAGCTGCTTCTTTTTCATCTCCCCTCCCCCCCAAAGTAAAGAATTGCATTTTCCACAATTGGATGAGCAAAGCTTCATCTCACTCTGAATTACATAGCTGGGATTTAATGAAAAAAGGTGGGAACTTCTGACAAGATATAAGGATGATGCGATTCTGCTTACTTAAGAGGTGAGAGGCAAGGTTGCCAGATGCAGGAATATGTTTAAGGTGATGCAGTGAGGGTAGAGACTGAAGACCAAGATCATATGAGATTGTAAATTCATGACAGTGTTTGCTCAATATGTTACAAACAATTGTGCAATTGTGAGGTAATTAGCCATTCAAATAAAGTAAAAATGACTCATTGGGACAGTTCCTAGGTCCCCCAGTTCTGGTGCCTACAGACAAGCTAGAGACCAAGAATTGTTTTCAGAAACGATTAAGTGAACAGTTTCTGTTAATACATTTTGAGAAAACTGCAAACGATGTATGGGCAATTCACATAAAGAGAAGCAGGCCATATTTGTTGAATAAATTTTCTTTGCATAATACTGTTTGCAGTTGTAGTTTTCTATTTCTCACACACTCTGGACTGTAATAAAATTAAGAGACCCATAGTGCAAAACAGTTGATTTGTTGAAACTAATAGGTCCAGTATGCATGGAAAGTTACATTGTCTGTTTCAATTTTGCTGCTGCTGTCAATTTGAAAGCTGCTCTGTTTTTTGTTTGTTTTCAGTGATACGATTTGGAAAATTTTTAGGCCAAAGCACATGTACCTCAAACTTATTTACATGCCCATGTATTCTCTTTTATTACTGTTACTCCATCCTAACATGTCTTGCCTAGGTAGTATTGTCTGGGTTTGTATTATCTGGTCTTGAAATTAGATGAAGGTTTCTAACCATTAGAGGAGTGAAGTTCTGGAACAGCCTTCCAAGGGGAGTAGTGGGGGCAAAAGACATATCTGGCTTTAAGATTAAGCTTGATAAGTTTATGGAAGGGATGGTATGATGGGAGAGCCTAATTTTGGCAATTGATCTTTGATTATTGCCAGATAAGTATTCCCAGTGGTTGGTGGTGGGATGTTGGATGGGATGGGATCTGAGTTACTGCAGAGAATTCTTTTCTGAGTGCTGGCTGGTGAGTCTTGCCCACATGCTCAGGGTTTAGCTGATTGCCATATTTGGGGTCGGGAGGGAATTTTCCTCCAGGGCAGATTGGCAGAGGCCCTGGAGGTTTTTCGCCTTCCCCTGCAGCGTGGGGCATGGGTCACTTGCTGGTGGATTCTCTGCAGCTTGAGGTCTTCAAACCACAATTTGAAGACTTCAATAACTCAGGCATAGGTTAAGGGTTTGTTATAGAAGTGGATGGGTAGGGTTCTGTGGCCTGCTTTGTGCAAGGTGTCGGACTAGATGATCACATTGGTCCCTTCTGACCCTAGAATCTATGAATCTATGACAAGTTGTAAAATTGTGTAATTGTATGATTCTGTTGCTGATCCCATGACATGTGCAGTACTTGGAAAAATGTAAGCTATATGTCATTTACTATTATGTACTTTTCATTGTGTGTGTCTTTATGAAAATCAATAAAAAAATCACAAAAAAAGACAAGTTGAGATTCAATAGCCCACAGTTTGCAAAAGTAGTTTAAGTGAACATGCATTTTGCGTCAGAACTCTCAATTTTATCAACAGACATAACCACTTTTGTGCATTAGTGGAGTGCTTTAAAACTCTTCAATAAATAAAAATAAAACCGTTCTCAGGTTAGAACAGAACAAAAAGCAACATTTCCTTCACAGAGGTATTAAATCTATTTTTGCCTTTTTACATAAATCTCTGTTTGCTCCACATACTATAGTCCCAGTGCTGTATTTGCTGGTGTCAGTGTTCTGCGGTGCAGTACGAGTATGATTCATTAGGATCAAGATTATCTTTCTTCATTTTTAGTTGTGTGGGAGCTGGAACAAGGAGCAGTCTGTGCTTCTTATTTCTGGGGTACAATCCTTCCTTACATCCCTTCACTTGGATGTGATGTTTGCATGTTTGAGCTCTGAAGTCTATAATTAGGATTAAAATGATTTAATACACGTTTATAATACTCATTTACATTTCAGTTTTGTGACAGTTTGGGGAATTTTGATTAAAATTGAGGTAAGTTTGTGTTTGTGGGCAACACAAGCACAAGACACTGAAGTTGAATAATCCTGGGATCACTCTACTGGGGACTGCTGATGGGCACAGCTAGGTATGATGCGAGGGGGGAGGGGGGCAGCAAAGTGTTCCTGCCTTCTGCTGGGAATGCCTCTCTGGTGGTAAGGACTCTGTCAAGAGTCTTAGATACCACTGATTTCTCCCTAAGGGCTGAGCTGAGACTGCTGAACAGTGGATAGTGCAGCTTTGTGACAGCACAAGGCTCCGAGTAGAAGTGGCAGCAACTCCAAGGCAACAGATGATGTAGAGTGGCAGCTGCGGTAGCTACAGAGAGGCAATGGACAGGTCAGAGGAGGAGAGGCACCTTCAAGGGGATGGATGGTGCAGAGCAGAAGAGGGAGGCACCTTGGGCTGCAATCTCAGTGGGTATGTCTACACAGATGATGACAGCCAGTCTCGCAGCCCAGGTAACAGACTCGTGCTAGCAGGGCTCAGGCTAGCGTGCTAGAAATAGTTGTGTAGATGTTGCCTTAATGTTTGGACTTGCGGTGGAGCTCAGGCTTTGAAGCCCACTCCCTTTCCAAGGCTTCAGAGCCCAGCTGCCAGTCCAACCCGGAATGTCCACATTGCTCTTTTTAGCATGCTAGTGCAAGCCTGTCCGAATAGGCTCTGAGAGTCACTTCTAGCAGCTATATAAACATATCCAGAGATAACAGCAGCCTACTCAAGGGACACTAGTACAGGCCTCCATAGCCCACAATTAAAGTTGCAATCACTTTACCTGGGTTAGCAGAGACCGCAGAGAAGTCCAGGCTGCACTGATCTGCTAGAATCCCAGGACAGCTAATTGTGAGTGCAGCAGAGTGGGGAGTGGGTTGGGGTAGGGGGAGGGAAGAGTCCAGAATACATCAGCCATTCACAACAGCCAAGGAAGGGCTGAGGTTGGGACCAATACCGCCACCCTTGGATGGTGGCAGTATTGCATCATGGAATTTAATTGCAGGTTTTCCCAAAATCACTCTCGTCTTCCTTCCCCTGCCCCCTTCCAATAAAGTTCTCTTTGTTGTAGTCCCAGGACTCAATGCTTTTAAATGGGGAAGAATTGCCAATCGGGGCACTCAGGGTAGTGTAAATAGCTTCTGGATTGGGGGCTGTAGCCAGTGTTAGTTTAAGTCATTAAGGAAACCCCTAGAAAATTGTTCGTGGTCCTTCTTGTTGCTGTGGCCACCTGGCAGAATCGTTACGTATATATACTATATATTCCTTAGTAGTATTTGTACCAGGTAATGAAGACTCAACCCCAGGTAGTAAAGATCCAGGTGACCCCAAAGAGAAGACAAAATCTGATTGGGATCTAAGATGCAAGGGTGACATTCACCCCATGCATATGGATACCACAAAGCCTGTACACCACTTAAGCCCTCAAAATAGGGCTTATGTGGGATTTAATGGTCCATAGGCTACTCAAGCTATTTTTCTGCATGATTGAATTTTAACCCAGGGCATAAAACAATGATCGCATTCCATTGTTTGGTTGAAGGACTATTGGTGAGTGAGATATTGACTAATAAATGTACTAACAATGGATGTGATACTGAAAACTGTTTGATCCTAGGAATGACAACAATTGCTTTTCCAGTCATTTTCTTGTTATGTCCTGCTGAGATAAATATGGCAGTGATGCTTATATAATATTCTTCTGATAGAGAACAGATAAATACATACAGTCAAATCAAAAGTCATTTTTATAATATTTCTGGACTGTCTGCTTCTCTGTTTAATTTATTACCACAATGCCTGACGCACTCTGCTGAAGTCAAATTATTCTTCATAACCCCAGACAAAGAGCCTTCTAGCAAACTTCTAATAAAACTCTCCTATGTATTGTATGGTGAGGAGTATTATCTTCTCCTACATGTTCCATGTACTCTGAGAATTGATCATGCAAATAGTTGTTCTCTTACTAACCACTCAGAAGGCGTTATCAGAATACAGCTAAATTCTCTTCTGAACAATCCCACTGAATTCTTTGGGACTATTAACGTGAATAAGGATTCCTCACTTGAATAAATATCTTCTGAACCTGTCCCTACATATTAAAAATACTTCGGGTGGTAAGAAAATAATTCCCATTGAAATATTTTCAGTGGAAACTTGATAAATAATGCATAGTGTATGTTTAATTGATGTTTACCATCTTTTTGTGCGTGAATGGTTCATGAATGGTGTGCAGTTTCCTTGAATTTACTCTTTATTCAAAATTATTTGTTGAATATTTTCTGGAAGTAGTTATTGATGAGTGATTTTGTGCATGAATAATTCCTTGTGAGCATTTGGAATTCTAGTTGTTTGTTTAATTGTCCACACTGAAGTCAATGAGGGTACGTGGATTTACAACAGCTGAGGATCTGACCCAAAATATTTTTACTCTTCCCTGATTGGATGAATATAACTCTTAGTATAGGATTCTGCTGTAAAAAAAAAAAAAAAAAGAAATTATGAATTCTAAATTAAATTTCTAGAAATAATTTACAACATTCTCTTAAAATTAAGCATTTCATTCACTGTTCTTGCCAGCAAATTCATTCACTAGAACATTTCCAGAAAGCAAAGCACACAAGCACAGTCTGTGAATTAATTTGAAAGTGTGAATGAATATTCTCTTAAAATATTTTGTAGCCTTTGCCCAGCTCTATTTTCCAGTAAGTTTCATAACTCTCTTTGAATTTCTGTGCTCAGATAAATAAAAGACAACTTACTGGTTTGCTAGCCTGGGGGCTGAGCTTCCCCTGGGGGAAGGCGAGTAGACAAATTTTCTTTACTGTGGGTGAATTAGAGAAGGTCTATTGCAATGCAGAATCTTACTACCAGGTAATTCATAAGACGCATAACTCATATTTCTCCTGGTATGAAGAATTTAGGAGAAGTCAGATTTAAGTTCATAGCCATGAAGGAAACGCCTCAGGCCAGAATGTTCTTTGCGAAGATCACCGTTTACTAAGTTATACCGAGACCAGGTTTTTCTTTTGCCAGTTAATCTTAGCATATGCCTTTTTATTTTCTGATAATCTTTTGCTTCTACTGAAGCTTGTGCCTCAGTATTGGTCCTGTATGAGAATTTCATTATTTCTTCTTAATACTTTGGCCTAATTTTTAATGAATCTCTTGGGAGCTCTGAATTTTAAGTTGGATAAGATTATCCACTGATTCTTCTGCCTTCTCTCCTTCCCTTTCTGATACACTCTTGATCCCCTTACCCAAGCCTGCTCTGCATCTACCTGAGATAAAACAGCTAGGTAAATACAAAGGATTCATCCTCTTATGGAAAAATTCATCCAGTGATTTTGAATGGGATTTCTGGATGAATCTCTCCAAAGGTTAGTTTTCAGGGGAAGTTGGTGCTTCGCTTCAACTTGGGTGTATTGACATTGAACGTGGGGTAACCAAGGATGTTCTCTTTCGATGGCATTGCCTTCTTGTGATATCTGTGTCTCAATTCTGTTCCAGCATGGTTTCTGATATCATATAATAATTCTTTCTTGTACCATGGTCTCTTCTTGTCCACCTTTTCTTCTCACTCAACCACCTTGCTTTGTTATAAACAAGCTTACTAACTTCCTAACCTTCTACTTCCTCTGTGACTTCTACCACTGTCTTCTTACTTTGTTTGTTCAGATCTGCTTTAGTTTGTGTAGTGAGCCCAATAAATATTTTATTTATTCTGAATTTTCCCTCTGGGAATTTTTCTTTTGAACTACAGCACATCTTATTTCAAAGGAACTCTGAAAAGATCAGCTGCTGAATAGTACTGCATATTTTATGTGAATTTCAAACAATGTCCCTGGTATACATAAATACTATGATCCAGTCTAGGCTGAAATATGTCATTTATGTTATTATTGCCTCATGATGGTTATATAACTTACACACAGTGAATGGTGAAAGTTGGTTGTGCATCTTTATATGAGAGGAAATTCCTACATTATGCTATCGGGTAAGTGTCAAGAGCAGAGCAAATGTAGATTTATCTATGCTTGTTTCAAACTCCATGAAAACTGCTTCATCTGGAGAAGTCTGTACTATAAACTATTTCAAGCTTCTCTTGTTAACATAATAGAGAGCATTAGAGCATAAATAAATGCCTTGCTACTAGATAATATGTTGAGGGGAAATATCAAAAGTCCTGTCAAGTCCTGACCATCTGGAGGATGAGAACATGACAAACCATTTGAGGAAGGAGTGCCACTGATGCTATGGGAAGAAACAGAATTGCTGTTGTTTTGGGATCACTTCCACCATGGTGTGGGTTCTCCCTAGTTTTAAAATAAAATGATATCTATATTTGTTTTATATTTTGCTACAAGGTTTCAACCAGTCTTCCTAAATGCCCATGCTAAATTTGCAGTTTCTGTATGACCAAAACCCTGCAACTGTGCATGTGTATGGATATATTGCCCCTGATTTTCTTCTCCCTGGCACCCAGATTTATACTAGTATAACTGTATTGACTTCTGCAGTGACATTACTTTTTTTGCTTCAGTATAAGGGCGAAGAGAACAGAGCCCTTTATGGGTTTCTCTACACAGCATTTTGGAGTGAGCACCCCGTATGGGTCAGCAGACTCAGGCTAGCAGGGCTCCTGCTAGTACTCTAAAAATAGTTGGGTAGGCAGCCCTGTGAAGCTGGAGCTTGGGCTGTGAAGCCTAGGGAGGAGGGCAGGTTTTATTTTCATAAGGATCATATGCACAGATGGATGTGCCTAAAAATGTTGGTCATGTTTTATGCTCTTACTTAAATCAATGTACATCTACAGTAGCTTGACTGAAATAAATAAATGTGATGGAAGCCATGATTTATACCAGAGTAATCTACACTTGACTTCATAATGGCTTCCGTCTAATCTATTAATTTCTAGGCAGCTTTTTTTTATTGTGATGGAGAGCAGAATTTGGCCCTCTGAGAAGGGCGATAATTTAAGATGTAATAATAGAATCAGGAGGAGATGACGAAAGGTTCCATTATGGTTCATATCAGAAGCTATAAAAGCAACTGAGAAGGCAGCCTGGCCCAAAAGTTGGATTTCCACCCATCTCCCCCCTCTGTGTTCATAAAGTCAGTGTAATTCTTTATGTATGTTAATATTGAGAATGCAAGATTTCATAAGAACATTTTGCAGCAGCATGGACAGAGCAGGAAAAGACCTGCTTTTTATAGTCCGTGTCACAGCATCCACCAGCCAATCCTAGCACATTGACCAACGACAGCCCAACCCTTTCAAAAGAGGGCTGCCATTAGCTGACAGTTGGTGCAACATTTCCTGGGGAGATCTTCCCTCCTGTGTTTGCCCCTTAATTCAATGCCTGTTTGTCTGGATCTGTCCTGCAATAGTAAGCTAGAGAACAGGAGCAGCAAACGGGGGAGTTTTGCAAGGGATTTCTCCAGGTGAAGGAAGAGAGACTACATGTTTGTGTTTGCTTGCTGTATGGTTGGGTAATTTTAGTTTATAGTGTGGGCGGTTTTGGGTGCTATGTGCTCAACCAAGCAGCCTGCCTGCTAGGCTGAGAGCTCACTAACGACATCCCTTTGGGGAAGATTTATTAAAGGAGATACTCAAGAGGAAAGGATAAAAGTTGAGAAAGTAGAAACTGAGGAGGAAGGGTCAAACTAAAAAGAATGCCTTTCGGTTACATCATATGAAGGCAGATGACTAAATATTGGTAACTTCTATAAGTGCTTGTATACAAATGCTAGAAGTCTAAATATTAAGAAGGGTGAACTTCAGTTCCTGGTATTAAAGGAGGACACTGATTTCATAGGCATCACAGAAACTTGGTGGAATGATGATAATCAATGGGACATGGCAAGACCCATGTCCAAACTTTATAGTAGGTCATGGCACTATAGTGTATGGTACTACCAATAGAAATTCCATGCTTGAATAATAAGAGTATAGCAGAAGGACTATATTACCAACCACCTGACCAGGATGGTGATGACCATTGTGAAATGCTAAGGGAGATTAGGGAGACTATAAAAGCAAAAAAAAAAACATTAATAATGGGGGATTTCAGCTACCCCCATATTGACTATGTGTTACCTCAGAACGTGATGCAGAGAGAAAATTTCTAGCCATCATTAATGACTGCTTCTTGGAGCAACTAGTCCTGGAACCCACAAAGGGAGAGGCAATTCCTGATTTAGTCGTACGTGGAATACAGGATCAGGATCTGGTCCTTGTAGGGGAGGAAATAAATAAATAAATAAACCCACCACAGTAGCATTTGACTTCAAAAAGGAGAGCTACACAAAAATGAGGAAGCTACTTAAATGGAAATTAGAAGACTGAAGAGTGAAATGCCTGTAAGCTCCATGGAAACTATTTAAAACAGGGCTGGGTGAACTTTTTGGCCTGAGGGCCACATCGGGTTATGGAAATTGTATGACAGGCCAAGAATGCTCACGAAATTGGAGGTTGGATGTGGGAAGAGGTGAGGGCTCTGTGGGGGTGTGGGCTCTGTGGTGGGGCCAGAAATGAGGAGTTTAGTGTGCAGGAGGGAGATCTGGGCTGGGGCTTGGGGTGCGGGGGGGTGATAGTTTCAGTTGGGGATGTGGGCTTTGGGGGGTTTGGGGTGCAGGAGGGTGCTCTGGGCTGGGACTAAGGAGTTTGGAGGCAGGAGGGGGATTAGGGCTCGGGCAGGGGGTAGGAGTATGAGGGGGGTCAGCGGTGCAGTCTCTGCATGGCACTTACCTCAAGCAGTTCCCAGAAGATGTGGCATGTCCCTCTCTGGCTCCTATGCAGAGGTGTGGCCAGGCATGGTTCCTTGCCAATAGGAGCTGTGGGGGCAGCACTTGGGACAGGGGCAGCATGTGGAGCCCCTTGGCTGTCCCTACACGTAGGAGCTGGAGCAGGGACATGCCGCTGCCTCCAGGAGCTCTGCGGAGCTATGGTACATGCAGAGTGGGGCAAGCCCACGGAGCCTGTTCCCCAGCGGGAGCTCAAGGGCTGGATTAAAATGTCTGAAGGGCCGAATGCAGCCTCCAGGCCATAGTTTGTCCACCCCGATTTAAAACATGGAAATAAACGCTAAAACTAACTGTATACCCTGAATAGGACCAAAAAACAGTTAAAGTTAAAAAAAATGCTGCCATGGCTAAATAGTAGGGTAAAAGGGCAGTTGGAGGCAAAAAGGCATCTTTTACAAATTGGAAATAAATCCTACTGAGGAAAATAGATGGGAGCATAAACTCTGCTAAGTCGAGTGTAAAAGTATAATTAGGCAGGCCAAAAAAGAATTTAAAAAGCAACTACAGAAACTAACAGCAACATTTATTTAAGTACATCAGAAGCAGGAAGCCTGCCAAAAAATCAGTGGTGCCACTTGACAGTCAAGGTGCTAAAGGAGCACTCAAGGAAGACAAGGCTGTTGCAGAGAAACTAAATCAATTCTTTTACACCAGTCATGACTGCAGGCAACCTTATTTTCTTATATGTCTGATGCTTAGGCATCAGAACTCTTGAATTTGTCACTGACTCTCTCTGTGACATTCAATAAGTCACCTAGCATCTCTGTACCTCCATTTTGTCATCTGTAAGATAGTAGAAATATTTCCCTACTCACAAGAATCTGTGAGGATTAATTGATAAATGTTTGTAAATCACTTAAGGATCCATGAATGAAAAGCATTGGAGAAATACAAAGTATTATTAAAATGTAATAATTGCAGTACTAACTCCTGCTTTATCCCCCATACTCCGCTCCTGATTTCAGGCCTGCTCTGTAGCATTACATGAATGTCCCACTTTGAATACTGCTTCCATCTGCTTTCACTAATTCCTTCCCTGCATGTTCCAAATTTGGCAGCCTTATACTGTCTTAATCTCCAGTAAATCAGACTGATTGTTGATCAAACAAATGAAGTTTGTAATGATTCTATTACACCTTCTTGAATCTGAAATTAGGTACGGCAATATTAATAGAGAACATGTAGTGCAGGCATTTTAAACTCAACAGAGAAATATTAGAAAAACTATAATTTCAATTATTTTGAAAGACTTTAATGCTTCCAATTAGCTAATTTCAGTCTGTGCATAATTGGAAAAAATGCTAAAGGATGCAATAGGTTTGTTTTAAAAGAAGAAAACTAATGGAAAGGCATGTTCCTGAATCAACTGTAACTGACAGTTGGTTAGAAAAGTAGACTGGCAATCAGTTGCAATTTACCCTCCCCTATACTTACAGAGATAATTGCACAATTTATTTTCATAGAAAGAATAGAACTTGCTTTGAATAAGGCTAACCTGGAAGAAACAATGTGTTTTCCACATGAACCTAAAAGAGCACTAGGCAAACAACCTGCTGTGTGACATTTATTGCTTCATCAGAAACTTTATTTGCAGATGGTAGTAAGAGTTTGGATTGGGCTACCAAGTGACTACAGATCTAAACAAGACTATAGACCAGGGATTGGCAACCTTCAGCACGCAGCTCGCCAGGGTAAGCACCCTGGGGGGCCGGGGTGGTTTGTTTACCTGCCACGTCCACAGGTTCAGCTGATCGCGGCTCCCACTGGCTGCGGTTCGCCGCTCCAGGCCAATGGGGGCGGTGGAAAGTGGCGGCCAGCACATCTCTCATCTCAAGCCACTTCCTGCAGCCCCCATTGCCCCAGAGCGGCGAACTGCAGGCAATGGGAGCCATGATCGGCCGAACATGCTGACGCGACAGGTAAACAAACTGGCCTGGCCCGCCAGGGTGCTTACCCTGGAGAGCCACATGCCAAAGGTTGCCGACCCCTGCTATAGATCTACAGTGATGTGAGCTATAGAAATACCATAGATGGGATATATGGATACTAGAATTATTTCAAGAATGTTTGAGTTTTTTAATGTCATTCATGTCTTTAGACTGCAGACAGAAAAGAAACTGTTTTACTCCAGAACAGTCTACTGGTATGTATAGTCAAAAGCCCAACTAACAACTGTGCCTAAATATTGCAAACAATGCAGACCCATGGCCTGCTTTTTATCAGATGAAACTGTTTTATGACTGTCATAACCTAATCCCAGATTTGGAACTTAGCATCCAAAATATGGGGGTTAGCATGAAAACCTCCAAGTTTAGTTACCAGCTTGGACCTGGTAAAACTGCCACCACCCAAAAAATTAGTGTTTTGGGGCACTCTGGTCCCCCCAAAAACCTTCCCTGGGGACCCCAAGACTCAAATCCCTTGAGTCTCACAACAAAGGGAAATAAACCATTTCCCTTCCCCCCTCCAGGTGTTTCCTCCCTGGGTTCCTGGAGAGATACACAGAAGCAAGCTCCGTGAATCAAAACAGAGGGATTCCACCCTCTCTGTTTTCAGTCCTGGAAACAGAAGTACTTCCCTCTTCACCCAGAGGGTATGCAAAGTCAGGCTAGTAAATCTAACACACACAGATTTCCCCCTGACTTCTTCCTCCCACCAATTCCCTGGTAAGCACAGACTCAATTCCCTGGAGTTCCCCACTAAAGAAAAACTCCAACAGGTCTTAAAGAGAAAGCTTTATGTAAAAAGAAAAAAAAATACATAAAAATGGTCTCTCAGTATTAAGGTGACAAATACAGGGTCAATTGCTTAAAAGAAATATGAATAAACAGCCTTATTCAAAAAGAATACAATTTAAAACATTCCAGCAACTACACACATATAAATACAAAAAAACAAACCTATCTTTTTGTACTTACAACTGGGAAACAGAAGATTAGAAAGTAGGAAATAGAAAAATCCTTCCCATAGCCGAGAGGGACAGATACAAGACAAAGAACTCAGACACACACTTCCCTCCACCCAGATTTGAAAAAGTCTTGTTTCCTGATTGGTCCTCTGGTCAGGTGTTTCAGGTTACTTCTTTCCAGGTGAAAGAGACATTAACCCTTAGCTATCTGTTTATGACAATGACGTTAAAAAGATATGTTAAAAAGATGTTATTTATGTAGGAAAGCCAAGCACAGAAAAGTGAGGAAATGCAGAATGTATGTTGCCCTTGCAACCTTAATTCTGCTCCCTTTTGCATGTGCTTTATAGTCCTTAATTATTTGACCGCAGACTTGTTTTTTCTGCAGACTCCTGCCTCACTGAGAGCTTCTCCAAACAAGGTCACAAGACTCTTTTTACAATGGAAAGCTAAGGATAGGGCTCACTTCCCGTTCCCCCTGTTATTTTGTTAATAATATGTATTGTAACAATCACTTTTTGCAGCATAAACTAAAAGCATAGTGAAAAAACAGTTGAGAATATGTACATCTTTATAATGAATTGCAGCCCTCCTCTTTCACAGAACCTCATAATAGCTGGGATGATGGACTCAGATTGCCTAAGGATCCAGGAATAACACAATGTTCTACCAAGTCTCAGATCCTAGTTCATGACACTTGCTCGGTAGCTGACTCCCAGGCTAGTAGGGAGTCAGTTATCAAGCAAAGTTTTAAAGACAGGCATCTGTAGTCTAAGGGAGGAGGGAGCACATTAATATCGCTGCAGAAATCTTTCTGACCAGGCCTGGAGCTCTGCTCATGCAGGTTTGGAGGGAGCTGCAGCCAGTCCTTCTCAGCCAGAAGGAGGAACACAGAATTATGAAGTGGAATCCTATGGTGTGAAGGAAGAAAAAGTCAAGAAGGAGTTGTCTGGCAGCAATGTGGAAAACTCCTCCACCCAAAAGAAGAGAAGTCACTGATGAAAATTGAAAAGAATGAAAGGCTCTCTGCCAGTGAAGAGTAATGAGAAGTAAAATGAAAACTCTTCCCTGTCTCATTATAAATTCTAAGGCTAGAAGGAACTGATGTGATCATCTAGTCCAGAGGTGGGCAACTACGGCCCGCGGGCCACATCCGGCCCGACGGACCATCCTGCCTGCCCCGCAAGGTCCTGGCCTGGGAGCTTGCCCTTGGCCCCTCCTCTGCCGTCCCCCCACCCCGCAGCCTCAGCTCACTTGCTCCGTTGCCGACACAATGCTCTGGGTGGTGGGGCTGTGAGCTCCTGGGGAAGCACAGCTGCAGAGCCCGACCTGACTCGGTGCTCCGAGCTGCATGGTGGCAGCAGTGGCAGCATGGCCTGGCTACAGCCGAGCGGTGTGTCTGTAGCACCGCCAGCCACCAGGGCTCCAGGCAGTGCAGTAAGGGGCCAGGGGGCAGGGAGAAGAGGGGGTTGGATAAAGGGCAGGGGAGTTCAGGGTGGTGGTCAGGGGGCAGGGGTGTGGATAGGAGTTGGAGTGGTCAGGGGGAGGGAAAGGGGATTGAATGAGGGCAGGGGTTCCTGGGGGGGCAGTCAGGAAGGACGGGGGGTTGGATAGGGTGGCATGGGGCAGTCAGTGGACAGGGAGAAGGGGTGGTTGGATGGGGCAGGAGTCCCAGAGCAGGGGGCAGATAGGAGGTGGGGGCCAGGCCATGACCCCCTCCCCTAACCAGCCCTCCATACAATTTATGAAGCCCTATGAGGCCTTCAGGCCAAAAAGTTTGCCTGCCCCTGATCTAGTCCGACCTCCTATGTAACACAAGCCATAGAGCTTCCACAAAATAATTCCTAGAGCAGATCGACTAGAAAAGCATCCAATCTTGATTTAAAAGTTGTCAATGTTGAGAATTCACCATGACCCCTTGTTAATTGTTCCAATGGTTAATTACTTGCATTGTTAAAAATTTTCACATTATTTCTAGTCTGAATTTGTCTAGCTTCAACTTCCAGCCATTGAATCGTGTTATACCTTTCTCTGCTAGATTGAAGAGCCCATTATTAAATATTTATTCCCCGTGTAGGTACTTCTAGACGGTAATCAAGTCATTCCTTAACCTTCTGTTTGTTAAATTCAATAGATCGAGATCCTTGAGTCTATCACTCATGTTGTTTAATCCTTTAATCATTCTCATAGCTCTTTTCTGAACCTTCTCCAAGTTCTTAATATTCTTTTTGAATTGTGGGCATCAGAACCAGACAGAGTATTCCAGCAGCAGTCGCACCAGTGCAAAATACAAAAGTAAAAGAACTTCTCTCCTCCTCCTCCTCCTCGATTTTCTCTGTTTATGTATCCCAGGATCACACTCTTCTGTCCACATTGTTACTCTGAGAGCTTAGGTTCTGCTGATTATCCACCATGAGCCCCAAATATTTTTCAGAGTCACTGCTTCCTAGAATAGAGCTGCCCTCCCCCTCCCCGTAAACATGGCCTACATTCTTCGTTCATTATCTTTCACCTCCCCACGATGACTACAATTTGAATCTCATTTATATTAACCCTTGAGATGTTAGTATTTTTTAGATGACTGGTCAAATGAATGCCTTCAAGGATACAACATGTGGACATTGGTTTGATGGAAAAATGAAGAGAGAGAAATAAATACACAGACCTGTAGAATCTTTATAATTTTCACTAAAAGACTGAGTGAGAATTGTGAATGACTACATTTTGCAAATGAGCAAGTAAGCAGATAAACACAACAGCAATAAAAGCAAAGGTATGGCATCACCAGATTTACTTTTTTCATTGATTTGACAAGCATAATTTAGTTTAATTATTTATGATCATATCACCTATGATAGCAGCAAATACTGTGTGGTATTTTATATATTCTCCCAGACATTTTCTTCCTCTGAGAAATTCACTCTGGAGTAAATCAATGTAAATATAGGTACTATAAATGTTTTACACAATTAGGAAGAAGAGCTTTATCTGTTATATTTTCATTTCACTTATTTGTGTTTTATGATTGATTCTCTTTTTGTCTTATTTAAATGTGCCTCATAACTGAAGAGCATGAGTATTTAACTGAAAAAATATTATTTTTGAGGCATCTTTTTCTTTGCCCTTAGAGTGCTAAGAAGAGTTACCAATTTCTGTTGTTTTGAAAGATGAAATATGAAATCATTACTTCCTAATCCTTGAGCTTGCAACTTGGCCTCTTGTCAGTTGCTAGATGTCAGCAATTTAAAATATACAATATAGCCATATTAGGTACTAGACAAATTGATCAAGCAAGCACATTGACTAATAAAAGGCCAAGTTCTGCTTTACACAAATCAAATTCTGAACAAACAAAAACACAAGATCTTGGGAGGGATTGCATGATGAAAACACCTGCTTACTTTGTTTTCTGCTCGGGGATTCAAAATGTTGACAAGCATAATAGCACTATGACTGCAGTGGAAGTTATTTGCAGAAGAAGTTAACGTGCACATTAAGTTCTGGAAGGGAAAAATAAAGGAAGATAATGTAAAGTTAGACATTAGCAATTAACTTTGAAGAAGCCAGCGTGATTGTGCAGACACAGTGCTGATTGTTTCCCTTCAGAGCAACTGGAGAGAGAGACAATAAGCTGGGGGTGAGATATCTCTTTAAGTTGCTAGAAATCAGGCATCACAAAATTCTGATGTTTAGCAGCGTTGTTGATTGAGTGGCTCATAGATGGGTTCAATGGTCTTCAGCAATTCACATGGTGGTATGCATGGCAGGCTTAAGGGAGGCATTAGCTGTAAGTAAAATACAAGCTTTCTGAAACAGGGACTGTGAATTTGCATATGTTCATACAATGACAAGTACCTTTGTTCCCAGCCACGTTATTACTAATAATGCAAAGTGGCCAGAGCTGGGAAATACTGCAAAAACAGTTGCAAACGTTTGTTTGAATAAATTCTATAGATTGCTTTTGATGGCTTTCTTTATCCCATTTAATTTATCTGTAACCATTTGGATGAGTGAAGGGTTTTTTTGTTTGCAACAATATCTGCAGAAAGCAAAAGATTCTCAAACATTGTGTGAATATATGTTTGTAAAGGAATTGTTCTCACAGTAATCTTTACATCACCTTGATTTCTCTCCTGTTTACAAAAAGTGTGTGTCCAACCTGAGCAAAAACAGTATCATGTGACTAAAGTGACCAGTTCCACACCACGAATAATAGAGTAAATCTCCAAAGATATAGCTAATGTGAATAGTTTGTGAACAGCCCATAAACTGAATTATAAAATGTGTATTTAATCATTTTAAATAATGACCACATTTATAAAAAGCACAGTTATGATGCAAACTAAATAAAGTGCTAAATTTGTCAAAAGAAATTATTCAAATAGTTCACTCAGCTCTTGTAGTAACTAGCCTGTGAGGAGAAAAGAGGAAGGGTGGGGGGGGGGGGAGGGAATGGAGCTAAAGCTAATTTGAGATGTCTTTGATATATGGAACCTCAAGAGAAAAAAGGGAAAAAAAGTCTGATATTAATCTATGCAAAATTAAACTTAACGAAGAGCAGCCTTGAACTGACACATTCTTGAACTGGTATAAGACATAGTACTGATATAATAAGAGGTGTTATTTAATTATCATTTACACCACTTGCATCTTGGTATTTGCAATAATTTGAATGAAAGAGACCATGTCGGTCTCTCTTTCACACTATGACAGTTTGGTATCTATTCTTTTGGACTTTGCATACATGTTGATGAATTTACTGGCTACGAGAAGAAGCTGATTGATAGGGGTTATAGAAATTTTTCTGTCAAAGCTGTTTTTCATGGAAAACTGGGTTTTTTGACAAAACATAATTTTTGATTAAAAATGTTTTTTTCATAACTTTTCAAGTTTTTTTTGTTGAAGAATTAAATTTAAAAAAATGGAAAAATTTTGATTTTAGGCTGAAAGGTTTTGGTATTTAAATTTCCATGAAAAAAAAATCAAAATTTGGCACACAGTTCTAATCATGAGACATGTTTTGAATTACAGTTTCAATTACTGAGTATAATCTCTTTTAACATTGAGAAAATTGTGGTGGGGTAATGGTGAAGGTGCTATGTGATGCAACAGACGTTCACCTCTGGAGATGAGGTTCAAATGCTGTTTGTGTCAAAAGTTTATGCAAAACATTCATTGTCAAATTGGAAACTGGGTAAAAGTGTTATACAACTCTACCTGTGGGCAAACACAAAGTTTGGGAGCAGGTCTCCCAAGATGAAAGTCAGCTGCCCTATCTTACATCCCCACTTCTCAAGATTAAAAAGTAAAGAAAAGAAACTATGAAACTCACCCGGTTTCAGGTTTTGTTATCATCTCCGATCTCTGCCCCAGTTCCTCCACATACCTGTTGAGGACACTGTCGATTTTGCATCAAGCTCAGCCTGATGATTTTTCTTGGTTTTAATGTAAAACTAGATGGGATTAGTGTCCAACCCAATCGCAGAGCAAGATTCAGGGAGTTGGACCTGTAAGAACTGAAAAAAATAACAAAATGAGCTAGTGCAAAGTAAAAGTCAGGTATCACACATCTGTGGCCATATGATAATATCACAGAACCATAGAAATGCAGGGTTGGAAGGGAGCTCTAAGAGGTTGTCTAGTCAAACCTCTCATTCTAGTTATTATTTATTTATATCGCACACAACTTTGCAATAACTTGGAATATTTGGCAATCTCTATTCAAGAGAAGCCCAGAACTAAAACAGCACAGGTCTGACAAGTCAGGATTGCTGTGTCTGGGTAGTGGTGTGTCTTTACATTGTGCCTTGTGGAGGTCAGTGCTATCTTTCAAAAGCACTTAATTGAATCAGTAGTTAGACGGCCTCAGTCTTGAGATCTTCTGGTGCTCCATTTCTAGTACCTTAAGCAACCAATACTTATACAGATCACCCAAGAATTCACTGTCCTTGGCAGTGTTAAGTGCTTTTTTTTCACATGGATGACCTGTTCTTGAACAATTTCTTCAATGTATTAAACATCAACAGGCTTTCCTTCAAAATTAGGCGTAAATGCCATCTCTCTCCATAGATTCCATCTCTTTTCTTAAGACTTATGAGTTCCTCAGATATCATCTGAGCACTAAGGGCAGGTGACCCAGAGAGTTTGCTCATCATTCTATCACCATGCTTATCATACTACCCACACCACAGTGGCTGATAATATTCAGGTAATTAAAATAGGAGAAACACTTTTTTGCCTAAACTGGTTTCCCAAATTAGCTCTCTCTATATCACAACCCCATCACTGCGTTGTCTGTGTATCTGTCTAATATACTCAAGTGAAAACTGATTAGATAGTGAAATCAAACAAGAATTTTCTCTGTCAGATGAAAGAGGGCATGAGTTTTTGTCTGGAAGAAGGGTGGCAATTTGTCAGACACTTTTGGTTAGGGTTGATACGTAGCCCTGGATGAAATCCTAATCCTAACATCATCAATGACATAACTTAGAGTGCAATGAGGCCAGGATCTCTTCCTCAGTGTCACAAGGAAAATGCTTGATCTTTTAGCATTTATTCCTCTGCATTCTTGCTTTGAGCCACTTGTCCTCTCTGGCACTCTGAGCCAGGCATAGTCTTATATTGGCTCTGTTTCAGTGCAGCTCAAGTATTTAGTCCCACGTCTGCTGTACTTGCTTTTATTTTAATGAAAATATTTCATTTTGGTTGAACATCTGTCTGTATTGATTTTTGTTGCTACTTATTTCCTGGGGTTTTATCCATTCCTTTGTGCAGCGCGTGCACACACTCACACACACAGAGACAGACAGACAGACTCTCTCTCTCTCTCTCTCTGCAAGCACAATGTTTAATCCTCAGCTCTCCCTCTGGGTTGCCAGGTAGCTAGTAAGTACCAGCCCAAAGAATCTTGTAAAGCAGCAGGCAGAGATTGTGTGTTATGCTGTATTGTTTGAGTGACCTTTACTCAGTAGTCAGGGCCCTTTCGTTACTTCAGGAGGTAGTGAGAGTGTTCCATGAACACAAATGCTGTGAAGAACATAATGAGAGAAGTAAGACTTCTGAGTGACAATGACATATACCACAATAGGAAACTACTAATTGTTGTCTGCCCCTGTGTGCCCCCATGCCTACCAAACCAGACGTTATCACTGGTAGAGTAATTTTTAATCTTCTTGGATACAAGTAGCAGGAGCCACAAAAGCCAGAAGGTAGACATTGTGAGAGTTCTGTAAAGTAGCCCCAAATATAGTTGGCTTACTGCTAACACCCAAAGTAAATACAGGATGGCACTTCCTTGGAACCCAGTACTACACAAAAGTCATGAGGCTATCACTGGCACCCCTATAAAAGGTAAGCAGAGTTGTGTACAGGCAAAGGCTTTGCTTGGTGTTTTGTGCTCTGCCCTCCAGATGAGAGCTCTGAGTGCTCCCTGAACATCCCTCTTGCTACTGGTGCTAGACTCCCACTGTGTACTGAAGACAAACTGTAGTGTGTATTCTGGAAGCAGAAAGCATTTTAGCAGAACTTCAGGAGTAATTCTTTTTCCACATTTCACAGCAAACCACCTGAAATCAGGCCTTGTGATCACAAATCCTGGGAGAAGTGATATGGTGGCCAGTGAGGCAGCCTTATTTTGAAGACTGTTAGTAAATCTCTTTGACGTTTTCTCTGCAAAATGCCACTAGATGGAAGACTTAATTGGTACTGGTGATGGCCACAGGGGCAGAGATTTGTAAAATCACTAAAAGAATCACTGAGGTGTGTGGAATTCTATAGGTAGTAACTTGTTGTAATTAGTTATGACACAGCAGCCAAACTGTGTGTGGTGCTTTACAAACATAACATGAGAGGTTGCTGGGTTGGTCCTTGCAGGGAAGAATTTAAAATCTTGGCTAGAATGTGAACCGTTTACTCACATGAATGATGACTTACTCACGAGTGCCCTCATTGAAATCACTACGCTTGTGAGTAACTGCTTTCTGATGGGATGAACTGACTTGAAATGAATGCAGTAGAAACACAATAAAGACCAATGAGTGGTGTAATGCAAATGACTTTTGACCTTGCAAAGGATTTGAAGCAACACAGTTGGCCCAATTCCTGGTTGAAGGTAATCTAAAGCCAAATCGGTGTAATGCTGCACGTGGGATCAACTCCTGCCCTGTCCGGAAGAACAAAGAGAAGGAAAATTGCTGCTTGTTTGCAAGAGGAATCCAGGCCCACAGTGAAAAATTCCATAGGCAGGATCAATGTAGCAACACTGCAGAGGACACTGTGTTGCCCTTCTGGGCAGGAACTCAGCAACAGTTTATGCCCTTTTCTCCCCATTGTCTCAACAGCAACAGGACAGTAGTTGATAAGATTTATCCGATTAATGTGTTAGAGCCTGGACCTGCAAAGTTTAGAGTACTGCCTGGGAAATATTAAGTACCCTTAACTCCCTCTAAAGTCAATGTGAGTTGAAGCTCAGTGCCTTGCAGAATTTGTCCCTTGGTTTAATTCCAAAAAAAAGAAAAAGAAGAAAAAGAAAGAAACAACTATACTCCTAAGGCCTGATTCTCCTCTCATTTTCACCATTATATAAGTCTGTGTCTGCATTTGTGCTGGAAGGTGTGATTTCCAGCTTGGGTAGACGTGCCCATGTTAGCACGGCTTGAGAGGTAGCATGCTAAAATTAGCAGTGTAGCCAGGGTAGCAGAGGTGGCACCTCAGGCTAGCCACCAGCCTCCATACCCACCTGGACCCTCTGGAAATGTACTCGAGCAAGTAGCCTGAGCCACCCCCTCCGCTGCCCCGGCTACAGCGCTATTTTTTAATGAGCTAGTTTTGAGAAGAGCTAGCGTGGGTATGTCTATGAGAGCTGAGAATCACTCTTCCCAGCTCAAATGTAGACTCACCCTCAGAATGAAGTTACTGTTGAGGCATGTAAGAGAGAGAGCCTTTGTTCACAGAATAAACCACACCACCATGGAACGTGTGAAGTGTTCCAGTGAAGAATGGCACACTGTAAACTTTTTGCTGTTTTATTGGTTCTACAATACCCAAAACAATGTTGCATATATTTGAGCACCATCTACAGGTACCTCCAAGTGGACTTGGGGGAGGGGGAAGGGGGAAATGCCTGTCTTCCCTAAGTTTGAGGATCACAACTGGGCTTAGGCAGCAGTGCACCAGTCCAGAGGCAGAAACCTGTGTGCCTAGCGGATTAGTACAGCAAACATGTAGACACCAATGAGTTTAGGCACCTACAGGGCTATGCAGCAACCAAGTTGGTGTTTTGTATACTTCAGTGATGCCTAAACCCTGGACTTACACTCCTAAGTCTCTTTGTGGATCTGGCCCATATCCATTTGATATATATTAGGCAATTCTTTTTTTGCAGAGTACTCTTGTAACATAGTATACACCCTTGGCATGTCAGGCAGGTGATTCATACCATACACAACAGGATAAGTCAGATGAAAGTTCCAAATATGTCACACTGTGGGCCAGATGTTCAGCTGGGATGAATTGGTGTAGCTCTATCAAAGTCAGAGGAGTGATGCTGATTTACCCCAGCTGGGGATCTAGCCTTTTGCTTACGTCACGTGAAAAAAAAAAGCTGCCTATTGGTGTTTGTTTCCATAAAAAGACTAGAAGGTGATTAAATGTATGCAGTACCTGTAGTCTTCTGAGGAGGTTTAGACATTGTACACAGCTTGAAATGTTTGTAGCCAAGTAGCATTTTAACCTTCAAACCAATTAAGTGTAATTATTGAATGAAAAGTAATACTTTTCTTCCACTATATGACGGTTAAATTTAAATTGGTTTTTTTAAATTAGAAGGTGACGCCTACTAGCTGTCAATCAGTTAAAAGTGTTTATCTGAAGACTGCTGGCATAAAAGAGTGTGTGTGTGTGTGTGTGTGTGTGTGTGTGTGTGTGTGTGTGTGTGGTCCATGTATCTTCCAGCCAAGACTGTGTATTAGTGTCAGCATTAAATACACAGTAAGTATAAAGTACATAATTAAAAAATGAAAAACAAAACCATGGATTTACTGTTCAGGAAATATCCCATTCTGTTAATAGCCTTTGACAAAAGAAAAAAAAAACAAAAGCTCATTGTTATTCTATTGCATTGTCAAAGAGATGTAAGGGAACTCCCATCAACTTTCAGTTGTTGGGCACTTAACTCCTCCTCAACATTGAAATTCTCAGGGCTTGGCTACACTCACACTTTACAGCGCTGCAACTGGGGTGTGAAAAAACACCCCCCTGAGCACTGCAAGATACAGTGCTGTAAAGCGTCAGTGTAATCAGGGCAGCAGCGCTGGGAGCGTGGCTCCCAGCGCTGCATGCTACACCCGTAAGGGATGTGGTTTACATGCAGCGCTGGGAGAGCTCTCTCCCAGCGCTGCCGCTCTGACTACACTCACACTTCAAAGCGCTTTGAAATTCCAAATGTAGCCATACCCTCAGCCTAAGCAAAGTGTTTCTACTACATAATGGAATTTAAAGTTATAATGCAAGAAATAACATAGAATTAAATACAGGGCCAGCTCCAGGGTTTTTGCGGCCCCAAGCAGCAAAAAGAAAAAAAAAAAAGCCACGACTGCAAGCTGCAGCTCTGCCGCTGCCGCTTCAGTCTTTGGCAGCAATTCGGCGGCTGGTCCTTCGCTCCGAGAGGTAGTGAGGGACCTGCCACCAAATTGCCACCGAAGAACCGGATGTGCTGCCCTTCTCTATTGGCCGCCCCAAGCAGCTGCTTGCTGAACTGGTGCCTGGAGCCAGCCCTGGTTAAATACAGAATATTGTCAGACTATAAGACATTTTGGTAATGGAGATTAGGCTAGCTCGTTGGCTGAAAAGTTCTAATTGCACAACATATGAGTGTGTGTCTATCCGATACTGAATGTGCCTTCCCTCAGATGACCTCCCATTCACCCCAGCATCATAAAGGTACATCTACCCTAGGAAAAAAGTTGCATTTTTATCAAGTAGTAACTAATATGGTAAAATCCTTGTTTGAACAAGGCAGTTATTGTGTTCACACATTAGCAAATTAAGGTTAACACTAGAGCAGGGGTCGGCAACCTTTCAGAAGTGGTGTGCCGAGTCTTCATTTATTCACTCTGATTTAAGGTGTTACATGCTGGTAATACATTTTAACATTTTTAGAAGGTCTCTTTCTATAAGTCTATAATATATAATAAAACTATTGTTGTATGTAAAGTAAATAAGGTTTTAAAAATGTTTAAGCTTCATTTAAAATTAAATTAAAATGCAGAGCCCCCTGGATCGGTGGCCAGGACCTGGGCAGTGTGAGTGCCACTGAAAATCAGCTCGCGTGCCGCCTTCAGCACCCGTGCCATAGGTTGCCTATTCCTGCACTAGAGTCTTCCTGGGGTCTCTAATGAAGCCAAGCCCTAAGGTCTGGACTAAGCTACAGAACTATATCAGTATAACCGTCACTCAGGAGTGTGAAAAATCCACACGTCTGAGCAACGTCGTTATAATGACCTAACCTCTGTGTAGGCAGCGCAGTGTCAGCGGGAGAGCTTCCCTGCTGCCATAGCTACCACTTGCTTAGAGAGGTAGATTAACTACACCAACAGGAAAGCTCTCTACCATCATCTTAGAGCATGTTTGTTAAAGCACTATAGTGGTGTAGCTGCCCTGGGGCAGCTGTGCTGGTGCAGGCTTTTAAGTATAGACTTCCCTAAATGGAGAGGAGTAGCACGTGGGGGCTTTTCCTATAGTAGGAACAGCAAAAGACCAGCAGGCATGCAGAATGCAATAGGGAGCCTGCTTAGAGGTAGGAGCGGGAGTAGCCCAAGACAATTTTGTACCCTTAGCAGCCCAAAATCTGGAATGCACAAAGGTGGTTTAAACTCCTTTCCGGTCGGTAATTTCTGTACTTCTGCTGTAAGAGGCACAACATAGAATCAGTCACAATCATAATTCCTTCCAATACACAGAACAAAAAGACAAGAAAATGAAAGAAGCTAGTATTTCAGCAGAAACCTGCTTTTTCCTTTTCTAATATTAAATAAGTTTATTAATGCACAAGTTACAGGATCATTTGACATAAAACATAGCAGTTTCATCTGATTAACTAGCAACTTAGAATTATAACTTTTATATTGGCATGCTGTGTTATTAGATTTTTTCAGTAACTTGATTTACAAATTTCTAATACTTTCAAAAATCAAATATTTCTTCTTAAATTCTTCTTTTAGGGAACTTATTACTCAATAAAGCCAGTCTGAGGGCTTTCTGCTTATGACAGCAAAAGAAGCACAAATTAATGATTCCTGGAGGGGTCTTTGCTTCATGATTTCTGTTCACGTTTATTTTGCTGGAGTGGTGTTTGGTAGTGGTGTTTTTGTAGAAAAGCATAAAAACACTATGGGGTACAGAGGCATGTTGTCAACTCATGTAATAAGTGGAAATTTGTTGAGCAACTGACAAATAAAATCATTATATTATTATGATTTGTCACCAGGTGCTGCTGTAGTTACACATAGGGCTTGGCTACACTTCAGAGTTACAGCGCTGGTGGCGGCTTTACAACGCTGTAACTTACTCCCCGTTCACATTGGCAAGGCACACACAGTGTTGTATCTCCCTGGCTACAGCGCTGCATGTATTCCATCTCGACGAGAGGAATAAAGCTGGGGTGCCAGCGTAAACAGTGATTAATCTTACTACGCTGTAACTGACCTCCGGAACCTTCCCATAATGCTTTTAAGAAAAGATAACACTCTTTGTTTTGTTGTGATGCCTCTCTTTGTTTTGTAGTGAACTCGGGGCTCCCAGAGCTGCTTATCTAAAAAACAAACACAGCTACAGTTTGCAGTGAATGAGCAGAGGCAGGGGGATCCCTTTGGAATGTCCACAGCTAGTGTTTGCTTGAGGAGAGAAGCAGCACGGCAGGCGGGGGCGGGGATCTGTTTCGGAGCAGCTGCTTAGCTGATCTGTGAGGAAAAAAACAAAGAAGGCTCTTTGCATTCAGTGAATGAGAGAGGGGTGGGGGAAGGGGTCGGAACTTACAAGGCAGGGAGCTGACACAGTGTCAGCTCCAAAAATCCACTCTCTCTGTCTCCCCCATGCTCCCTGTCACACTCCCCCCCCACCTCCCTCTTTTGAAAAGCACGTTGCAGCCACTTAAACGCTGGGATAGCTGCCCATAATGCACCACTCCCAGCACAACTGTAAATGTGGCCACACTGCCGCGCTGGTAGCTGTCAGCGTGGCCACACTGCAGCGCTTTCCCTACGCAGCTGTATGAAGACAGCTGTAACTCCCAGCACTGTACAACTGCAAGTGTAGCCAGACCCAAAGTCTTATAAGTTATTTTTCTGAGGGCTTGGCTACACTGGAGAGTTGCAGCGCTGGTGAAGGGGTTACAGCGCTGCAACTTAGGATGTGGCCACACTTGCAAAGCACAGCCAGCGCTGCAACTCCCTGGTTGCAGCACTGGCTGTACACCTGGTCTGCCTTAGGTGTAGCGATTCCAGCGCTGGTGATGCAGCGCTGATCATCAGGTGTGGACACCAACAGCGCTTTTATTGGCCTCCGGGGTATAAGGAGGTATCCTAGCATACCTTTTCAGCCACTCTGGTAATCGTTTCACACTCCACTGCCCTGGGCTCAGCTGACCCCCCCTTTAAATGCCCTGGGAATTTTAAAAATCCCCTTCCTGTTTGTTCAGCCAGGTGTGGAGTGCAATCAATCAATCAGCGACCATGCCTCCATGCCCCAAACGAGCCCCAGCATGGAACAGTTCTGAGCTGCAGGACCTCATCAGTGTTTGGGGTGAGGAAGCTGTGCAATCACAGCTGCGCTCCAGCCGAAGAAATTATGATACCTATGGGCAGATATCAAAGTCCTTGCTGCTAAGGGGCCATGAACGGGACGCGTTGCAGTGCAGGGTAAAAATAAAGGAGCTGCGCAGTGCTTACTGCAAAGTCCATGAGGGAAATCGCTGCTCAGGAGCTGCCCCCACGACCTGCCATTTTTACAAGGAGCTGGATGCCATACTTGGGTGTGACCCCACTGCCAATCCGAGGAGCACGATGGAGAGTTCAGAGCAGGGAGAAGTGGGGGAGGGTGTAGAGGAAGCCGACAGTGAGGCTACTGGGGTGGAGGGAGACACCCCGGAGTCCCAGGAGGCATGCAACCAGGAGCTCTTCTCAAGCCAGGAGGAGGCTAGCCAGTCGCAGCAGCTGGAAGTTGTTGGTGAAGAAGAAGCAGAGGAGCATGTTCCAGGTAAGCAGATTTTATGTTTTGGGAGAGGAGGGTTGGGGTTATGGCTGCCTGCATGCATGCCTAAATGTGGAATAGCCCATTGATTTGCTCTATCACGTCTCTGTAATCAGCCTCGGTAATCTCTTGAAAACTTGCAGCCAGAGCGTGGGCAATGTGCTTGCGCAAGTTTATAGGGAGAGCCACCGTGGTCCTTGTCCCGGTCAGGCTAACTTGTCCGAGCCACTGTGCCGCGAGGGGTGGGGGGACCATTGCTGCACACAGGCAAGCTGCATAGGGACCAGGCCGGAATCCACATTGCTGTAGAAGACCCTCCCTATCTTCCCAGGTAACACGCAGCAGTGATATATCTGGCAGTAGGAAACCCTGTTGAGAATGTAGGGATACTGCTCAGTGCAGGAAGCCAGGTTCCCGGCCCCGCCCCCTTGCAGGTCGGCAGCTTCCCGTCCCCCCCCCCGCAGGTCGGCAGCTTTGCAGTCCACCCCCACTTGCAGGTCGGCAGCTTCCTGTTCCCTCCTGTCCCCTGTGCAGGCCCCCAGCTCCCTCCTCTACCCAAGCAGCAAAGAATCCTGTGGCACCTTATAGACTAACAGACGTTTTGGAGCATGAGCTTTCGTGGGTGAATACCCACTTCCTCAGATGCATGTCACCCACGAAAGCTCATGCTCCAAAACGTCTGTTAGTCTATAAGGTGCCACAGGATTCTTTGCTGCTTTTACAGATCCAGACTAACACGGCTACCCTCTGATACTCCTCTACCCAGTGCAGAGAAACCCCAGTGAGCCATCAGGCAGTTCCCCTTCCCAGGTGAAGTCGGGGCAGAAACACTCACCCCATTGCTCGCCATGCCTTTGCTTCCGTGGCCTCTCTGTGCTATGTTAGGTATGTGGGAATGATGCTACAAAAAGTCTACAAACTCCTTCATTGTGTGATAATAAACAATGTAGCCTCTGTGTATTACATGTTTCTATCTATGTTTTTTTAAGTGACCTTGAATAATGCAGCCAGATCACCGCCTGCCCGTCCCTTGCAGAACTTGAGGAAAAATCCGCGAAAATCAAAAGAAGAATTGATCAAAGCAGTTATGAATCAGTACGCCAGAGAAAGTAGGAAGACACAGGAATGGAGAGAGAAAATGCATGAGTGGAGGCAAACAGAAAGCAGGAGAAAGGAATTGGCTACCAGAAAAACCTCGAAGCAGTTGATAAGCCTCCTGGCTCGCCAGACTGACTCTTTCCAGTCTCTCATAGCCATGCAGGCAGATCTGTACCGTGGTAACCCACACCCCTCCCAAAGCTCTCTTGTTCCCCAGTATTTGCACAAAACACTCTTCTCCAGCAGTCTGTTTCTTACTACCCCCAGCTGCCCCCAACACCTGTACGATCACCTAACAGCCCTGATAACTACAATCCTTACCCTGTGCACTCCACCTCCATGACGCTGCAGCATATTAATCCTGAAGTGCAGCAGACATTGAACAGCAATCCAAACAGGACATATTCAAACCTCTGAATGTACAGTCCACCACCCTGCCCCCCTGCCCTTTTATGTACTGTATTTTGAATAAAGGATTTCATGGCTTTTACAATAGTTTTTATTATTGCAGAAAGTGGTAAATACTGTACCCCAAAGGAAAAACGAGCACAGCAAAGGCACCAAACATTACTGTTGGCTTTCAGCATCAAATTGCTCCCTTAAGGCATCCTTAATCCTTGAAGCCTTTGCTGGGCCTCTCTAGTAGCCCTGCTCTCTGGCTGTGCAAATTCAGCCTCTAGGCGTCGAACCTCGGAGGTCCATTCCTCACTGAATCTTTCACCCTTCCCTTCACAAATATTATGGAGGGTACAGCACGTGGATATAACAGCGGAGATGCTGCTTTCCCCCAAATCTAGCTTCCCAGAAAGACAACGCCAGCGGGCTTTCAAACGGCCAAAAGCACACTCCACAGTCATTCTGCTCCGGCTCAGCCTGTAGTTGAACCGGTCCTTGCTCCTGTCAAGCTTCCCCGTATACGGTTTCATGAGCCATGGCATTAAGGGGTAAGCGGGGTCTCCAAGGATCACAGTGGGCATTTTGACGTCCCCTACTGTGATCTTGCGGTCTGGGAAAAAAGTCCCGGCCATCAGCTTCCTGAACAGGGCACTGTTCCAAAAGATGCGTGCATCATGCACCTTTCCAGGCCATCCTGAGTAAATGTCAGTGAAACACCCATGGTGATCCACAAGCGCTTGGAGAACCACGGAGAAATACCCCTTGCAATTAATGTACTCTGATGCCAGGTGGGGTGGTGCCAGAATAGGAATATGCATCCCATCTATTGCCCCTCCACAGTTAGGGAAACCCATTTGTGCAAAGCCATCCACAATGTCCTGCACGTTCCCCAGAGTCACAGTTCTTCTTAGCAGGGTGCGATTAATGGCTGTGCAAACTTGCATCAGCACTATTCCAATGGTGGATTTTCCCACTCCAAACTGGTTCGCCACCGATCGGTAGCTGTCTGGAGTTGCCAGCTTCCAGATTGCAATAGCCACCCGCTTCTCCACTGGCAGGGCAGCTCTCAATCTCGTGTCCCTGCGCCGCAGGGTAGGGGCGAGCTCAGCACACAGTCCCATGAAAGTGGCTTTTCTCATCCGAAAGTTCTGCAGCCACTGCTCATCATCCCAGGCTTGCAGGACGATGTGATCCCACCACTCAGTGCTCGTTTCCCGAGCCCAAAGGCGCCGTTCCACGGTGCTGAGCACGTCTGTTACTGCCACAAGCAATTTACTGTCTTCAGCGTCAGGCGAATCAATATCATCGTCTGACTCCTCACTGTCACTTTGCAGCTGAAGGAATAGCTTCACTGCCATGCGTGATGTGCTGGCAACATTCATCAGCAAAGTCCTCAGCAGCTCGGGCTCCATTTGTAACAGAAATCGCGCTGCAGACTCACAATGCTGCCAAACTGCTCGGAATGTGTAGCAAAGCACCACGGGGCATTGGAACAGGAAGCGGAAAGACCCACACCCTTCCGTCCCCTTCCCACAAGCCACAGCGCCAAAATGGGATGAGGTGCTCTGTGGGATAGCTGCCCACAATGCACCACTCCCAACAGCGCTGCAAGTACTGCAAATGTGGCGACACTGCAGTGCTGGTAGCTGTCAGTGTGGCCACACTGCAGCGCTGGCCCTACACAGCTGTACGAACACAGCTGTAACTGCCAGCGCTGCAGAACTGTAAGTGTAGCCATGGCCTTAGGCCTTGGCTACACTGGTGCTTTACAGAGCTGCAACTTTCTCGCTCAGGGGTGTGAAAAAAACACCTCCCTGAGCGCTGTAAAGCGCCAGTGTAAACAGTGCCACAGCGCTGGGAACGCAGCAAGCTAATCCCCATGAGGAGGTGGAGAACGTACAGTGCTTGGAGAGCTCTCTCCGAGCTCTGGCGCCGCGACCACACTCGCACTTCAAAGCGCTCCCGCGGCAGCGCTTTGAAATTTCGAATGTAGCCCAAGCCCTTAGCTTGAGAGCACGCTGCAACTTTTGAAGTAATGCATTGGTGTAAGTTTTGTGACATATTTTTCTTTTGGGAGTGTGGGAAACAGCAAGGGAGTTTGTGGTCTCTCTAACTCTTCTCTATCTGACTAAGCACTTTTTGAGGCATAAAACTTCTTGGGAATTGAGCATTGGTATTCTGGCTGAGGTTCCTGAAAGAGGGGATTGCCTGCATACAGTTAGAGCCCACTGCTGTCTATGTCTGGTATTTATACAGTGTAAAATAACAATTGCAATAACAATGTACACAGACTCCGTGCACAAACACTTGCAGGTCTAATTTGTACGGACAATTAAGTTTGCGGGTGTGTGCATATGTTTATGTATGAGCTTTTCTTCACTACTTATCACCATAGTACCTGAAGTCCTCATGTACATTTAGCTGCACAGTTTTCCTATGAGCTAGATATTTGTTGAAATTAGTTAGAAATGACATTATTAAGTAAGTTTGCATATGCAAAGTTGATGCAATGCATGAGCCCATGGAGGATGTGTGCAAAACTGTGTATTTGGGACTTGATCTATAGGTCTGACTATTTCTATCTGTGTTAGGGAGACAGATGCTGGCGTACAAAGCACATGAAAATACTCCGTTACAATGCTTAGGAGTTAACACAAATAATAGCAGGAACTGGTCTGGTTAAGAAATGTCTATTTATGGAACAAAGTTTCTGTACCTTACTAGAATATGATGGGCCTGATTTTCACAGCATTGGGAGGAAAGAGCCAGGCACAAAAATGTAACTGCATGTGCAATTTTACAGCAACTGCACATGCAAATTGAGTGTTTGTATCTGCAAATTCCCAGTAAGAGCTGCATTTATGCAAATACCTACTTTGCACAAAGAAGTAACTGCATGCAAATACATGCAACCTAGTTTCTCAGAGCTCTGAATATCATGTCCAGTAAGTGACAAAGATTTTTCTTTCTTTCCTTTTTTTGATGTCTTTTTAAACACAGATGTACAGCAATGACAAAAAACTTGATAGTTTTTTTATATGTTGAACTCTTTCTTTCTCTTGATCTGTGACCATCAGAGAAAATTGCTACAGTACTTCAGCACACAAAAGGAGAACAGTTGAAATGATTATCTAAAAGATACCTCTATTTATTTCCTTTTGAAATGCTCAGGCTCTCAATGTTGCAATTACATAGACAAATGTTTCTGCTGTAACAAGAGACAAAAAGGAAAAAAGAATTGCAAAACAACTTTTAAAAAAAGCCTTAAACCATTATGTTCTAGATCTAACATGGACATTATGCCAAATTCTGCCCTCATTCACACTTGAGCAACTCCAGTGGAGCCAGTAAGGTTGCCCAGATGTAACTAAGGGCTTGTCTACATCAGAAAGTTGCAGCGCTGGTGAGGGAGTTACAGCGCTGCAACTTTGAAGGTGTACACATCTGCAGGGCACCACCAGCGCTGCAACTCCCTGTTTGCAGCGCTGGCCGTACTCCCGTTTTGTCTCGGGTGTAGAGGATCCAGCGCTGGTGATCCAGCGCTGGTAATCCAATGTAGACAGTTACCAGCGCCTTTCTTGACCTCCGTGGAAGGAGGAAGCCTCTGGTAATCAAGCTGGTTTCCTTTCCCGGTTTGCTCTCTCGGTCCCGGAGCCACCCAGCAAACCGCAGGGAAGGAGACCTGCTTGCTCGGGGTTCCGGGACCGAGAGAGCAAACCGGGAACGCCGCGGTTTGCTCTCTCGGTCCCGGAGCCACCCAGCAAACCGCAGGGAAGGAGACCTGCTTGCTCGGGGTTCCGGGACCGAGAGAGCAAACCGGGAACGCCGCGGTTTGCTCTCTCGGTCCCGGAGCCACCCAGCAAACCGCAGGGAAGGAGACCTGCTTGCTCGGGGTTCCGGGACCGAGAGAGCAAACCGCGGCTGGGTGGCTCCGGGACCGAGAGAGCAAACCGCGGCGTTCCCGGTTTGCTCTCTCGGTCCCGGAACCCCGAGCAAGCAGGTCTCCTTCCCTGCGGTTTGCTGGGTGGCTCCGGGACCGAGAGAGCAAACCGTGGCGTTCCCGGTTTGCTCTCTCGGTCCCGGAACCCCAAGCAAGCAGGTCTCCTTCCCTGCGGTTTGCTGGCTGGCTCCGGGACCGAGAAAGCAAACCGCGGCGAAGCTGGTTTCCTTTCCCGGTTTGCTCTCTCGTCCCGGAACCCCCCTTGAAGCCGCCCAACAGCGCTGCAGTGTGGCCACATCTAACACCACTTGCAGCGCTGGTTGCTGTAAGTGTGGCCACTCTGCAGCGCTGGCCCTATACAGCTGTACTAATACAGCTGTAACAACCAGCGCTGCAAAATTTTAGATGTAGACATGGCCTAAGGGCAAAACTTTCAACAATGAGAACTGTAGTTGGTTTGGTATTTAAGGGGCAAGCATTCAGAAAGTTCTCTGGTACCACTAATAATGGTACAAATACAGCCCTGGCTCGCTTCTTTCTTTCTTTCTTTCTTTCTTTCTTTCTTTCTTTCTTTCTTTCTTTCTTTCCAGTGGCCTCTAAGAGTCCCAATCATGGACTCTTGGGAGCTGTGCAAACAGTGAACAAAAAGATTATTTCTGTCCCCAAAAGCTTACTATCAAAGTAATGTTTCGAGCATCTCCTGTGCTGCCTGGGGATTACTTGCCCTAGGCTACATCTACACTGCAATTGGGATCGATGCTCTGAGATTGATCCCTGGCAGTCAATTTACAGGTCCAGTGAAGACCCATCAAATTGACAGCAGAGCCCTCTCCAGTCTGTATTCCACCCCCAACGAGAAGAGTAAGATAAGTTGGTGGGAGAGTTTCTCCCGTCAACTCCTCACAGTAGCTCGACCTATGGTACGTCGACTCCAGCATGTTATTCGCGTAGCTGGAGTTGCGTAGCATAGGTCGACTTACCATGGTAATGTAGACATAGCCTTAGGCTTGGGCTACACTTATGCTTTGTCTACACTGTACTTTTGTTGGTAAAACTTTTGTCCATCAGGAGTATGGAAAAAAACACACTCCTGATCCACAAAAGTTTTACCGATGAAAAGTGCTGGGGTGGACAGCACTTTGTCAGCAGGAGACGCTCATTTTGTCAATGGGAGAGCTCTCTCCTACAGACAAAGAGTGACTGCACTGCGTGCCTTACAGCAGCAAGTCTTTAGCAGCACAGCTGTGTTACTGTAAACCGTGCAGTGTAGACATAGCCTTAAATTTTACTGGAATAAATACTTTTGTTAGGGGTCTGACTTTTTAGAAAAATAGTAATACTGCACAGTAAACATAGCGTGGACACATTTGTACCAGTATAGTTATTCCCTTTCCAGTGCAGGAATAGTTATACTGGTATAAGCACTATAATACTGATGTAATTGTGTCCACACTAATGGGGTTCTACTTCTTTAACTATACCACCATAGTTAAAGTGGTGCAACTCTTATGCTTGACAACTCCTTAATAATGTATTCCAGTAATAATGAGTTCCTTTTATTTATTCATCTATTTTAAAAGAAGACATTCCTCCTCCTGAATGAAAGGGATGGGTATGAAGGGACAGGACTATACAGAACCCTAGATATGGTGTCCTTTTTTCAGCATTAAAAAATAATAAATAAAAGGACAACCCCAAATGACAGCAGCTGGCCATAACTGATAGTTTCCGCTTAAGAAAATCTCACAACTGTTAAAAGTCAAAAAAAGTGAAGTGCCTTGGTAGAGCTGCATGGTTGGGACTCTTGAACGTTGTCTATCTGCAGTAGTTTATACTCACGAAAAACTAAGTGATAATTCAAAATGCTCTGTGATTAATAGACAGAAGAAGCTCAAGGACTTGGTAGGAACATTGTAAAGTGACCGCAAGCTAAAACAGGCAGCCTGTGTAAGGGGATCCTCAGCTGGCTCCACACATGCACACAAGCCTCTGCCCCCACATGGGCAGGGGCATGTCAGTAATGCACTCTGGCAATCCAGTCCCTAGGGGACCATTCCATCTTCACCCCATGAAGAGCCTTTAAGGATATATGTGTACACTTGAGCTGGAGGGAATAATTTCCAGTGCAAGCAAACATGCCAATGCTAGCTTTTATAAAGCTAGCAGGCTAAACACAGAAATGTAGCTGTAGTGGAAGCTGTACCACCCAGGTACATCCCTAGGATCTGAGACAGGATTGTACTCAGAGCGGGAGCCCCTCACACTGATATGGCTTCACTTGTATTTTTATCATGCCAGCGTGATCAGAACTAATGCAGGTATGTCTATTCAAGCTGGAAATTACACTTTTAACTTTAATGTAGACATACTATAAGTAGTTCTGGAGGCTAGTTTGAACCCTAGTCAACTCCAATATCAGGGGAGGCAGAAAGAGGCTTTAAAGTCATTTTCCCTCCTGTACACTAGTTCCTAGTTGTAGCTGAGGATTCAGCCCATTCTATGTTTATCTATATTAAATTATGTCAGCTTCTTATCTTTCTTATTCTTGTAGTTTGCTAAGCTTCACCCAGTTATTGTACATTGTTCATTTTTCTGGCAGCATTTCACAATTTGAAAGGTGCCTCTGTTGGAAGTGGTGATTAATTGGTTTGCAGCATTTTTGAATGATTAATATTTAATTGACTTTGATATTGACCAATCATGTCCCAGTTTTGACAGATAAACACACAGCTATTGATTTTATAATCAAGGCAACATTACAAAGTCTCTAAACCATTATGAATCAGATTAACATGGCATCTATACTACAATAAGCATCAAATGTTAATTTTAGGAGTTATAAATTACTAAATTAAACTGATTGTCTTGAGTAAACCATGGCAACTACTGTTTTCTTAAAATCCTTTTCTTAGAAAATTTCTGCAGCTCTGTATGAAGTACAATCATAATCATAATGTTTTTAAATTTGAAATTTCTTCTCAGCATATCTTAGAATAATGTACTTTATAAAAATTGCCACTAGTAATACAAACACTTTACTAAGTTCCTTTATTAACTGCAGACAGAGATCTTATGTGTTCTTTCCAGAGGCAGTGAATTAAACTGCTATCAAAATACAATATGTTCTTGAGTTATATTTAGTTTTGTAGATATTAAACTTGCAGCAAATATTTTCTGCTAAAACAGAGGGAGAATGAAAATATAGATTTTAAAACAATGTGTATGTATTGCAATAGATTCTTCTTGTTTGATGGTCACAGTGCTGTTCATAGGAAGAAATTAGAATGCAAGCAATTGTCTGCTAACTTTCTGGTAGAAAACCTGGAAATATCTGTTGTCTAGGAAAACTAGACATATACGAAGTGGGTATTCACACATGAAAGCTCATGCTCCAATACGTCTGTTAGTCTATAAGGTACCACAGGACTCTTTGCGGCTTTTACAGATCCAGAATAATACAGCTACCCCTCTGATACTAGACAAATAGTGACTTTTCCAATCAAGTTTTTTTGATTGAAAGAAGAGTGTGAAATATACATAGAGGAAAATATACATAGAGAAAACTATTGATACCCCTTTCTTGATATACTTGAAAATGGGTCCGTTCGCAACATTTCATGACATTTTTTGCCTGAAAATAGTCTCTGAGGAAATAGTAGTTCTGAACCTTGATGTTCTAAATTGTCATATCACAGCTGAAAGCAAAATCTAGCCAGTGTTTTCAACAGTATTTCTAAGCAGCATCTTCCTATGTGTAGATTGTTGTTATGATACAGTAGTAAAGCAAATGGATTTCAGAGATGGAAGAAAACCTTGAAAATGCCCTGACAAATTTTATAGGGTGATTAAGATGAACAGCATCTTCATGGACACTTCTGCATTATTCAGTGATTTTGTGTGTCTACAGGAAGTATCTTTTACCTTCTGGGAAGCCCTCTCTACACATGGAAAAAACATGTTCCCATCCCTTTTCATTATTCAGATCCACCTAAAGACCTGTTTCTTCCATAAGGTCCACACATGCAATAAAATAAATATTATCTAATCAAGGTAGAAAATTATCTCTAAACCGACTTCTTCCTTTGTGTCTCCCAGGTGCGTTTTGTTCTCCTCCAGCATGAATGTCTTGTAGACTGCAAACTCTTAGAAGCAGAGATTGATTTGTACGTGTGTCTTGTACAACAATGAGCATGCTGTCAGAGCTTGAATAAAAATAAGTATCCATCCATGTCCATCAGTCTGTCCTCTAACTCCCTATCTCATGTATGATTTGAAAACACAAATGTCTAAAACTAAATAACTGAAAAGTTCCCCCCAACCTCCATATTTCACTTTGATAGAGTATCATTAGGGGGATCTTTTCTATCTTTACGTCCATGTGAGGAACACATTACTGTTAGGGCTGTATCTGTCCTGCCTCTTGATGGATTCAGTGACAATGATATACTACCACAGCTAGATGTTCTGAAAGCGCAGTCTGGGGGGGATAGCCTATCCTCAGCACGACAAGGAAAGAAGGACTCCACTAAGTCCCTTTTAGGAGGATGAGAATACATCCCTAACTGTATGAGATTTCTAAAGAGCCAGCCCTCCATCCCCCACCCCAGGAATTTGTAGGTACTTGCTAATCTGGTTGGGAACATGAGCAATTTTCATTCAAAGTACATATTACTAATAACAAAGAAAGATTATTTTGCAAATGCCCCACCCGAATAATTCCTTTTAAAGCCATATTTTCATGTGGTTGCTTTAACCATAAGCTTTTCCTACGGTACGTGTCATGATGTATATGCTCGATTAAGAGTTGGTAAATTTAGAATAATGGAGGAGTGGGGGAGAAGTACCTAACAGAGTATTTCAATACCGTTGACCCAATTATGATTGGAGTGTACACTTTTAGAATAATTCCAGGTAGAATTACTTGCCTTTCTATCCTCTGTGGCCATCACACTGCATCTAACATTAGGAGCCTGCTCCACTTTGCTGACATGGCTTTTACACCAGTGTAGCACTACCGATTTCAATGGACTTCCAGATTCACACTACTGTAAGCACCAGAAACAGGCCCAGTTTGAGAAGGCAGCTCCTAATAGCCAATAAATATTGCACATGACAAAGTAATTTTTTCTCTGTTTGTTTGCATATCTAGGCCCAAAACCATGGGTGATATGTGAGATCATGTACTGCAAGTGTTTAAAGGAAGCTATGTTAGTGTAATTTTCACACCAAGAGGCAGGAAGAGAGGACTGTATCAACAAAAGCAGCTAACAGGAAGACATAATATAATGTTTTTATTAAATTTAAGTATTAAATAATTAAAATTATATTGCCCAATATTCCTATTTTAACTTACACCTTTGTTCACCTTTCTGTCAATGGTTGAGTCTCATTCTGCTCTAAATTAAATATGAGCTAATTCCTTTGATTTCAGTGGAGTCATTCATGGCTTACACCAAACTCATAACTGAATTTGCTCTGTTGTCTGTAAATTGGAGTCCTGAGACCATCTCCTAATCTGATGTAAATTAGCCCAGCTCCAGCTAAATCAAGGGTGCGTGCTATGCAGGATAGTTGATTTACATCAGCTGATGATCTGGCCCTTAGACTTATTGGTTCTGCTTTACTACTAAAATATCTTACAACTTGGAACAGTACCCCTGCATACAAAATAATAATGATGCTATTCAAAAGCTAATATTTAAAATACCTGTCTGTCTGTTTTAGGATTTTTTATAGCGCCCCTCACTATAATGTCTAAGTAATTTTAAACTTTGAACAGCTATTCTTTTCAATTTCAATAAATATAAATTGGTATCTGACAACTAGATCACTGTTGACACTTACACAAATGCTATTTAAAACAACAACAACAACAACAACAAATAAACTAGGAGTTAGGTTGGGAAACTCAGAAGGCAGAATTTATTGAGGCCCATGGATAAATTAATTTCCTGATATGTGACATATGGTTGGTATTTGGAAGTCAAGCAAGGTCAAATAACTTCATCTCAGCCAATCTCTAAAACAAAAACACCTAATTAACATTAAATGAAAGTTCTCATAGCAATATGCAATGAACTTCTCAGCACTCAAGAAGAAGGCATGCAGAATGCAAACGGCAATATGTCAGCACAGATATGGTAGCTCTAAGATGTCTACTACTGTACATAAACCAAGCAAATGTAACACTCTGTCAGAGTAGACATCCATCACCTTAGCGAAATACCTTTTCTACCTGTATGTTAAAGAAGATCTTGTGCTGCCCATAATATTTGTCATCTTTCCAGTTTCAAAGTGGGCTGCAAATTGCTTATTTAAAAAGAATGAAAAAAGTTCTAACAGCAAAGTACAATCCATTTAAAGAAAGTTGGGTGATTTGTAAGAGTGTGTCATTCTATTCAATAGTGGTGTGTCATTCTATTCAGCTTCCTGCTATATATATTTGCATGCCATCGTTCCACTTATAAAGCTTTCAGAGAAGATTGCAATTATGCTAATAATGTCAGTGACAAACCATTACAGAGCTGTTTACTATACATTTGATTGTGGTTATTGGGGCTAGCTACTCATTTTACTTTCCTCATAAAAATAATTATGCTGCTGAGCATCCCTGTGAGTAAAACAGCCTTTTAAATAATCATAGAACCTGACCTGTACTGTTTGTCCCAACAGGTCTTGGGAGGCATAATCGCCCAATCCTAGTAAGGACCCAGCCCTGTACTGGTACAGAAAAAGAATTTGGAATGTGTCACTTTACCTTATTGCAAAACTCTTGTTTCAGAACAGATATGGCGCAGGTGGGAAGCAGCATGTGTAGTAGCTGGTGCAAAAACCAGGAGTTAGGCCTCCTTCGGCCCTATTCCCAGCTGTACCACTGATCCACTTGTGAAAGCCATTTAAACCCATAATGCCTCAGTATGCACATCTGTAATTTGTACAGTAGTCCCTGCTTTCCAGGGTGTTGTGGGGCTTAAACAATTAATATCCATGAGTCACTTGGATATCTTTGGATGAAAAGTGCTGCATATTAACATGAGTTTTCTATGTAATGTTTATAATTATTTTATTTATTAATGTTGTATGAATGGAACAGCTTTGTCTAATTTCAAAACCGCAACATTATCTGCACCCTTTTCGTTATACATCAAGCTTGCTCCACAAGATATTTTCAATTCCAGTGCACAGTCACTTGGATTTTTAAGTAAATCCTCTTTTGGACATTCTCACACTTTTTCTGTGTTCGCTTTTTATAAACATTAATTCAATCAAGTCTGACTGACATAATTGTTTGTGAGGAGCAAATTTCAAAATTGGATGTGTAAGTATTAGTGAAAACCAAATTTTTTAGAGCTGGTCAAAATATTTTTCTTCTGCAGAAATTTTTGACTCTTTGCCAAAATAAACAAAAAACTGAAAGTTTTAGGATTTATGGCTTTTTTATGAAAAGTCAGCATTTTCCATGGAAAAGAGGAACATTTCTGTGAAAAATGTTATTTAGTCAAAAAACAAAAACAGAAAAAAAAACCCCAGTTTTGATGGAAATATTTTACCAGCTCTACAAATTTCACAATTTCATACCTGACTTTTTGCATCAGAAATGCATGCACACTCATAAGTTCAGTAAGCAGTAACAATGCCATCTGACTTATCTGACTAATCGCAATGAACCAGTGTCTATGCAGGGTCCTATCTGCCAATGACTATTAATTAGATTAAAAATTCCATAAATTATACAAAACCCCTGTGTTAAGAATTTATTCAAAGTCTCCTGAGATAATCAGATAATTAAAGTTGTAGTAAATTGGCACTGATTACTAAATGAATTTGTGAAACAATTTTAAATAACACACACATTAGATATAATCACAATCTGATTATGGATATTACAGAGCCAGAAAAAAAGAAATTACATTCATTGGATAAATTATTCATTGTGAATCGTTTGCTCAGCACTATTACTAACGCCAAGAGAGATCATGTATTGTACTGCAACAACGACAAAGTGGAGAGAACGAGAACACACGCCTTCAATTTATAATGAGAAGTATTGTAGGACTTCACATTTTACTGACACTAATGTTTGCGGAGACCAAATTTCAAAATTGCATGTGCTTTGCATCAAGTGTCGTGGACAGTTCCTGGAAAAAAACTTCAGTACATCAAAGGCAGCAGGAGAGAGCGTGGTAGAATGGGGAGAAAATCAGAGCTGGGTCTAGCAACTATACAAAGGTAAGACTTTTGTTCCTCTGCCATTGATTCCCCTATAGACGTAGACAGTCATATAACCTCTATGTTCTAATGAGAATATAAAAATGAAATATGTGATAAATGTTTGATACAGTTGTTAACTTATCTAAGAAAGAAAGCAAGAAAGCCAACTAGACTTGACAGAGAGACAGATCTGCAAATATGAAGGCTGCGATTTGTCTGACTAATATTTTAAAGGAAGCCATTTTGGGATTTCTTTCAGCTTTTTCAAATAAAGTGTCCCCCTTACACTTTGCTCAGCAGGGGTGACATTTAATTGGACTGGCAGAGGATCCTAAAGGGGAGGAGGAAAGGAAGCTGTTCTAGGGTCTTCCCTCCACCCAGAATGCATGTGAATATCGTGCCTGGGAGGGAAGGTGGGGCAGTAGAGTAAGAGAGGTTTTCTGGCTTCTCCTTGCTACCATTGGCTAGGCTGTGGAGAGGAAAGGGGAGTTGATTGCCTTCTGTGCCCCTCCCTTTCCTGTTTATGAAGCCATTCTGCTGCAGTTTCTGCTCCACTCTCTCTGCCCTACATGTAGTTTGTGGGTCTGACCAATTGCCAGTTTTGGGGGATTAGGAAGGAATTTCTCCCTCAGAGCAACACTGGCAAGGTGTCCAATGGCAAACATAGTGCCTGTCTTCAGAAAAAGGAAATAGAGAGGACCTGAGGAGCAGTCAGCCTATCTTTGATACCTGGAAAGATACTGGAACAAATTATGAAACAATGAATTTGTAAGCACTTAAAGAATAATAGGATGATGAGTAATAGCCAACATGGACTCATCAAGAACAAATCATGACAAACCAACCTAATTTCCTTCTTTGACAGTGTTAATAGTTGAGTAGATGCGGGGGAAGCAGTAGACGTGGTTTATCTTGATTTCAGTAAAGTTTTTGACATTGCCCCAAAGGACATTCTCATAAGGAAAACCAGGGAAATGTGGTCTATGTGGAATTACAATAAAGTGGTTGCACAACTGGTTGAAAAGTTATCTGTGCTTTGCTGTCAAACTTGGAGGACGTGTCTAGTGGGGTTCTGCAAGGGTTGGTTCTGGATGACTTGGATAACAGTGGAGACTGCTTATAAAATTTGCAGATGAGACCAAGCTGGGAGTGATTGCACTGTGGAGGACAGGATAAGAATTCAAAATGATCTTGATAAAGTAGACTTGGTCTGAAATCAACACAATGAAATTCAGTAAAGAAAAGTGCTAAGTATTTCACCTAGGCAGGAAAAATCAATTGCATAAATACAAAATGGGGAATAACTGGCTAGGCAGTAGTACAACAGAGAAGTATCTGGGTGTTATAGTGGATCACAAATTGAATATGAGCCAACAATGTGATGCAGTTGCAAAAGAGGCTAATAGCATTTGGAGTTTATTAACAGGAGTGTCAGATGTAAGACAAAGGAGGTAATTGTTGCACTTTACTTGTCACTGGTGAAGCCTCAGGTGGAGTATTGTGTCCAGTTCTGGGCACCATCCTGGACAAAATGGAGAGAATCAAGTAGATAGCAACATAGAGGTTTAGAAAAACTGACCTACGAAGACAAGACAAGAAGTATTTGGGTTAATCTGCTGCAAAGGATATTTAGTTTAGAAATAACTTTCTAAATATTAAGATGGATAAGGACCAAAATACGTTACTGAGGGAGGTTTTTAAGAATAGCATATACAAGCACCTGTTAGGCTTGGTGTAGGCATACTTGGTCCTGCCTCAGAGCAGGAGGATGGACTATTAGGGGTTCTCGCAACAATTTTTTTCATGACCTCAGAATGCAGCCACAAACTCTTTCTGTGGCTGCTCTAACAATTTTTTGTAAAATAATTAACTTTAGGAAAAACAAATATTCACATATACATGTCAAATCACTGTAATTTATTTATGTAGGGGTTGTTTGGTTTTTTGTTTTGTTTTGTTTTTCTTAAGACTCTATAATAAAAATATTCTTTACTGGACCTGAACAGAATAGAAACACAAATAAGGTGGTTTGCACATTCTTGTCTTTTTGTTTTTGTTGTTGTTGTTTCTTTGGGGTTTTTTGGTTGCTTTTTTTAAAAAAAGACTTGCTAGCTAGTAAGTCTACTGCTGTAAAAGGTAATAATTGTATGTTTGTCCATATCACTTTTCACAGCAGACTGACTACTAGCTAGCTGGGAGGCTATAAAAAGTGATATTAACAAACATACAAATATCAATTTTCACAGCAGACTTACTGAATCCTGACAAGCCGACAAATTAAGCCCTGGATGGGGAGGTGAGTAGGGAGACAGTGAGGGCCAGGCACAATGCAGGGAGAGGGTGAGTCAAGGGCTGGCACCCACCACTGCAGCTAGAGTCCAGGGCCAGAGCCCCAAAACCATGACCAGAACCTGCCATCCACCAGCCAGGGATGAAGCCTGAAACCCGAGAAGGTGGGGAACTCACTGTCTGCTTAGTCCTCCAGAGTGGGACAGGGCCTAACACCTGGTGGTGGCCCCAGGGGACAGTCCATGGCTTTACACTTCTCCCCTGCCCAGCAGTTACTGCCTAGGAGGCTGTGGCCTCAAGAAAAGCCCCTGACAGCCACAGTGGCCACGTTTGAGAAATGCTGGATTAGATGACCTCTTGAGGTCCCTTCCAGCCCTACATTTCTATGATTCATTTCCATGGTTCTGGATGCCTAGTTTTACATTAATAAATGAGTAAGGACAGGATTAAAAGCTGTACGTTTATAAGTGAGTTTACAATTTCATCACAACTGGCAATCTGGGTCCAGTGAGTGAGTCAAGTGAGAGGCTCAAAGGATATGTCTACACAGCATAAAAAAAACATGGTTGGTTTGGGTCAGCTGATTTGAGCTCATGGGGCTTGGGTTCCAGGACTGAAAAATCACTGGGTAGCTGTTCGGGCTCGGACTGGAACCTGAGCTCTGTGACCCTTTGAGGGTGGAGGCTGAAGCAGAACTGCAAGACTTAATAATAAATTCAGACAACCTTGAATTAATCTCAGCTGACAAGAAATCTATGATTAATATGTCTATTTCCTTAACAAAAAAAAATGGCATTTTATGGTCCAAGATACAAATTCACTATAAATTCTGTCACAGGATTTTAACATTGAGGGTTTCAGCCACTTTGATAGTCATTCAATAGTTTATTTTGGAAAGCAGGCATATTATAACACTTATGTGATGAAATTAATGATTCATATAGAATCTGAGAGGAATGAATATCCCACCTTTCCTTTTAGAATCTTGATTTAGCGTGTGGATCAGTGAAGGTTCCGAGATAAAAGAATTAGGCTGTCAAAGCAGCAATAGTATCTCTTTTCTTTTACTCTCTGCTTGTGGCCGTTATCTACAGCTGGTTGGATAATAATCAAATAACTGATTGGATGAGTTCTGTGACTTTTTCAAGTAAGTTGTTAAACAATATTTGTTAAGGTTATTCACTCAGCTACAGAGATGTGCTGATAATTCAACAAATATATTCATGAATAATTTACTCATTGGACTGAATAACTTTTTTAAAAAGAATGTGTTGAATAATTTAGTCAAAATATCCCAGTCAGCTGTGCTAGTACCCTTTAACTTGCTTGAACAAGAGGACACTGCAGCTGGGCGCATGCCTTCTGGCCTGGGTAAACAGACATGTATTAGTTCTGCCCAAAAGAGTCCATTAAAAATTATGCTATGGGCATTATGGCACTGGTGGCATAGGCTAGATGCCTGAACGTAGACCCAGAGGTTGGGTGGCTTGCATTTGGGTGGCTAGCTTGATGCCAGCTGCCCATGCTGCAACAACCACACTGCTATTTTTAGCAAACTAACTCTGCTCAAGCTACCGTGTGTCTGTCTAGTCGGGATGGGAGGCATACTCACGGCTGCAGTGTAGACATACCCCTAGGTTCTCATTTATAAATACATTAGCTGTATAACTGCTTGCCTAATTTGCATGTGTAATTTCTACAGTTGCACATTCCAGCTGGGTAATTATGTCTGCAAATGTCCACTTATGGTCACTTCTCGGCTCAGTTACCCAATCTGCATGTAGCACCACATAATTTATATAGGCAGACTTGGCACTCAGTTGTGCATGCATTATATAGGAACAATAGCACCTCTAATATGTTTTCAAATTAAGTCCATGTTATACATCAGATTTTTAGAAATACCATATCCCTGAGGGTGGCAAGATTTATATCCCAGAGTCTTCTGCTGTCTCAACAAAAAGGTATCAAGAGTTAAAATTACTAAAAAAGTTATGTCAATTTAATACTTTAAAATTATTGGGCAAAATTTTCCTCTCAACTCCTATATTGTGTTCTCTCTTTACATGCACATAACTGACACCAATGTCAGAATAAATCTCCCTCATTTGTTAGATTATGTACCACCTTTGAGCAATGGCTCAGAGAAGGACATGTCTCTTCTACTAGTATTGCATTCTTGAGTGGCCAATATTCACTGCACCGATGTCCAGTTTGCACTCTCTTTACTTGCATGGTCATTAGCTTACTTAAATTATAGCTGTTCTGTGATGTTATGTCATTTTCCCCTTAACTGTACCAAGTGTCTTATGATTTACAATCAGTTTTTAACAGTGGTCCCAGTCAATGGCACTTCAAGTCACTTTAATTTGTAGTCCCTTATAAACCTTTTGGCTACAGTCTTCCTAATACAGGGTTTCTGGAGGGGGGTTGCCTTCCTTTCTGATTTGTTTAGTAAACCAAGGACACATTTCATACATACATATTTTTCATACAAAACTGTATACAATGTAAATACATATGGCATAAATAGAGATGAAATGTGGTATAACAATAATTCATATGCAGGTTCTAGTAACGTTCATCAGTAGGGCTCAAGTATTTATGACTATGAAAAGATCTGTCTGTAATGTATAGGGAATTGGGGAATCTCTCTTTCAATAGTTTTGGAGCCCTCTACAAGGGCCTCCTGGTTTTCTCTTGAAGACCCCAGTTCCTAACAGAGCAGTTGTATGTGTGTATAATATATAATATGCTGTATAGCACTAAGGCTTGTGTATTTGTATGTAATTAGACTTGGCAGAATTCTTTTTTTTAATAATTTCAACACACGAAAACGGTGTTTATTTTTAATCATTTTTTCTATTTTTTTTCAATTTAAATTTTCACAGTTGCAGGAAATTATGGAGAGGTCAGACAATTATTGCAGTAGTCAATGAAATTCAAAAAGTTGACGTTCAATAGCTGTTCAAACACAAATTGTAAGCATCACATGTAAAAATATAGTGTAAATATTCATAAATCAAACTCTAATAAGTTCTCAAGCAGGACTTTTCTTATATTGCCTAACTGTAAATTTCTATTATTATTGGTAGAAATATGTTTTCATTGTTTTCTGTGTGTATGGTGAAATTGACATTTACCGATAAAAATTTAATCCTTCCAAACCTAAATATAGTTAGCAAACACAGTGTTTGGAACCCAACTATCTCTGTTGTAGTTTCTTCATATTATTAATGTTGTGTAGAGAGGACAGACACATTATCTCTCCATTCTAAAATGCTCCCATAATGTGAAGACCAGGCTCACTTGATTCTGATTTCTCTTAAATTAAAAGGATCTTCTAGAACAATACAAAAAGGTCATTAACAAAACTCCAAACCACCACAATTCCAAATGAAAACACAGGTCTGGTTTTGCAAAAAAGTTTTCCAAACTTTTCACCTAAATATTGAGGGAAACAGGTATAGCAACTTCCTTTTCTTTACTGGTAAAACCAAAACATATTTTAAACATACCAAATGATACCACATAGTAACCAGGTCCCACAACATGGTAGTTTTAATTCTATATCTGGGACCTACTGGCCTGATTTTTCCAAGGTATTTAGATACCTAAAGATGCAGATAGGCACCTAGTGGGATTTTTTTAAATGCCAGTGTTTGGGGTCAATGAGCCATTTGCCCCCACTCTGGTCAGCCCTCCAAACCTGGCTGCTTGCCCTCAATCTGACCTGGTTCCCTCCCAGTTGGTCCCTACCTCAGTTTTAGTGGGAGTCAGGATTTTTTGATCTTCTGATTTTCATCAAAATCAAAATAAGGTTCTGACCAGAGTGTGGAGGGGCAAGAGACACAGCCAGAGTGGGAGCAGGAGGCCAGTTGGGTGTACAGTTTGGCCTATGTGAACAATGAGGTGCACAACTCTCTAGTACTATTATACATTCTGTAATGTGACTCATGTAAGTGCAGGAAACAATTATCCCAGGATGGAACATATAATGTAGTAGTCATCTAATTTGTTATATGCGAGACACACAATATGATGACAGACAGCAGGCTCAGTGAGTTCTGGGACAGTCACTAGAAGTTCCTGTGTATTCTTTTCAGGCAGCTAAGATGATAGATCAGTGCAAAAATCTTCATCCATGTCACTTGGTGAGCCTTCAAAATCAAAAGGAATAGTGATACTTTCCACTTGTGCAGAATGTTTCATTCTGGTATTTCATAGTGCTTTACGGGCATCATTTATTTAAGCTTGGCAACACCCTTTCAGGTACGTAAATATTATTAATCCTGTTTTGCTTATAAGCAGGCCTAGGTACATAGAGGTTAAGTGACTTACCTCAGGTCACACAGTGAGTGGTAGACGTGAGAATGGAACCTAGGAGTTCTAATTCGGCACTCTTTGCTTTATACAGTTGCCTAATCCCTTTCTTTCTAGTGCTGTGTGTATGGAATCCTTTCATTTCAGTCAATATTTCCTTCTCACTGCTTAAAGATATTGGGCCAGATTCTCATTGATATAGTTCTATTGAAGTTTAAGTCCATAGCCTCAAAGGATAGACCAAGAAGCAAAGGTGAACAAGTTTTCTCCCTTCTCCTTATGAAACACTTTTAGATACCTGATAGCAGTTTTCAGGTATGTAAAAGGGTGTCATAAGGAGGAGAAAACTTGTTCACCTTAGCCTCTAAGGATAGAACAAGAAGCAATGGGCTTAAACTGCAGCAAGGGAGATTTAGGTTGGACATTAGGAAAAAGTTCCTAACTGTCAGGGTGGTTAAACACTGAAATAAATTGCCAGGGGAGGTTGTGGAATCTCCATCTCTGGAGATATTTAAGAGTAGGGTAGATAAATGTCTATTAGGGATGGTCTAGACAGTATTTGGTCCTGCCAGGAGGGCAGGGGACTGGACTTGATGATCTCTTGAGGTCCCTTCCAGTCCTCAAATCTGTGAATCTATGAATCCATAAGTAAGTCTGGGACAGATTTTTAAGGTATTTAGGTGCCTAAAGATGAAGAAGTTTGATCAAAAGGAAGTACAGTTTCGCCCTGAAAAAAGACTACTTTTGAAAACCCTTCAGCTACGTACATACAAAATTCAGGCAAGTAACCAGGGATCATGTTTTGTGCTGTGTCTCATAGAAGCCCAGCATGGAACTGGCTCAGCCTACTGGCAGGGGGTTTAAACCACTGTTGTTCCCTCCAAATCTTGGCCTGTTCCACAGCCCCTGACATAATTTAAACAGCCCGGGGGGGGGAGGGGGGTTCTGTCTAAACTACAATAGCCATCTGGGCGGCCTCTGGGTGGCAGCTCTCTCCAGATCACTGTGTACTGCAGCCCTGGCACTGCCTCCCCTTTCTCCCCCCCAGCCCCACTCCCTGTACTGGGGCTTGTGAGGGGGTCCTCAGAAGGCAGCTGTGCCTGTGCTGGAGGAATCACCTCCCTGCCAGAACTTGGTTTATAGAGTCCATTTACATAAGTCTGACCCTCTTACCCATCACAAAGAAGCCGGAGAAAGCATGGCAATCACACCCTAGATATAATGCTGCTACTTATTTTGTTGATGAAATTTGTGTATTTAAGGTTTTATTCTTGAGGTATTTGCACCCTGTTTCTTTAACATTTGAGTAACGTTTATATTTCAAAATGGTGAGGGGTGGGTATAACTCAGTCACGGAGCTGATACCAGGCAAATATTTTCATTCCAAGAACGCGAGGTGCAGTTCGCTGGTAGCTTGTCAGAGTGAGTCAGGAAGAATGATACTAGTTAAAGGATCATGTGAAAACAAATTACTCATGTCTGCTGCCCTAGACCCAAGGTTAATTACTGCAATATAAAACAAACTGAGGAAAAATGTTGTGTACAGGTCTCCTCAATTAGCCTATAGTCTGAAAAAGAACTAAGTAAGCAGGAGACTGCATAGTCTCTTAAACCGTAAGCATTTCAGAGAGGAGTGTAAGGAGGGAATGTGAAATAGGATTCCAAAGCAAGATGTAAAAGCAGAAAGGAAAAGGGAATGTTGAATTAAACAGAGAGGGGAGAAAATACTGCAGTGTAGAGAGAAGGGGAACAGTAAACAGCACGGGAACAATTTTTACAGCTCAGCCTTTGCTTTTGTGTACAAATTTGCATTTTGGAGCACTGGCACATGATTGGTGAGCTTTGTGTGTATAAATTCACCTGCCATCAATATTTTCAAAAATGCAGGTGCAAGTGCATAATAGAAAATACTATTTCACACAACATATCATTAGGCTGTGGGACTCACTGCCACAGGAAGTCATTTTGGCTAGGAACTGAGTGGAATTCAAAAAAGGAGTTGCTCATTTTTATGAATACCAAGACTATCCAGAGTGATCATGATTAAAAAAAGATTTTGGAAGGGATATCAAACCTCAAATTTCAGGGGTTAAGCCTATCTCTCAGAGTGAGACACAGGACATGTCTACACAGCCCTAAAGTTTGGACTATGTGGTGTGAAAAGCAGTGCACACCAAAGTGCTGTGCTGTAATTCCCTCATGTGGATGCTGTGGGCACAAACTTAAAGGTCCCAGAGGATTCTGGACTACATTAGTATGAACTGAGGTGCACGTTGCTATTCGCACCCCCCTTAGTCTGGACTGTGGGGCAGTGTGGACATTCCCATAATGTAAGAGCTAACTTATGTGACATCTGCCTACTGCAGAGTTCTTACACCTTTCTCTGAAACATCTTGTGCTGGCCGCTGTCAGAGATACTGGACTAGAAGAACTTCAAGTGTGATCCAGTATGGCAATTCTGATGTTCCAATACATGTGCACAAATAAAGGATTGGTTGTGTTCCCATTGAAAATATGTTCTTTATATGTTTCAGGGGTGTAAGTACATTTCTATACCTTCTCTGCAGTCTACTAAGAGATATCATCTCCTGTACTTTGATTATCCACACAGCTACAGTGTATGTGCGTTTCTCATTTTTGAGCATTGCAGTAACTGAGACTCAAAATAAGGATAACATACTTAGCTGCCTGCAGCACAGGATTCAAGAGAGAAGAAGTGATTATATCTGTTATTGTCAGTATGACTCAACTGATAGCAATATTGCTTCTAAACAAGTAGTTTGTGGGTTCCCATCCCACATCACAACTGACACTGCAGTAGAATTGGAGGTTGGTTCTAAGAGAAAGAAAGAGAGAAACGTTCATTGAGGATGACAAACGTTTTCATGATTCCATCATTAGTTAGAGGATGGGTCTCCTTCTTCCTTAAGTGAAGATGATTAGTGCCCCAGACCGTTGTTATTCTTCATTCATCTATTTAGTCATTTCATTATTTCCTTCCTCTTTATTTGGTGGTATTGTTATTTATTTATTCTGTTTCCTAGTCTTCAGTCCAGTACCGAGCTCTCTGACTACCTTGGATGAGGGACAGTGGTTGAGAGAAAGAGAAAGAAGACTAGGAAATAAATGGATGAATCTTATTTTTCCTTTTCAAGCATAACTCCATCATAACCACAAATTTTGCTGATCTCTGTATGTAGCCGTCTGATAACCATCACTATACTGTCATTTTCAGATAGCTACTGCTAAACATATAGGTCAAGATTTTAAAAATGGGCTCCTAAATACATATTAAGTGCCTAAATAAATGGCCTGATTTTTGAAAGTAAGATATCGGGGGCTGCTGGCTGCTAAGAACTTAGCACTTTTGAAAATCAGGCTACTTAGGTACATAGGAGCCCAACTTTAGGCATCCATTTAAAAAAAGAGAGTTGGCTGTTGTACAATAAGACATTTTGTGATGAAAAATGGTGCATCATTGGCATTATAGCTTCATAAAATCAAAGCTGTTCAGTGTACCAATCTACATTTTAGGCTTTGCAATGTCAAAGTGTTATACTCGGTTTAATAATTTTAAAAAATCCAGCAATGTCACTTCAGAGTTTTTCACTTTTTATCATAATTATTTTGTCAGCATCAAGAATTTGCATATTTGGATATGATGTGATTGCTGAATGTTAGCCCAAAATGTGCCTATCTCGGTACCAACATGATCACTGTGGCATGTCAGTCAAAATACCAAGCACATTGTACTGAACTTGTGAATCCGAATAAGGAAGATGTAAAAACGGGCCCAATCCTGCAAACCCACACTCACATGAAACAAATGTGCTTACTCGAGCAGCATCATTGAAGTCTTGCTGGATCAGAACCTCAGCACAAAGTAAAAGCACATGGATGATTTACTAAACACCTGAAGACTTAGGCTGCTACCTTCAACCTTGGAATATTCATTTTCCAGACTATATGAATGTTTACAGAGCATTCACCACTATATGAATGCTTACAGAGGATAAGCTTTCCCAGGTACATATAGTTTTATCTCCGGAGATATCCCACAGGAATAATCACATGTTGAATCAAACAATCCACCAGATGTCTCCACTCTTTTACACAAAATCAAATGGGATCATTTGTCTGTAAGAAGACAGCTTAGATGTGACAGGTGACATGTCTTATATCTTTAGTTATTATTGTCCACCCATCCACCGGGATACCACACATTTTTCTCTCTTTTCACTGTTGTTCGTGAGCCACTCAACTATGTCCAAAAAAGAAGGGCCACATTCTCTTATGATATTAGGAGCATCAAGCCTATGGATTTAAAAAAAATATATATATATTTAACACTCTCTGGACCCTCTTCTTGCTGTGGTGCCTGTCTCACTGGTGGTCTGTCTCACTACTGGTGGATTGGCACTATCCAAAAAGCTGTGAAGGCAGCCACGAGGAAGCTTTGTCTCCAGAACTCCAAATAATGGCACAGCATTAGGACAGAGGGACTTCTGTTGGTGGAAGTAGAGAGATCCCAGAACTTCACCAGGGATCACAGACTTCTTCACTGCTTCTGCAATAAGACACCAGGTGGAACTGTTCAGACTGTACGCTTTTTGGCGCGGGACCTGCCTTGATGTGTTTGTACAACATCTAGCAGAATGAGTCTCGGATGCTGGATGGGGTGTCTACACATTATTGCAATACAAATCATAAGTGAACAAACAAGGGTCTGAGTCTGTTTTCCTAACTCACCCAAACTTCTACTGAAATAAATAGCAGTATTAAAAAATGAGGATCGTAGGACCAGGCCTTAAGACTTGCTGGATGTATTTAGTGTTGACATATCTCATGGCATCACAGGAGGCAGCAAGTGTCAGCACTGAGGGGCAGAGGCTGCTGGTGAAGAGAGTAGGGCTGGTCAGGAAATGACGTTTTGTCTCTCAAAAAAACATTAATGAATTTAAAGAATTATTTTAAAAAATTGTGGTTTTTATAGCTTTGAAATGTTTTGAGTTGGTAAATAAATAAAGAAGAATCCGGTTTTGGTTTTTGTGAAGAAAACCTGAACATTTTCAATGGAAATGGTTTTGTTTTCTGGAAAAATCCATTTGGTCAAAAAGCCATTGTCCATTCAAAAAAAGTTTGGGTGGAAAATTGACCAAAAGGACTGAAAAGTGACCAGTGCTGGCAGAGGGGGAGACAGAGAGGAAGATGGGGGGAGCATAGAAAGAAAGAAAGAAGAGACGGCTAGCAGGACATTTCATTCCTTATCAGAATCATGGTTGTACAACCATTAAAGAAAGTAAAGTTCACATTAGTTTTAGTTTCTTTCCTTTAGCTTATGCAGCTGGCTGAGTTTGTGCTTTAGCTTGTTTGTAGTGAGAATCCAGGAGTTGTACAGAGCTACTCAGTGCCATGCATCTTCCCCAAAGTGTCAGAGTCATGGAGAAAAAAAAATGAGTAGAGTTTGTACAGTTTCACCTGTCATGGAAGAATAAAACATAGGCTGGGAAATCCTCGATTTGATTGAGTTTTGCTGAAACTTCTGCTTAGCTCAGTCATTTCTTTCAAGCTATTAACTTGTCATGTATACTTGCCACTAAACAAGGCTTCATCTGCCAATCCCTAGTTGATTTACTATGTGATGATTCCTTGTTTCAGGAGTAGTTTCTGGAGTAGTACATATTTTGTTGAAAGAAATTACTAATATTTTGCACTCTATTTCCCAGCAGCTTTTATTTGCCTGGCTTTTCTTTCCTTGGTAAGGCAAGCTAACAAAGACTGAGCAGTGAAAGGTCAACAGACTCTGAAAAAGTGTGACACAGAAAACAATGCTGCATTGCTGAGGATGTCAGCAAAACACCCTGCTTGATAATGGGAGACATAAAACCAAACCATTGTTGTTCTTGAACAAGAGCACAACAAGAGGGACAGAATGGAGAGGCTGCTAGCATTGTTGGTGCTTCTGTACACCCCAAAATGGACATACTTGGGCAGCGTGGGAATATGGGCATACCTGGGCACTTGCTGGCATCAGGAGTCTTGTGCTCAAGGAAGAGCAAGCTGCACCTATTTAAACTTGTAGTAGTGTTGCTTCTGGAAGCAGTACACCTGACCTTGCCCTACTCTAAGCAGCCATAAATGACTCTAAACCCAACAGACTCTGGTGCTGTCCCTCTGCGCCCTCTCCATGCGGACAATGGAGCTAAAATTAAAAGTCCAAATCTGTAAAGAACTCAGGAATTCCCATTTGGGCGGAGAGATTTCCAACTCTGCCAACTTCACAAGTCAGAGGCAAAGCTAATTAATATCACTGTCCTGTAGACTGTCCCTAATGAATCTCTCTCCTCTTCAAATTAACCTTAAATGAAGCGAGAAACATATTCTGCAGATGGATCATTAGTGGTGATATGTGGCACACAGGACTTTGATATTGTATTTCCTAGCAATTTCAGTAGGACTTACCAAAGCTGCAGCACAGAAAGAAAGATTAAGCCATTGGCACCAACAGCTACTCTGCAACATGCTCAGAGATTGAACCAGAGCCATATCCTTTGTTTCCCTTCACAGTAGAGTCACTGAAACATCCCCTGGCTCTTTCATATCTATAGAGACATACATCTTTCACAACAAAAGAATGGTGGGGAGAATTAAAGATGAGGTTTCTGTATTAACTCTAAATGTTTCTTGCTTTCTTGCAGTGCAGTCCAACTCTTAGCCTTAGTTTAACACACATTTTTCAAGTCTGAAATTCCTTGCTTGAAAACAGCATATAACAAGCAAGTGCAAAAAACGTCAACAAGTTGCTGAAGTGGATCAGGGTGTATCAAACACTAACAAGCAGGACAGGTTTGCTGAAGTTCACAATGCTCTTTTTTGATATGGGGTACACTTTCAGGAGAATATTCTGAATGCACATGAGCTGAATTATGTTTATTTTGGATGGAGATAATGCAAAACCCAAAGATATCAAACTTAAATTTATCTCCTACTTTCAGTTCTAAATTGGCTGTGAAAGGGTTAATCACTGTGAGCATTCTTGCTTGAAGAGGACTAATGTTTTACCCCCTAGTTTGAAAAATGATGTATGCCAACCTCAAAATATACCAAAATAAAATCACTATAAATGTTGATTTCCCCACACAGGTTTTTGTTAATATGAGTTAAAGTATATAAGACAACCTTTTCATTTATGAAGTGGATAGTAAAGGGTTAAATTAAGTTTTGGAAATATATGCTGTATTTTGATGTATGACTGTTATATCATTGGCCTCCCCCCTTATTATACCAATACATTTAATTAGTTACAGTTAGGGCTGGCTAAAAAACCAAAATTCTGTTTCATAAAAAATTCTGAAGTCCCAAAATTTTTCTTTCTTTCTTTCTTTCTTATGTGGAATGAAATGGGACCCTTTGAATGTTTTTTGCGAAAAAATGTGAGAGAGAAAGTAAGTCACCGTCTCCTCCCTTTCCCTCCATACGTGCCAATAGACTAGTAGTCTGGGCACTTATCTAGGCTGTGGGAGTGTCCAGTTCAAGTCCGTGCTCTGCCTGATACAGAAGTAAGTCTTTCTCTGGTCTTGACCAGAAATTGTATCCTGGCCCAGTGAAACCTTCCCAGTGACACTTTTGTCAAAATGTGTTATTTCCACAGAAAGTCTTGGCTTGACTAATTTGCATTTTCTGATGCAAAAAAGTAACATAAATAAAATCCCAGCTTTAGTTACAGTGTAACATGTAGTTACCATTCTTCTTAGGCAATCTTTTATCTTAAGAAATGTACTTCTCCGCCACTCCCAAAGAAGAATTAATTTCAATCCTGATGTTGTCAGATATGATGTCATTGGTGTGCCGTGGAATTGCACCATCTTATCAAATGGCTGAATATATATTATAAATACAGTTCTGTTCCACCTTTATTTAAATATGACCTTTTAAGAAACTCATTTTTGTTGCTCACATGCATAGTTGCTTGAGGCAGGTTGCACTATCATTAACTAGTTACTTGATCAATTGATGTTTGTTAATTACAGCGTAGCTGAACACTTTCAGATCTGATGCTGCACTTTGTGGCTTGCACCCATTGCTAATTTCCTGAGTATTGTAAAGATGTAAAAAGCAAGCCACAGACCATCAGATGGGATTTTTCTGCTCCCATTTAGATTTGTACATGCAGTGGCCAGTTTTTCAACAGCTCCCATTGAATACAATAGAGAATCCTCCACACTGAAAACTGTGGGAAGTGGGAGTACTGAGAACTTTTGAAAGGACACCTACTTAATCACCTGAGGCCCAGTCCTGCACGTGGGGCAGGGGAGAGAGTATGCAGTACATCACTCTGTCCATGCACTTCACAATGCAGAATTGAGATGGACATGGGAATTGCTGAGTTCTGTGTTTCTTTGAAAACCTGTTCAGATATTGTTGTTGCTAATTAGTATTGCTGCTTTGAAATAACTTTTGAGTTTATATTAATTTTTGCCAATGAAAAAGTGTCACTCAAAAAGAATGAATGTAAAATGGCCCTTTCTGCTGCCTGTCACCTATGTCATCTGTTTGGATTTTACTCGTGCTCTCAGAAGCATCCAAAGTAGTGCATAAATATATCTACACCCATGAGAAAGCCAGAACATGACTAAAGTTTTTTGCTGATGTCAAGAAAAGTGAAACACTTGTTGATTTTTTTAATTAGTAAAAGGAGAGTTTGGCAAGTGAGGAATATCCATTTCACCACAAAAAGCTTCTGTATGGCAAGAATTTCCGAATGAAAATTTGGATCTCATTCCAAAGTGGAATTTTCTTCCTTTTCTTGCAGATAAACATCAGTGGCCGGAGGTAGAAATGGAGGAAGAACCTTGCAATGAAGAGGGAGGCAAAAGTAATATGTCACAAACTGAAAGCAAAGATATACCTGGAGAAAAGAGGAAAAAACAAAAGCAGTTCACAGAAGGGAAAGACAAATAGCAAGCCACAGAGAATCAGAGAGGGAGACTGATACTTGCATACACCAGACTGCCCACAGAGTTGCGCTAGCACTTTTAAAATATCAAAACCAGATGTTTCTTTTTGAGAAGCGAGTTAATGTGAGCACTCAGCAGTATCCCTCCCAGATGCTGGAACAGTATGGAGCATGGTATTTCAGAGGTAATTACTGCTGAGTATTCTGTTCAGCCAATGCACCTGTCAGAGAGAAGATCTATGTTTAACACAGAAAAGAGAGATGTGGTGGTAGGACCTTGAGGAGATTTTCAGTCCCCACAGGGACATTTGTAAGCCACCAGCCGCTTTGATTTATCAGAACTATGAAAAATTAGTCTCTAAAAGTACCCTAGCTATCACAAAAGATATCTGCAAACCACAAATTTAAAGTCAAAGCAATCAAGGAGAAGTGTTTTCTTTAATCAGTCTGTGACAAAGGAAGAAAAAGTTTTGTACTCACAGCAAGGTAGGCAGTGACATGGTTAAACTTCTCCACTGGGGTCAGATATAGAGATCCTGCTCCACCCATTTTCTGTGCATGGGATTGCATTCAAGGATACATGGACATTCATTTACACCAGTGTGATGTGAGTGTAAAGCTGGTGCTACCAAACCAAAACATTGGGTCTCAGTTTCCATAGGTGTGAATGCTACTTTTACTGGTGAAAATGACTGAACACAGAACTCACACAGGAAAATGGTACAATAGTGGGTAAACCCTTTTCACAAACTAATCACTCTATATCTGACCTATCAGTCCTCATCCTCAAAGGAAAACTGCGCAACATTTTCAAAAGACAAGCCTGGGAACTTAAATTCATTACTTTGCTAAACACTAAAAATCATAGACTGAACAAAGACACTGGATTTATGGCTTATTACAACAATCTGTAAGGACTTGTTTTCACAATAGCTGTGTAGGTGCACCGGTGCAGCTTTAGTGAAGACACCAGTACACTACCCATCAGCATAGTTAATCCATCTCCCAAGAGAAGGTAGCAGTGTCAATGGGAGACGCTCTCGCATCAACATAGCACTGTCTACCTGGAGTTTAGGTTGGCATAACAATTGACTTGGAATAGAATTACATGTCTCTGTCTGACAAAGTAGACTAAGTTTGAATTCTTTATAGATTTCCCTCCTATCTTGCCTCCATGCAATTCCTGGCATGTCCTGATTGCTCAGTTTGTCCTCTGAAGTGAATTTATGGCTTCCTGTTCCCCCACAACAGCTGGGGCCTTCAGAGCTTAGATGAAGGATATTTGCCAGATGCCACAGTACTTCAGAAGAGGTATCATGGCAGTGCAGAGAAAATCCTACAGCTGAGCTAAACCCAAAGGAATCATATATATACAACAAATTCTTTGAAAGTATTTAATAAGCAATCAAAAAATTCTTAAAATTAAAGTATCTAATCAGCATGCATCAGTCCACATCAGTCTCCCAAAGCTATAGTTATACTTCATATTAAAAAATGATAATAGGATCCTTAGTCAGTGTGGTCTAATGTTTAGAGCAAGAGTCTGGATGTTCTGAGATCTGCATTCTTCCTTACTCTGCAGTGGCTTATTATTTGACCTTGGATAGGTCAATAAACTTCTTTATACTTCAATATCCCTGTGACACTCCACACCCCATAGTAATCATAGTGGCATGATTATAATGTAATTATGATCTAATTATGATGTACCTTGTACAGAATGCGTCACGTGAGGTGTCATTGAAAAAGTTATGATTTGCTGAATATGATTATCCTATTTGGCATGCAAGTATCATTTTTGTATCTAGAATTATGAATATTGACTATGTATCTGTATTTCATATGTGGTTGCACCTGGGTGACACCCATTAGACAAGATGCCTCCAGTCTTGACAGCTGATTGTGAAGGGGCTGTTCAAGATAATGGGCCATTAAAGGAAACAATAGGACTCAGGAGAAGCTTAGCCCCCCATCTTGTGAGCCTTCCTGGGAACGCTTCATCCAGCCTATGAATAATGGCTGCTGTGACTCAGAAAGGCATGCAAGGGCTTGTGACCCGGCCACATGACACTGAACTCCATTTTGGTACCAGAATTTTTTCACAAACTGGGCTGAGTACTTAGCTTGGAAAAAAGGGGTTCCCACCATATAGAGAAATGATATGGTAGGGAGTGACATAATCTTGTTGTCTCACTCCCCGCACAAGAGAACACCTGGTAACACCTGAGGAACAAAGACTGAACTGGAGGAAGTGCTGGTCCCAGGCTAAAGGGATTTCTAGCCTGTGCATGGAAACTTGGTGGATTGCTTGAGATATTGCTGATTCAAATCCTATCCAGTGTATTAGGTTTAGTTTGCCTTTTTGGTTAATTTCCTAGGTAATCTGCTTTGATCAGTTGGCTATCACTTAAAATCTATCTTTCTGTAGTTAATAAACTGGTTTTATGTTTTATCTTAACCAGTGGGTTTTTGAGTGAAGTGTCTGGGAAAATCTCAGCTCAGTTAACAAGAGCTGGTGTGCATTGTCCTCTCTACATGGAGGGAGAGGTGAACTGGGTAATAAATTCATACCGGTTGGGTTTTTGACCAGGGCAGGACGATACAGCTCTGGGATCCTAGGCTGGGGAGGTGGGCTTATTTTGGCTCTAGCCTCTCTATTGTTGGTTCGTGCAGTGGCTGACCAGAACCTGCATGAATGCAGCTGGAGCTGGGTGTGTCCCTGCCTGTGTGAGTGTAGAACTGGGAGAAGTCTGAAGAATGTCACAGCAGCACAGTGAGAGAGGAAACCCAGGCTGGTGAGTCAGAGGTCTCAGTGGTACTCGAGCTCCCAATAGCACCCCGGGGGTACAACCCATCACAATCCCCTTCTCAGATTGATAATAATACAATGCTACTTATCACTGATGTATTTTAAGGCCTCGTTAAATGATTTGAAGTTATTGGATGGTGGTGTGAGATTCTTCATTTGGAATTTTGATTTATTTTATTCTGCCCCTTGTTTTGGAGATTCCATTGCACATAGACTCTTATCTCATGCTCATCACTTTAGTATCTGAACACCTAGTGTATTACGTGACTACACATTTGTTATGTGTTGTTTGGTCTCTCATTCTGTCTCTGGGAGAGAAGCATATGTAGAGGAGTGTCTTGTTTTGGTAGGGTTATTTTCTGTGTTTTTAAATATACATCTGGCTGTGTCATTATCTTACAGAAGTCAAGGTCAAAAAAATATACCATGCAGTGGGAGCAGAAGGTGGTGACATTTTCTTATAGTTATGCATGATTTCCTATACCTTTATTAAACTGAGTCATATGCCCATATCTTGAAATCAGCCATGTGGCCAGTGCTAAATTCAGCTTTTTTATTCCTAGCAGATAACAGTCCAAATAACCCACAAAATTCAGATTTATTTAATAATCACAAACAGTTTAGCTTTTGAATATTTCATGCTGCCTCATTTCCACTAAGAATGTAGTCATGCTGAATGTCTATATCATCAGATTATGCAGCGAACAATGGGAAACATATGTTCTATGTGCTTTTTTTAACAATTTGATGAAGGAAGAACACCTGGCAGAGTTAGAAATGGTATAAGAAAGAACTGCTTTCTTTTGTTATTCGAGCTCTTGAAATGAAATCTTAAGTAGCTAAGATGTAACCCAAACTACAGTAATTTTGAACTTGGGTAGAAGATAAAAAAGGTATTAAAGTGTTTTTTTATGACATGAAAAAATGTTTCTTTTTTCAACTAACTATATAAGTTCATTAAAGTCTTCCCAGGTATAAATGGGTAACATTCAGAACCATAGACAAAGCTAGCATATTTAAAACAAAGACATCTATCAATACTTTCTGTTCAGTGCTAATCAAATCATTTAAAGCAAGGACTTGTACTTCATAACAAATTAGTTTTCTTGTCATATTTTTCAGAATTCTGCACCACTAAGACATGTAGGGAAAACTCACCTTCAGTTTCATCAGAGTAGCGAATTGCATTATGTGACCAAGGGCACAAGGATTATTAATTCCCAATATAAAATTTTGATAATAGATATTATGCAGCATCAGCCATGATTCCATGTCTAAAGCTGAGTTAAGTTTTTCACTTAAATCAGAGATTCAGTCTTTTTTGCTATGGACGAGGATCCATCATAAATCCTCAATGTTACAGTGCTTACTCTTTGAGTACAGGTTTCAGAGTAGCAGCCGTGTTAGTCTGTATCCGCAAAAAGAACAGGTGTACTTGTGGCACCTTAGAGACTAACAAATTTATTTGAGCATAAGCTTTCGTGGGCTACAGCCCACTTCATCGGATGCATGCAGTTGAAAATACAGTGGGAAGATATATATATATATATACACAGAGAACATGAAACAATGGGTGTTACCATACATACTTATAAGGAGAGTCATCAGTTCAGGTGAGCTATTGTCAGCAGGAAAGAAAAAGAACTGTTTGTAATGGTAATGAAAATGACCCATTTCAGCAATTGACAAGGAGATGTGAGGAACTGTACAGTGGGGAAAATAAGCATGGGGAAATAGTTTTACTTTGTGTAATGGCCCATCCACTTCCAGCCTTTATTCAAGCCTAATTTAATGGTGTCCATTTTGCAAATTAATTCCAATTCAGCAGTCTCTCGTTGGAGTCTGTTTTTAAAGTTTTTTTGCTGTAATATTGTGACTTTTAGGTCTGTAATCGAGTGGCCAGGGAGATTTAAGTGTTCTCCGACTGGTTTTTGAATGTTATAATTCTTGACGTCTGATTTGTGTCCATTTATTCTTTTATGTAGAGAATATCCGGTTTGGCCAATGTACATGGCAGAGGGGCATTGCTGGCACATGATGGTAGAATATCACATTGGTAGATATGCAGGAGAATGAGCCTCTGATAGTGTGGCTGGTGTGATTAGGTCCTACATGGTATCCCCTGAACAGATATGTGGACAGAGTTGGCAACAGGCTTTGTTGCAAAGATAGGTTCCTGGGTTAGTGCTTTTGTTGTGTGGTGTGTGGTTGCTGGTGGGTATTTGCTTCAGGTTTGGGGGCTGTCTGTAAGCAAGGGCTGGCCTGTCTCCCAAAATCTGTGAGAGTGATGGATCATCCTTCAGGATAGGTTGTAGATCCTTGATTATGCACCGGAGAGGTTTTAGTTGGGGGCTGAAGGTGATGGCTAGTGGCGTTTATTTGTTGAACCATATAATCATTTTATTTGGATTTATCCAATTTACTACTGGGCAATCACTTGAAAGTGTTAATTATCCTACTTGTATTACTGTAGGAAGATTATATTAACATACAAGGCACTGATTCAGCAAAGCACTTAAATGTGTGCTTAATTTTAAACACATATTTTAATCCCATTGAAGTCAATGGGATTTAAGCATCTATTTAAAATTACTCACATGTCTACTTGCTTTGTTGAATCAGGGCCCAAGTGAATCATGGGCCGCTTTACACAGAAGTAGGTAATGAAGCACTCTGTGTGGGATATCGTTAGAAAAGCTCAGTGCGATGTTATTAGGAAATTGTCAGGATGGTCTAAATTTTTGAGAAATGGATTACAAGAAGAGTATAAGATTCTGTAGCTAGGAAAAAACCTATTACCAGATTTAACATATCAAGTGCAGTTGACCTCCGATGAAATCATAATGACAGAGATCTGGACAGGCAGAAATTCTATCACTGCAGTCAGGATAATTTTTGCTGTAAGAAATAATGTTAAAATGCAAGTGAAATATACTCAGGAATAACAGTGTCTAGTGGACTGAGGATAAGGGGAAAAGTTGAAATTAGAAGAGAACAGTCCAGTTGTTGAAAAATAATTATCTAGTGCAACATTCTCCAATCCAAGCTAAAGCCACAGAAGGCTTGTGCATTTGTGCTGAATATGGGGTGGGCTGGGTGCAACGGGCCTACGCAGGGAGATTCTCACATCATTATTCTTACAGCATTTTGCTAATATAAGGCTGACTTTACTGTAGTGCAGAAAGAAGATTGGTAATAAGGAATATGAATAAAAATGCAGTCTATTCAGAGTGTTTATCAAAATGCATAAACCATGCAGCTTTGTTGCTAGCTTAGGAGTGTGCTCTGAATGAACACATTCCTGGCTCCTTAATTTAACTATGGGATTTTCAAAGGAGTGTAAGGGAGTTTGGCTTCCAATTTTAATTGAAAGTCAGTGGGGTTGGGCACCATGGGTGGTGGGTGAACCACCCCTTCAGGGAGGCTAGCCCCTGGCTCCACCCCTTCTTCCTAAGGCCCCGCCTCTAGCCCAGCCCTTCCCATTTCCTTGCTGGCCGGAGGCCTGAGCCCTTTCCCCTACACACACGCACACACCATGCCTGGAGGAGTCCTGGCCAAACCGCCCCAACCCCTGGGCCGCCCCAAGCCACCCCAGGCCACTGGCCAGTCCAAGTGCTAGCCTAGGCCGAGCCCCCACCAGCTTCAGGGGAGAACGGGAGCCCCACTATCAAGACAGAGCATGGATGGGGCCACAGTCTGAGTTAAGGGAGGCTTAGCCTCCCCTGGCCTATTATACCCACCACCCATGTTCAGCGCTGTGATGGAGTGTGTACTAATTATACAGCAGCAACTGGGCTTTGAGGGAGAGAGCCCCAGGCAGTGTCCTGTTGAGGAACAGGGGTGAATGAAAGGTCAAGCCCAATGAAGTCAGAAGGTTTAAATTTAGATGACTAATAGCATCTATTTCATCAACCCTGTAACAAATGTGAATTCCTGGATCACAGTTACAGTCTTACCATGAAATCACAGACAGTTTTCTTGGGCTCTCCATCTGTCTTGACACTCAGCTATAAACGGTAAGTGGTAAGTGGTCACTTACACCAAAAGTCACAAAACATTCAAATTGCTCCCAATCCCAAAAGCAGGTCAATTTGTGCCTTAGATCTCACCCCAAAGATAATGCTGGTAGCCATCACTGGTAGCCAATCCTGTAGTAAACTACATTTCTATGATGCTATGATCCTTGCACAGTCACCATTCATGCTTCATAGCCTCTTGAAATTATATAATAGGCTGGTGAGCAGGTCCAACTTCACTGATCTCAAGATATGCAATTAGATGTGGGGATCCTGCCCGTTTATTTCAATCCCTTAAATAGATTGGCACAGAAGTATTTAAAGAGTTATGTATTTCAATTAATCCACAAAGCACAGTCTGGGTCATAGGCATATGTAATAGCTATGCCAGAGACTTTGCTATCTGTGTCACTGTAAAAGGTAGAGGTCACACTATTAGATGATTCATAGCAGCATTATCACTGTCTATTAAAGTAGGTAATAGTCAATCATTTTTTTCTTCTTGTCCAGGAATCCTTCTAGTTGGCAGTGATTAATTGAAAGTACATGAGGAAGGATAATACTTTAACAAAAAATGAGGGAGACAATTTATTTTACATCAGTTATACAATTCAATATAGTTATTATGGCTAGTGACAGCACAGACTGAGCAACAATTAAATATAATAATTTCTCATGGGCTGCACCAGCCACTATGTCTCTTGGCATAAATGTAGGTATATTTCTGGCATAGGCAACGCCAAGAGATTATGGATGGTAAAGTACCTTTGACAAGCAGAATAATGTTCTAGGATAATGACAATAATGCACTGATTGCAATGTGGAGCAAATTCAATTAATACAGATTGCTCAATTGTTTTCTGGACAATCACTGTGCAGCCCTTTTAAAGTTCCAAATGTGTGTTCTTTCCCCCATTATAAAATGACATGACTGCTAATTTAGTTAAGCATCATAATAGGAGAGTGACAAGGCAAGTGAAAAGAAACAATCTTTCCTCAAGCTATCACTGTGCTTTGTAATCATGGAAACTGCCTTATGGGGTTCTTGTGAAGGAAAAATATCAATAGACCATGATTAAAAACAAATGCTTGTCTGTGGAGAAGAAAACTTTATGAAGTATTTATAAAGGCATCTTTCTATTGTTCCAAAAATGTGAGGCAGATTCATTCACAGGATGAGTAGAAATGCAGCACATCCAGAATGTTTATCAATATGTGGATTTGTTCCTGTTAAAATATGGCAGGAGGAAGAGGTGTAAAGAGTGTACGAAAGAACAAATCCCTATGTAATGAACATTTATACGTCCAAATTATCCAGATACGAACTTTTCCTGACTTCATAGATATTCAGTTCCAGGGTTTTGCCTTGGGCCATCTCTAATATGCATATCAGATTCTTCTCCATCCATTTCAGCTATGGTCTTCATAGCCTTTTCTTGGTTTCCTCTCTCCTTCCACTTCTAAGTCCATATTCCTTGAGCCAGATTCTTCTTTCAAATATACCAGTGTAATTCCAAAGTAACTCGCTCGCTCTGATAGTTACTCTAAATTAACATATTTACCTTTTTTCTTTAACATGACATCCATCCATAAAGGATCCCACTAGGACAGATTTGAACTCCAGCTGATTTAGGAACTATAGTCACTCTAAATAAGGCCCTGAAAACTACAAAAAACAATGTATTTATTTATTTATTTATTTATTTATTTATTTTATTAAGAAACCAGGAGACACTGAAGAGAATAAAATATGCATATATCCATTGCTGGTTTTTTAGGTGTCTTTACATAGATGCCTTGATTTACTACAGCGTTCTTTGCAACCAACTGTGGGAATAGACTCTGGGGCATTTTAGATATTTAAATTCCAATTTGCAAACTCAAAGTTACAAGTAAATTTTACATTATATCAGTGACCTGAGATGACAACTGTAGAGTTACAGTTGCAGCTGATGTTTTTTCACAATGGTGCTATCTTGGGTTTTGTTTCAGGATTCTGAAGGTTTAGCTAAAGCCAAGGACAAGGAGAATTAACATGTTTTATTTTAAACATGTAATTTGCTCAAAATGTGGCACAAAATTAACCTCAAATTTAATTCCATTGTCTCCAGTGGAACTGAATTTAATTTTACTTCGTTGCAGTTACAGCAGGGGCAAATTTAGTTCATAAAGCTTACTGACAAATAGACAACACCCACTAGACTTCCGAGGACCACTGTGAACAGACACAGAATCAAGAGAAAAACAAATACTGAGGAATTCAGGGTCAAATACAGATGAGCAGACAGGGAAGCAATTAATAATAGAGTATTATCTATTGTGTTTTGGGGCAAAGCTATCAGTTTTTATCCTTAAATGTAGTCATATGCATCATATCTTTAATTAAAAGTTAACATGTATTTTCTATTCTCTTTCTCTCCTGAGCAGCCTAACAGAGAACATTATCATGATTTGCGTTATCTCATAAGTTTTAAAGGATGTTACATTGTTTGGAAACAACATATTTAAATTGTATCTATTTTTAGCACTAAAACTTATTGTTAAATATGCATCTGTGCCGTATTACAAGGAGGGTGTCATTCTTCAAAACCAAAACTTCAGACGTGATAGTATAAATCTGTAGTAGCACAAGAAATTACTAGAGTGATGAGTGTGGTATAAATAACTAGACAAAATAGAATCCTTTTGGCATGAAATGTGGCTTATTTTATGCTGCAGGCAGTGCATAGGCTCCTCTGACTTGTCTTAGGTAATCAACACAGAAAAGGAGAGAACTATGTTATAATGAAAGCTTTGAGAGAAAAACACATTTGAAATGAAACTGTTGATTCACCTCTTTCTGAGTGGGTTAATTGTGATATAATAAGATTCAAAGAAGCTCTGGCTGTTTCATTGTTCCAGAAGTCTTGAGAGTGTTTATCATTAAATATAATATATATTTTTTGCAGGAGAATAGTAGTGCTCTTGCCAAAAAGACATTACATTGTTGAGAAGAACATCAAAAACTTTGCTCCTGCAAAAGCTTACAATCTGTTAAAATGGAGTATTATTTTCTTTCAGAGCTAAAATATGCAACAGGAAACATTCAGAATAATGATGTAAGCCAAACTCTTAGAAGATTAGAGCTCTTTTTTATAACACTATCGCCTCTCACAAATTTTTATTACAGAACTTCATAAAACATTTTATAAGGGATTTTATGTTTTGTTTTGGCTCATGTAGAAACAAAGGAAAGCTTTTTCTTTTGATGAACACGTGTAACTTGACCACAGTTGAGAGATCAGTTCATGACTATTTATGCATGAGCATTTTGAATGGAGTTTTAGATGGAAAACATGCAGGGGATTGCATATTAGATAGCAGAACTTCTATTAAAATGTATGCAAATGAGTTCTGACAAGGCTGGCAAAATGGAATGGTGGCAAAAAGCACTGTCAGTATTCCATGGTTTCTGGTCTTTATGCAGGTGCAAAGGTAGGGGAACAGTGAAAGATGCCTTTCTTTAAGCATCCTATGCATAGGCCGCCAGCATAAACATATCTTAGTTTCCCTTCAGTTGGTGCAAGGTTTGCCTCCTTGAGCTCAGGGCACTTCAAAGTGGGCGGGGAGAAGATAAGAACATGTCCCTGTCCACTTTGCACCAACCAGAAGAGCTGATTAGTTGAAGAGAAGGTAGGATGTTGTACCAATCAAACAGATGAACAATGTCCTCATGGGATGAAAGGCCCTCAGCCACAATTCCTCCTGGAGCTTCCTCAGGAGTATGTGGCCCCTTACTCTGGGCTATGTACTCATTAGGCAAACTGACCCTTAATATATGCCTGTATTCAAGCTAACAGCCCCCTAGATAGTCCCTAAGAATGTGTTCTGACCATGATTATTAATAATATGTACCAAAGATATGCATAATTTATCACCTGGTCAGGGAGCATAGGCCTTACTCACTGGTCTTTTATCCCTCTGCTGTTCCTGACATGGGGTATGTTAAAACTCTCAGCAGTGAGTCTCAGAACCTAGGTCTTTGGAATCAGGTGCTATGGTGCTAAAAACAGCAGTGTAAATGTTACAGCTTGAGCTCTGAAGCCCAGGGGAAGGGTGGGCTTCAGAGCCTGAGATCCAGGTGAGCTGAAATATCTACTCTGCTTTTTTTTAGTTCCTCAGCACAAGCCCTGTGAGCCCACTGTAGCCCCAATGTTTGAGATTCACTGCCATGGGTTTTAAAACACAGTGTAAATGTACTTGTGCAGGGTCTAGGGATTATCAGCTGCATAAAGGATAGGTGGTCTGGAATCAATGTGGCCATTTTCTGTCCCACTGCTGCCTGCAGGTTTGCTAACCATTGGTTGACCCTGTTTCTCTATTGTTACACTTCACATTACTAGAAATTCCAAACAGAGTAACTGAAAAGGAAATGAAAACTGAGCCCAAACTGCTGTAACAGTAGTTTCTAGAGAGCTGGATGGACGTTTGCAAAGGGGAAATGGAAAAGACCTTAATGTGAAAAATATTTCAAGTGAACAGCAAAAGAAATGAAAGAAGAAACAAAGAGATTATACTCCTTCAGCCAGAGAAAGCTATGACCTTAAGCAATCCATATGAGCTGAAATCAGTGTATCAGGAGTCACAATTCCAAAAAAATCTTGTCAGCAAGTCTTTTGAGAGATTTACTAGTTCTTTGGAAGGAAATCCGGGTGATCCAACTAAGGATTGAGAGAGGGAAGGAAATATAGCATTGCTTCAGCAGTTCTCATGTGTAGTCTGTGTTGTCACTGTATTGTATCAAGTATCAAGGGGTAGCTGTGTTAGTCTGTATCCACAAAAACAATGAGGAGTCCAGTGGCACCTTAAAGACTAACAGATTTATTTGGGCATAAGCTTTCGTGGGTAAAAAACCCACAGTTAAAACTCTGTCTTGCATAATTGAAGTCTATGGGAAATTTGCCTTTCACTTCAGAGGCAGCAGGATTCTCCCTTTAGATTAATATCAATGGTTTGCTTGCTTAAAGTTAGGCCTTTGCTTCAATATGTTCTTGAACTGGGCCTAGATCATATAAATTAAGTGCAAGTAAATTATGTACATATAGTCAACTGTAAAGTCCTTTCTTGCAAGTGAAAATGCTACGTGACTATCCACTCTACTTACACATATGTGGACTCTGACTACACATTCAGATATTTTTGTGGGAGAATAAAAGCCAAGACTGAAAATTTGGCCCTAATCATAAGGAATGCTTTCTACATTTGATGAGTCTGTTAAGCTACTAATCCACTGCTCTTTTATTAGGGAACATCCACGTTGAAATATTTAGAGAGAACTTCCCTTCCTTGATTTGCCATCATGTAGAGAAGAGGGTATCTTTGAAGGAAAATTTGCCATACAGAGTGGAGAGGAGAATTTACCTGTCATTGTTTACGAAAGAATCCAGGATTGATCTTTTGCTACCTTTGCTGTAGACTTGTTTCCATCGGTATCTGAGTGGTTTGAATTATGGTAGAGCAGAATATGAACATTTTTACTAATCAGTGGTTTATTCACCACTGAAGAGTAAACACCACCAACGTTAATTGGATCTTTTCTTAAAATATGTGATATAAAGTGCCCTAAGTATCTTAACATGAAATGATAAATTATTGTCAGGATGCAAATTCTCAGTTAATAGCAGAATAGAAACTTCTACTTGGACTTGTTTATTGCTACTATGTAATAATAGGGAATATTTTGCCATTAATTTCCTACATAAAATGGCAAAATTTACAATTAATTTTCATTTGCGACTTTCAAATGTAGCACAAGTCATAGTTGCAGACTCCTGTAAAATTTCTTCTATTCTTAAAGCCACAAAACTAAACTAAGTCAGAAGCCATAATAGCGCCTTCACAGAAAAACACAAACTGCTTCAAAACACACTGAAGTCCAGGGGAATTCTTTCAGTGATTCCAGTTGTCTTTTGGGTCAGGCCCTAAGTGTACATTTGGTCTTTTTATAACCTTCTACCGATATTTAATTTGTGCTCATTTGCACTGGCATATGATGTCATTATTTTATTATTCCATAATCTGTTTGGTTTGTTTAAATGGATGTTTAGGCCTTATAAAATATTTTTGAATTGATAGTGATGGAAAATGAATGAGAGGGAAAGCAGACAGGAGCAGTTCAAGTTTTCCCACTCTCCACTTCACCTTTCTGTCTCAAACCTGACATAGAGGAGTCAAATCAATGGAGTCTCCATTCTCGATAAAAAACAACAAAAGCCTAGATATCCAATGGCAAAAGGTTGGGTGTGACTCGCTTGCCCGCTTTCAGAGTACCATGGGCCAAGTGGATGTGCCCAAAATTGTATCCTTGAAAATCAGGGCAAAGTGCCAGCTATGGTATGTCTGGCTGCCTATTAGTATTTTTCCTAGCATTCTTTCCTCCCTTTCTTCTGCTGACTGTGTTGTTGAATCTCTCCAGTCAACTCTCCCCTCCATCTTCAACTTTATTGCCTCTCTGTGTCTTATTCTGAATATCCAATGCCCCTGCTCTTATTCCCATGTTGGAGAAAGTCTGTGTAAAAGTCCTGAGACCCTGGGGGCTTTTTCCACTACAAATGCACATATTTACTATTCTGTTCGTTTTTCCATATTCCTTCCCCATGATTTTTAATCATTATATATCAGACTCAAACCTGCCCCATGCCTTTGAAGTCAGTGGGCATTTGTTGTTGACTTCAATGAGCACAGGATAACATCTTAGTTATGCCCAGTTCTCTGTCATTTGCTTATTTATTTTCATTATATATATCATCAGTGACCAAAAAAAATCATCCTCAATAGCATTAAATGATAGCACTAATGTCAAGGAATGTCAGTGGCAGATAAGTTTTTCCTGCTGGCACAAAAAAAATATCTAATACCTACATTATACATATGGCTAAACCATTTTTAAATAAGAAAGGTAGAGAGGGTAAATAGTTGAATAGTAAGGAGCAAAGTGTTAAACTAGTCTCTGAATAATTGCACAGGTGACAGAGGTCATAAGTCTTCACTGCTGTCCTTTTTAAAGTTGTTACTTCATGATTCATCAATAAAACTGATGCTATTTTTTGAGGACTGTGATTTGTATCCTCAGCTGTCACAAAAGGTTAGGTCAATTACTGTATAAATCCTACATGGTGTTCAAATAAGACAACAATAGGAGGAGGAATATAGTACCTAGGCAAGTTAAATAAACACACAGGAATAACAATTTGTAGGGCTTATTTAGCTAACATGAGCAGGCCCAAGTTGCTGAAACCACTAACTAGTGTGAATATGTTTATAGTAAATAATGGAGGCAAAGTCTAACTAAACGAACTTTTGTGATTAAGTTTATAGAAAACAAAGTAGTCAGGGACACCTTGAACTGATAAGCATGCCTTAAGCAATCTACAAAGCAATTAGTCCTTACATGCAAGATGTATAGATGTTAGTAGCTAAGAAGGCTAGTAGCTGTGTAGTGTGTGACATGAATTAGAATTGTGGCATCACCCTGTACCTAACCCCTTGCATCTGGGTCTGGTCTGCGTGGGCACAGAGCTGTTTCTTGCCTAATAAAGTAACGTAGGTAACAAGCTGAAGCCAGATTCTCTGAAGCCAGGAAAGGGCATCAAGGAGCCTATTACAACTCCCTAACTCTCCAACTAGCCCCGGGTGCAGTTAGAGCATAGGTGGCAATGGTCTTTAAAGAAACTATCTACCAGAATAGCTCCATGTAAATATCACTGGTAGATTCCATGTTCTGACTTTAGAAATGCTGTTACTCTCAGACCATTACTGATTGCAGTAAATCAAACTGTTCCTAGATATGACGGATACATTGTGAATTCATTAGATAGATGGTTCCAACTAGTACAAGTCTGCCAGATTCTAAGATTCCCCCACTGTTCCCTTCTTAAAAGTTACACAGATCAATCTAGCATTGCTTACAAACCCTCAAAGGACAGACATCTGACAGGAGTGAAATACAGCAGTTTTACTTGTCTTTGTAACAACACCCACAGCAAACAAAAATCAAAAGCTATTATTCTGATTGTTATCTTGAAGCATTCACACAGGGATATATTTTGCTTCCTGTGCACTTAGGTCTTCAGATGTGCTTGAAGTGCTGTATTTTGAGAAGCTAAAGTGACAGATGCCTGTGTCTAATCAAAAAATCCTGAATCAGTCATTTTATTAATGAAAGATCACAAATAGAACCGAAGTCTAGACTCCGAGCCCAAATGTGGGGGTTGAGTTACAAATCACTGCTAAGGATTAATAGTTCTGAGTTTAAAAAATAAAATAAAACTCAAAGTTAATCTAAAGCCCTCCAGAGACAACCATGGAGTGTATAACGACAAAGGGAATGAATCTTTATACAGTAATTGCTGTTACTTTATCATTCACAGCTAATGCATTTAGGTTTTTGCATTAGAAGAATAGTATTATTTCAATGAAGAACAGGTCCTTGCTTTGCAAAAACATAGACTCATAGACTCATAGACTCTAGGACTGGAAGGGACCTCGAGAGGTCATCGAGTCCAGTCCCCTGCCCTCATGGCAGGACCAAATACTGTCTAGACCATCCCTAATAGACATTTATCTAACCTACTCTTAAATATCTCCAGAGATGGAGATTCCACAACTTCCCTAGGCAATCTATTCCAGTGTTTAACTACCCTGACAGTTAGGAACTTTTTCCTAATGTCCAACCTAAATCTCCCTTGCTGCAGTTTAAGCCCATTGCTTCTTGTTCTATCATTGGAGGCTAAGGTGAACAAGTTTTCTCCCTCCTCCTGATGACACCCTTTTAGATACCTGAAAACTGATATCAGGTCCCCTCTCAGTCTTCTCTTTTCCAAACTAAATAAATCCAATTCCTTCAGCCTTCCTTCATAGGTCATGTTCTCAAGACCTTTAATCATTCTTGTTGCTCTTCTCTGGACCCTCTCCAATTTCTCCACATCTTTCTTGAAATGCGGTGCCCAGAACTGGACATAATACTCCAGTTGAGGCCTAACCAGCACAGAGTAAAGCGGAAGAATGACTTCTCGTGTCTTGTTTACAACACACCAGTTAATGCATCCCAGAATCACATTTGCTTTTTTTGCAACAGTATCACACTGTTGACTCATATTAAGCTTGTGGTCCACTATGACCCCTAGATCACTTTCTGCCATACTCCTTCCTAGACAGTCTCCTCCCATTCTGTATGTGTGAAACTGATTGTTCCTTCCTAAGTGGAGCACTTTGCATTTATCTTTATTGAACTTCATCCTGTTTATCTCAGACCATTTCTCCAATTTGTCCAGATCGTTTTGAATTTTGACCCTGTCCTCCAAAGCAGTTGCAATCCCTCCCAGTTTGGTATCGTCCGCAAACTTAATAAGTGTACTTTCTACGCCAACATCTAAATCGTTGATGAAGATATTGAACAGAGCCGGTCCCAAAACAGACCCCTGCGGAACCCCACTTGTTATACCTTTCCAGCAGGATTGGGAGCCATTAATAACTACTCTCTGAGTACGGTTATCCAGCCAGTTACGCACCCACCTTATAGTAGCCCCATCTAAATTGTACTTTCCTAGTTTATCTATAAGAATATCATGCGAGACCGTATCAAATGCCTTACTAAAGTCTAGGTATATCACATCCACCGCTTCTCCCTTATCCACAAGGCTCGTTATCCTATCAAAGAATGCTATCAGATTAGTTTGACATGATTTGTTCTTTACAAATCCATGCTGGCTATTCCCTATCACCTTACCACCTTCCAAGTGTTTGCAGATGATTTCTTTAATTATCTGCTCCATTATCTTCCCTGGCACAGAAGTTAAACTAACTGGTCTGTAGTTTCCTGGGTTGTTTTTATTTCCCTTTTTATAGATGGGCACTATATTTGCCCCCTTCCAGTCTTCTGGAATCTCCCCCATCTCCCATGATTTCCCAAAGATAATAACTAGAGGCTCAGGTACCTCCTCTATTAACTCCTTGAGTATTCTAGGATGCATTTCATCAGGCCCTGGTGACTTGCAGGCATCTAACTTTTCTAAGTGATTTTTTACTTGCCCTTTTTTTATTTTCTCTTCTAAACCTACCCTCTTCCCGTAAGCATTCACTATACTAGACATTCCTTCAGACTTCTCAGTGAAGATCGAAACGAAGACGTCATTAAGCATCTCTGCCATTTCCAAGTCTCCTGTTACTGTTTTCCCCTCCTCACCGAGCAGTGGGCCTACCCTGTCCTTGGTCTTCCTCTTGCTTCCAATGTATTGATAAAAAGTCTTCTTTTTTCCCTTTATTCCCATAGCTAGTTTGAGCTCATTTTGTGCCTTTGCCTTTCTAATCTTGCCTCTGCATTCCTGTGTTATTTGGCCTATATTCGTTCTTTGTAATCTGACCTAGTTTCCATTTTTTATATGATGCCTTTTTATTTTGTAGGTCACGCAAGATCTCGTGGTTAAGCCAAGGTGGTCTTTTGCCACATTTTCTATCTTTCCTAACCATCGGAATAGCTTGCTTTTGGGCCCTTAATAACGTCCCTTTGAAAAACTGCCAACTCTCCTCAGTTGTTTTTCCCCTCAGTCTAGATTCCCATGGGACCTTACCTATCAGCTCTCTTAGCTTACCAAAATCCGCCTTCCTGAAATCCATTGTCTCTATTTTGCTATACTCCCTTCTACCCTTCCTTAGAATTGTAAACTCTATTATTTCATGATCACTTTCACCCAAGCTTCCTTCTACTTTCAAATTCTCAACGAGTTCTTCCCTATTTGTTAAAATCAAGTCTAGAACAGCTTCCCCCCTAGTAGCTTTTTCAATTTTCTGAAATAAAAAGTTGTCTGCAATGCAGTCCAGGAACTTATTGGATAGTCTGTGCCCCGCGCTGTTATTTTCCAAACATATATCTGGATAGTTGAAGTCCCCCATCACCACCAAATCTTGGGCTTTGGATGATTTTGTTAGTTGTTTGAAAAAAGCCTCATCCACCTCATTAGGTGGCCTGTAGTAGACTCCCAGCACGACATCACCCGTGTTTTTTACCCCTTTTAGCCTAACCCAGAGACTCTCAACACTCCCATCTCCTATGTCCATCTCTACCTCAGTCCAAGTGTGTACATTTTTAATATATAAGGCAACACCTCCTCCCTTTTTCCCCGTCTATCCTTCCTGAGCAAACTATACCCATCCACACCAACATTCCAGTCGTGTGTATTATCCCACCAAGTTTCAGTAATGCCAACAATGTCATAGTTGTATTTATTTATTAGCACTTCCAGTTCTTCCTGCTTATTACCCATATTTCTTGCATTTGTATATAGGCATCTAAGATACTGGTTTGATCTTGCCTCCCAGCTTTGCCCTGACCCTCCTTTCTCTCTGCCATTATAGCCCGTGCTCCCTCCTGTTTCCAACCCATCTCCCAGGTCTTGTTCCCCACTTACCTGTGGGCTTTGCTCACCTGTCCCCGTCAAACCTAGTTTAAAGCCCTCCTTACTAGGTTAGCCAGTCTGTGTGCAAATAAGGCCTTTCCCCTCCTCGAAAGGTGAACGCCATCTGTGCCTAGCAGTCCTTCCTCGAATAGCATCTCGTGGTCGAGGAAGCCAAAGCCCTCCTGGCGACAACATCTTCGCAGCCAGGCATTCACCTCCACGATGCATCTGTCTCTGCCCGGGCCCCTACCTTCGACAGGAAGAATCGAAGAGAATACCACCTGCACTCCAAACTCCTTAACCCGTAGTCCCAGAGCCCTGTAGTCACTCTTGATCTGCTCAGTGTCACACCTCGCAGTATCATTTGTGCCCACATGGATGAGCAGCATGGGGTAGTAGTCAGAAGGCTGGATAATCCTCGACAATGCCTTTGTAACATCTCAGATATGGGCCCCTGGCAGGCAGCATACCTCCCGGGATGAACGGTCAGGGCGACAGATGGGTGTTTCTGTCCCCCTCAGCAGAGAGTCTCCAACCACCACTACCCTATGTTTCTTATTATCAGTGGTGGCAGCAGAACTCCCAGCCTTAGGGGTACGAGGCTTCGCCTCCTTAACTGTTGGGGGTGATTCCTTCTCTCCTGTATCAAGAAGAGCATAACAGTTATCTATTACCACAGCAGGAGGGTTCGCAGCATTGATTATTTCAGAAGTAATGATTAATTACTTTATAGTGTTTTTTTTCTGCTAATCAGTGATACATTTTTTAGGATTCATTGAAGATGGAGGAACCCCAGAAGTTTCAAATTTTGGGTTTGTTTTGACTACCCAGATGCTTAACTAAAGCTTGTATGAACCTCAAGGATCTACAAAAATGGTTTGGAAATCTCACAAGAAAATGTGTTCCTAAGGGATTTCCACATGCAAATAGGGGAGGAGGGGAAAGAGGAGCATAAGGACAGCCTTATATGCAGTGTCATGTCATTCACAGGTGGTCCCTTCCAGAAACTGGAAGTGAATAAACCCCTCTGTGAATTCCTCAGAACCTCAAAAACTGTGAAGATTCAGGGGTTTTGTTTGAAGATGATGATGTTTTAAAAATATGTATTACATTTTTTATCTAACTTATTCTCCTATCACTAGTGTTTGAATTAGCATACATCAGTATGGATGTATTTTGAATGGTAGTCTTGTAAGGACTTGGGTCCTGATCCCTAAGTCCTTACTCATGTGTAAGCATTTTTCTCATGAATAGTCCCACTAAAGTCACTTATCTCCCAGTGTGAAGTCAGTGAGACTACTCATATGACTAAGGACTGATCATGAGAATAAGTATTTAGCATGAAATTCTGGCCCCATTGAAGTCAAGGTCAAAAGAGCAAAAGAACAGTGATAAAAGACTTCCATGGAGCCAGGATTTCATCCTAGGAGTTCATAGATTAGGTCAGTGGAATCACTCTGGATTTATGTGTGTAAATGAGAGCAGATTTGTTAGTCATTTTCACCAGCTAATCATTTAGAAAGAAATCTGAGGTCTAGCTCCCAAATCTCCCTAAACATGCTAACAGTGGAGCAGCTTTACCCACTCATGCCTACAACTATTTATTCAGTTCTTTCTGAGGGACAACAAACCACCATTCTTCCTAGTTATTTCTGCTCTTTGGCTGCTTGCAGTATGTGAGCTTCTTGAAAGGAGACCAAACAAAAGAAATCTGTTCCCTCTAAGGGTATGTCTTCACTACCGGCCGTATGGGCGGGTAGCAATCGATTTCTCGGGGATCGATATATCGCGTCTTATCTAGACGTGATATATTGATCCCCAAACGAGCTCCTGTCGACTCCGGAACTCCACCAAAGTGAACAGCAGTAGCGGAGTCAACAGGGGGAGCCGCGGACGTCGATCCCGCGCCGTGAGGACGGTAGGTAACTCGATTTAAGATACTTTGACTTCAGCTACCCTATTCACGTAGCTGAAGCTGCGTATCTTAGATCTATTTCCCCCCCTAGTGTTGACAAGCCCTAAGAATGAAGCCACCCATCCTGGACCCTAATCAGACCCAGCACCCTGAGGGTTCTCTCTGTGCCCTGGCAATCCCTGACTATCAACATTTCTTCTTGTAGCCACGGGATGGAAGTTGTAAGTTAAAGCAGTCTGGAGCCACAGGATTCCCTCAAGACCCACCTTTTTGCCCTCCTGTTCTGGTTTGTGCCAAGCATAGCTCAGATAAATCAATGGTTCCAGCCCAATATATAAACTACAGAGGGAAGACTAACCCTGATATGTTAACAGGAAGCTTGATTCTTCTTGACTGGATAAAGACAATTTGACTTCCAGTAGTGAAGGCTGGAACACTGCGTTCATGCTTCCTTTTCCCATAGGTCTATGCGGACCTAGCATACACAGATTTTAGTGTTTTCCATTACTATTACCTTTTTCCCCCTTGCCTGGAGATTAAAGGAGGAAATTGGAGCTGTCGGAGCTTAGGCGAGACTATTGCAAGCAATATAACCTTCGTCAGGAATGTTACAAATGCAGAAAAAAGGCATTCTATTATTTTTAGCTTTCTCTGTAATACAGTAGTTTGGCATATACTTAGCTGCCTTCATCTTAGCATGATAGTAACTTCAGAAATAGGCAGTGTTTGAAATATTAATACAGGATAGGTTGACTGAGTGTGTTGGATTTAGGTAATAAAGTGCTTTGACATGGATTAATTCTCTTGTAAATATTATATATTAATAGGTGTCCTTGCAAATATTTCATAGCTCATTTTACGTGTTGTGTTATGAAATTCTTCATGGAATCATCAGGAAACATTTGCAAATCTGCTTCTGGAAAGGTAATTTTCGATGTCTTAATTCTCTTATGAAGTATAGTTGGCCTTCATTAAGATTCAGGATTTTAAGACTCTTGGAAGTAATCCTGCTGTAATTTATAATGGATCTCAAAACTAATAAACAAAATCTTTACTGCATGATTTTATTAAGAACACTGAAAATATCTGGCTTTTTTAAAAAATACACTGGATGTAGAGGATGTGTAGTGATAGAGTTGCGTAATGAAAATTCTCTTTCACAATTTGATTATGTGCTGCAGATGTGCAAAACAGATTGAAAGAAATTGCAGAAGAAACAATAAAGTTTCCACAGACTGGTGGAGCCTAGGGCTAAAGCTATATCCTTTACTTCCATGGAGGTTATTTTTTTGGAAATAGTGATCGATGTTATCAACATGTGCGAGGTTATAAACGAGAAGACATGCAACCTTTCACTTATAGGTCATCAGTTCAACCCCAACCAGGTTGGCAGTGACTGGGAACTGTTACCATATCAGGTGCATGGCTTGTTTTACAGGAATTAATTCTTAGTGGACAAAGTGTTAACAACACACAAAAGCAACTTCAAAAATAATACTCATTGTCAGTTCCTGTAATGCTGCCTTTATTGCACCTGATCTGCAGATAAACAGAAAACTCCAGAGTAGTAAACCTGACATTTTCACAAGTATTAAATTAATTAAAAAAATAAAATCCATGGCATGGCCCCTGCCTTGCAGGTGATCAACGTTTCCATTAGCAATGCATTTATTGGATCAGTTCTATCAGGGCTCAATCCTGCAAGATGTTGGGAACTCCTGTGAGGTGCTGAGTGCAATCAAATCCCATTGATTTCAATAGAAGTCAAAAGATCAAGGATTTGATGAATATTTCCTAGGTTTGTTACCTGCACACACTAGGGAACACACCCTTACCCAGTTCCTATGGCTCAAGGTGTAATCTGATTGATTTAGGAATCCCCATCCTTTCCCAGTTCCTAAGGTTCGGGTGAAAGGCACCTACCCTTACCCAGTTCCTAGGACTCAGAGCCACCCATACCCTGTTCCTAGAGCTCAGGGCTCTGTGAGTTGTGGGGCCTTTTTCCAGTGGAGGAACCTTACATTTTACCTCTATTTATTAACAGTCACCAAAACAGAATACACACACTAAGTATGCAATGCTCACCACTCCCAATAAGGCTGTCATAAACAGATAAGAAAAGTTAATAGCACAGAAGTACTTTATATCTCTTTGACTATAAAGGGTTAACAAGTTCAATAAGCCTGGCTGTCACCTGACCCGAGGACCAATCAGAGGACAGAATACTTTCAAATCTTGAGGGAGGGAAGTTTTTGTGCTGTGCTGTTAGTTTTGGTTGTTGTTCACTCTGGTGGCTCAGAGGGACCAGACGTGCAACCAGGTTTCTCTCCAATCTCTCCAATACAGGCTCTTATAAGTTCAGACTAGTGAGTACTAGATAGATAAAGCGAGTTAGGCTTATGGTTGTTTTCTTTATTTGCAAATGTGTATTTGGTTGGAAGGAGTTCAAATGTGCATTTGGCTGAAAGGAGTTCAAATTGGTATTTTGCTGAAAAGATTTTAATTTGTACTTGTATACTTAGGCTGGGAGGGTATTCCCAGTGTCTATAGCTGAAAGACCCTGTACCTATTCCATTTTTTTAAAATTTACAAAGATAATTTTTACTGTTTTTCTTTCTTTAATTAAAAGCTTTTCTTGTTTAAGAACCTAATTGTTTTTTTTTTATTCTGGCGAGACCCCAGGGGACTGGGTCTGGATTCACCAGGGAATTGGTGGGGAGAAAGGAGGGAAGAGGGAGAGAGAGGCTGATTTCTCTCTGTGTTAGGATTACTTTCTCTCAGGAAGAGTCTGGGAGGGGGAGAGAGAAGGAGGGGGGAAGGTGGATTTTCCTCTCTGTTTTGTGATTCAAGGAGTTTGAATCACAGTGATCTTCCAGGGTAACCCAGGGAGGGGAAGCCTGGGAGAGGCAACGGTGAGGGAAAGGGTTTACTTTTCTTGTGTTAAGATCCAGAGGGACTGGGTCTTGGGGGTCCCCGGGCAAGGTTTTGGGGGGACCAGAGTGTACCAGGCACTGGAATTCCTGGTTGGTGGCAGCGTTACAGGTTCTAAGCTGGTAATTGAGCTTAGAGGAATTCATGCTGATACCCCATCTTTTGGACGCTAAGGTTCAGAGTGAGGAATTGTACCATGACAAAGGCAGATTAACTTTTCCTGCTGGCCCATCAGGATCAGGTCATCCAGGGACTCCAGCTTCTGCACGATATAGTTGGCAGGGTGTTGAGGTCTGGCAGCTCTGATTTTGGGGCTGTGTCCTGGAGCTGGCTCCAAAGAACTTCCTTCTGAACCCCAGTTTATATAGTGAAACTTGAGTCCAGCTTAGCTCTTTCATAACCAATCATTTTACACGAAAGTGCTACGAAACAGGTTTTTTCACCAAGCCTAGCCCAGTATGAAATTCTTTAACCGATCAGACCCCGCCACCTTCTTTGATTTAAATTTTGTAAAATTAATTATGCAACAGACAGAAACAATCCTAAAACTAGAAATAGAAACAATAGAGAAGTGGGAACCATGAAAGTAGAACAATACAGAAGTAGAGATTTCACACCCAAAACTGTTGATAAGTGATTCCTTGCCAGGCAGAATGCTATCAAATGAAGTTTTCTTTAAATATCCTAAGAGATTTCTTGCTTATCTGGTGACGGTGGGGACTATTTGGAGGGGCGCCTCCTTAACAGTCCAATATTACATTGTTTTGATATAATTTAGAAGGAATGTGAGGATGTGACTTTGTGTTTCTTGGCCCATAGGTGCTGCTCTCCTAATATGACTGCAGAAAAAAGGCCTTAGAGCTTACAAATGCAAAGGCATCAAAAGCTTTAAAAATGCCTCATTTGACCCTACTGGTAAATCTAACATTTTAAAATAAATGAATAAGGATTTAGCCATGTGACTTCCATTGTCTAGGCTTTGATCTGGGAGAGCATCCAACAGCAGTTAGAGATCTTGGGACTATGGGAAAGGAAGATCAAAGAGTCCATTTGTTAGTGGCAAGGAGGAGAGGAAGAGAATGACTATGGATGAATTGTGTGAGGGTATACAAGGAGCTTATTGTGAAGAGCCTGGTGAGAAGGGTTCTGAGGGGGCAGGGTGCTAATGATTTTACATAGGGATTCCAAATTTTTGTTGGATCTGTGTCCCAGTAGATCTTAATGGATACTTGCATGCTCTCTGAGGCATGTGCAACTGGATCCCAGTGACTTCAATAGGAGGCTGTGTATGTATGTCCAAGAAGAGAATATGGTCCATAAAAAGAAATGCTGAGTTCAGGCTGAAACCACCCTCATCATAATTTATCACGTTGTGCCACAGAGCAAGAGATCTGCAAAACAACCATTTTCACTTTTTCCAGGAGATGTTAATTTTATCCAGGGTTAAATGGCATCATTTCTACCAGTCAATATAGCCTTTATTTTTTAAGAAAATTGGCAAAATTTGGGGAAAAACCATGCATTTCCCTCATGCCTAAGCTAGATAGAATTTTATTAAGATTAATCAATAGGGTTCTATAGAAATTATTCTAAAAACCTATACAATTTCCCAGAGACAAAGATCATTCCTATAGCTTTTTGATCAAAACTACAGACTTCTATAGTGGAAAATCTCTATTAAATTTTGCTTGGAAAGCACAAAGCAATATTGTGGGCACTCAAAAAATCATAAAAACAGTAATATAGAATTGGTCAAAGAGAGAAAGGTTATAGTTTTTTAATCACATTCTATAGGGCTTTTCTGTAATGATTTTGTCAATTGGCTATTTTCTCTCTTTCTCTCTCACACACAAATGCACCTACCTACAACCCAACAACACAGTTTTTCAAGTCAAGATGATAACTCTATCTCAAAAAACTGCTATTTGATAACATTAAATGTTCAGCAAGACCAACAAACAATTCTAAGCCAGATCCTCAGCTAGTGTATATTGGCATAGAATCTTAGAATTGTAGGACTGGAAGGGACCTCAAGAGGTCTTCTAGTCCAGTCCCCTGCACTCAAGGCAGGACTAAGCATTATCTAGGCATAACTCCTTTGAAGTCAATGAAGTTGCAGTGATATACAATAAGTATAGTAGATCTGGCCTTCAGTTGCTGTGCAAACCTGTAATTTTTATTGTTATTGCTGGCTGGTACATGGTGAGGATATTGCCAGGATTCAAACTGCAGCATGTAGCACATAGTATTATTTTGAAATTCCTGTAAAGAACAAACAGGGACTGTCGGGCTAAGAGAGATGTTCAGTTTTGGAATGATGCTGCATTGAGTTTAAGAATTTACACTGGGCTCTTTGTGTTATAGTGGCATAGTTTTCATTGTAGTGATTTTTTAAAAAGGGAAAGTCAGTAAGTAATGTAAGAAAGTTTACATTAAAAACAAATGAACAAAAACATCTAATGAGATTGTATTACACAGAAGGCTTGTTTTTAGTTGATGAGGTTACATTAGCAGCAGAATAGATCATTGGTTTGATAAACCATAAGAGCTTCATCACTACTTAACATTCCATTGTGTCCAAGCCTGCTTGCCAAACTTTAATGAGTGGTTTATTGACAGAACAGGTAGTATCAATTCTTTCAGAGCTTTTTTGATCTCTCCTGTTATGTCACTGTGATTGCTTTTATGGTGTCAAGCCACTGTAACCCTCTTCAGTTTAAATGGGAGCTGCACCCATGCAAGTAAAGAGAAAATTGAGCCCAATACAAAAATCCTTAAATCAAGTATTGCTTTCACATTTTCTAAATGCCAAAATAGTATCTTATTTGTATTTGCAATGGAACAAAAGTGAAATGTACAAAGCCAAAGAAAAGTTAACTGAAATGCAAATAGTAACACACATGAATGTTATCTAATTTTTTACATCCATCCAATATGCGTTAGTATGGAAGGACCTATAGGACAGATTTCATCCCATGTCCTGGCCTCATTCAAGTCAAGGGGAGTTTTGACTTAAATGAGGCTAAGATCTCACCCATTTTACTTTTAACTATTTTGCTTTTCCAGTTTATATCCCACACTGAAATCTAGCCCTAAAGGCCTGATCCATATCTCTAAAAGCATTAGTTGGAGTTCTGCCTGTGTAAAAAATACAGGAACAAATCCTAAGTATCTCGTTAGGAACTATAAATCCTTAGGTCCATATTTCCAGCATGTTTCCTTAATTTATATCTGCAATATTTTAAGAGTATCTATTTGCACATGCAAATCCTTCTTTTGTGCTGACAAATATGGCAGTTTCTTGCCTAGCCACCTATGTATCATGCAGTAATCCAACTGACAATGTGTCTTTTTCATGCACAAACAGATTCAGCTGCAAAATTTTAGTGTGCAGATATGGGCACCAGATAAAAATGTAGTCCTTAGTCACTTTAAATTGACATTTATATCCCATATCCAACTTCCCCTTTTCTTCCAGTGTGGGGCTGAAGGGAGAGTGTGAAAGAGTTGGAGGTATTCTGGAATACTGTTCCTAGAAGCTGAGTTCATCCATTCCATGATGTTATATCTGACAGGATTTTATGAAACAGAAAGTGTTAATTTTGTATTTTAAAAATGTATCTTATACTCCATTTAAAATAATTTTTGTTTTACCTGAATCAATACTGTCCCTGCCTGCAGGTATATGGGATCTTGGGGAGCAATTACCACACAGGTGGGGTGCAAAATAAACTTTATTAAGAAAATGCAAAAACAGGGAAAATTTAATAGTGAGGGGTATGGGGTTTGTTAAGGTAGGCAATTGGGGAGGGAGTTCTTTTAGTATAGTATAGGGGGTTTCAATAGTGGGGTACAATACAGTGGGGTACAATACAGTTGGTAACCAACTAACACTGAAGTATAAATGTAACAGGTAGCTAACAATTTCTAGGTAAAGGGTGTGTCACAGCAGCATATAACCAACTAACAGTTATGGGTAAAATGTGTTAAATAACCAACAACTCTAGGTAAAAATGTGTCACAGTGGTGTAAATATAAAATGTGAGGTGTGTGAGAGAGAAAAAGGGTAACCAATGGGGTTTTATGCTAGACTTCAGTAATACAATTGAGGTTTGGCAGCAGTGGGAGCGGGGTGAACACGTGGGGGAAGGGATTAAAAGAGAGAGAGAGAGAGAAAGGCAGTGGTAGAGGAATGAGATTAGGGGATGGGGGAAGAGGAGCACGTGGTGGAGCAGAAACCAAAGATAGAGGCGCTACAGAGGGAGATTTAAACTCAGGGAGACACAGAGAGCAGACAGGCTGCAAGTTTAAACAGCAGAGAGACTGCAATGAGTGACTGGGGAGCTCGGGGGGGGGGAGATTGGGGCAGTGGGAAGACAAATTCAAATAGTAAAAACCTTATCTATCCCCTAACTTAATCAAACTTATATAAAATGACAAGCAGCTACAGAATACAACCAGGCAATGATTTTCTAAACTTATCTTAACCAACAATTAGGCAACACAACAAATATCACAGAAACTTACAAGCTCTACAATCTTAACAAACTATGACTTATTAAATTAAAAAAAACCAAGACCTATGGTGCACCTTATGCTATGGAGAGGTTACAGAGGGCAGAGTGGTATGTATACAGGATCCAGCTCCCAAGGAAGCCAAGGGATGGTGGCTACAGCGGTGGATACAGCTGAAAGCAGAGAGCCCCAAGGCAAAGCCCACAGGAGCAGAGTTTAGCAGTGGCAAAGAGCCCTGTAGTTTAAGAGAGGTTTTAAGACACAGACCAAGGTTTAGCTTGAGTCTGTGTGCTGGGGAAACAGAGCCAGCAGCTAAAATAATAAAATAAAAGTATAGAAAGTTTTTACAGAGGGATTCTTACCAGTCCCCAAGGCAGCAGCAAAGGCAGAAGCAGCAGCAACATCAGAAGAGGCAAGGAGGGTTCGGTACAGTCTCAATAATCAGGAGATCTCTCAGGTAGCAATTCGTTCTTCGTGGGGGGGTTTTTCAAAAACGGGGGTACGCTCAAAAATAAAACGAGAGCAGAGAAAGGACCCCCCAGAACCCCTGGCTGATCAGACCAGGCAGCAATGCAGGAACCTTTCTGAGGTGTGTTTCAAAAATGTCTGGTTTTAAAGGCAAACTTGGGCAGTTTCCCACCAGTAATCCTGATAGGCTCCCTCTGTCACAGGGGAGGGGGCACAGGGGAAAAACTGAAGGTAAGCCCAGAGACATGCCTGGACATAGTCCTGTGCAATAGGTGACTCAAGAGCACATGAGACTATGACTCATGCCCAGGATCTTAAAACCACAATAGGCCTTGCAGCTCTGGACATTGCCTACCCTACACCAAGCCCAGGTTCAATGAGGTGATAACAGGACTAACCCTTTGAAAAGGGCAGTGGTCCCACTTAGCATGCAGCACAAGTGGCCATCCCTTTGAGAAGGGCAATGGCTCTTGTTAAACAACTTAAGGGGCCCTCCCTTTGAGAAGGGCAGTGGCCCTGGTAAACAACTTAACAGCCAGGGAAGGGCGGCCACAGGAGAACAGAAAACAAAATGGAGTCTGGGGAAACAAAATGGAATAGGGGAATAGCTGTAACGGACAAATACAATACTTGTTTCTCTTCTACAAGTATGAAACATGCCATTGTGAGTATGGGTAACAGTATATTTAGTCTTGGCAGCCCAATTTGGTTATTTAACAAAATAAAATTCAGATGGAGAAGATTAAAGGGTGTGGGGGAAAGTGTGTGTGTGCGTATATATATATATACGTCAGAAAATATTTTGTGAGGTTTTTCATAGATTCATAGACTCTAGGACTGGACGTGACCTCAAGAGGTCATCGAGTCCAGTCCCTTGCCCCTCATGGCAGGACCAAATACTGTCTAGACCATCCCTAATAGACATTTATCTAACTTAAATATCTCCAGAGATGGAGATTCCACAGCCTTCCCAGGCAATTTATTCCAGTGTTTAACCACCCTGACAGTTAGGAACTTTTTCCTAATGTCCAACCTAAATCTCCCTTGCTGCAGTTTAAGCCCATTGCTTCTTGTTCCATCATTAGAGGCTAAGGTGAACAAGTTTTCTCCTTCCTCCTGATGACACCATTTTAGATATCCGAAAACTGCTATCAGGTCCCCTCTCAGTCTTCTCTTTTCCAAACTAAACAAACCCAATTCTTTCAGCCTTCCTTCGTAGGTCATGTTCTCAAGACCTTTAATCATTCTTGTTGCTGTTCTCTGGACCCTCTCCAATTTCTCCACATCTTTCTTGAAATGCGGTGCCCAGAACTGGACACAATACTCCAGTTAGGCCTAACCAGCGCAGAGTAGAGCGGAAGAATGACTTCTCATGCCTTCTCACAACACACCTGTAAATGCATCCCAGAATCACGTTTGCTTTTTTTGCAACAGCATCACACTGTTGACTCATATTTAGCTTGTGGTCCACTATAACCCCTATATCGCTTTCTGCTATACTCCTTCCTAGACAGTCTCTTCCCATTCTGTATGTGTGAAACTGATTGTTTCTTCCTAAGTGGAGCACTTTGCATTTGTCTTTATTAAACTTCATCCGGTTTACCTCAGACCATTTCTCCCATTTGTCCCGATCATTTTGAATTATGATCCTGTCCTCCAAAGCAGTTGCAATCCCTCCCAGTTTGGTATCATCTGCAAACTTAATAAGTGTACTTTCTATGCCAACATCTAAGTCATTGATGAAGGTATTGAACACAGCCGGACCCAAAACAGACCCCTGCGGAATCCCACTTGTTATACCTTTCCAGCAGGATTGGGAACCATTAATAACTACTCTCTGAGTATGGTTATCCAGCCAGTTATGCACCCACCTTATAGTAGCCCCATCTAAATTGTATTTGCCTAGTTTATCGATAAGAATATCCTGCGAGACCGTATCAAATGCCTTACTAAATTCTAGGTATACCACATCCACCGCTTATCCCTTATCCACAAGAGTCATTTGACAGTTTTTAGGACTTGTTAAATGATAACATCAGAGATGAATTATTTATACATGTGCCCATTGTGTGTGCTTTGATTGTACATTTCAGAAATCATAAGAAATTAATAACCAAGGGCATTGCTCTGATAACTTTACTCACATTGAGAAGTGCTAGTTTCTTGGAGTACTCCCATGGATTTCAATGAGACTATGCCAGGAGCTAGATACTTCTCAACATGAGTGAGAGTATCAGAATCTGGCCCTATATAAACGAACTAAAAGAAATAATTTACATCCTTGAAAACTTTTCATATTCATAACATCTTAAAGATCTAAGAATTAAAATACCCATAAAGTTTACTCTTTCCAAATTTCTGCCTTGTATCTTACATTTGGCTTTTGTCAGTGGGTAGATATAACTGATCTTCCTTCAACAACATTTTAATTATAGCCAGTGGGTTTTTGGTCTTTGACACAGCTTCCATTTTCCTAATGGGTTACATTATTAAATAAGATTTAGTTCCATTTGTATTCATTATAAATAAGTGTTTGTAAGAAACAGGTGAACTAGAAAATGTGACACATTAATATTTGGTATAATCATGCATAAGAGTGACTTTCTTTTGGAATCAGGATTTTATATAAGAATTCAGGACAAGCGTCTACTTAAGTGGCTATACAATGACTTATTCTCCCCATTAGTATAAGCGTTAGTTTTTTCATCATGTCATGATTTCTGCTGCGATGAAAGAAAATAAACATGACAGCTGTCATTGAGAGGCTCTTAAACATCATCTTCTTCTTGTAAATGGATAGAGATCAGAACCAAAATAGTTCTGTGAATGATTTCACTTAATTTCTTTGATGCAAAGGGGTGCTGTGCATTTCACACTGAAATACAGGGGACAGAGTTCACTTATTTAAAACTAAGATGAAAAAAAAAATCCCACTTTTCTGATGGAAGTTGTGTTTTTCATTTTATTTTGGATGTGTTTGTTTTGCTACACTACAGAGAACAAAAAAGCAAATGAAGGGACAGATTTCATCAAGAAAAAATGCAATTTAAAATTTGTGAGAGAGACTGCTACGAAAAAAGAGGTTATTCACAGTTGACTGGAGAATTTAAGTGCAATGAACAATTTGGGGATGGGAATTAATGCATGAATTTGAACCCCACAGAAAATGCCAGCCTTTGTTGAATCAGGAGATGAAATCTATCAAATAGAGAGAACAGTGTTCACTTTCTCCCTTTCTGTGCTGCCTAATTGATGACTCACAAACACACAAGAAAATGTCATGTTCAGACTGTGCTCTGAACAGGATATTATAGTTTCAGCAGCTCATTTAGCTACCTCACTTGAAGGAGTTTGGATTATTTTGTCTGCTCAAAGACAGGAAGGAATTTGTTCTACATTACTGACCTAAAAGACACATGGCAGGGAGTTTATAATCTTTTGGGTCTTTATGATCATGCTGAACCAAAGTTTGTTGAGGTTGAGCCAACAGTGGCTGATGGAAGTAACTGTATTATAATTGAATGATCCACCATAGATCCATGATCCTTTAAGAGGAGCAAGGTACATAATTTGCAATAGATGTGCCAAGTTTTCTTTCCTGCCTCAAACTAGGAAAGATTTCTTGTTCATAATATGTAAGTTGGTGGCTGTAGGAAAAATCTTAATATGGAAGAGCAACTAGATATGCTACTGAGAACTGGAGAAGCTGATGAGTGTCTAGGCAGCCAGGTTTGAGAAACATTAGTACTCCAGGTTTGAGGAGGAAAGGAGCTGGCTATCAAGAAGTTGGACAGATAGGAGGCCTGGCAGCTGATAATCACCAGAGGCAAGAGAATGCATTAGCATTCCTCACAGCTAGAGACAGATTAGGATAGGAAGACTGTGGAACCAGGAGGAATTCCACACAACTAAAAGTTTCCAAGTGACACCAAGTCCTCAAGCTGTAAACCATGGAAGATATCTCTCAAGATCCAACTAGTTTAGGGGAATGGAGAGATGTATGGGACACATCTGTGAATGGTAGCTTGGGCCAAACTGTAAGAAAAGCAAGCCACAAAGATTCCTCCTGCTGTTCAAGGAAGACAGCTGATCCTTATTGGAGATTCCATACCCAGAAAAACAAAACACTCTGCAATGTGCAGAGTGCTGTTTTTTAAGAGCCTAGGCACTAGACATCATTCTAATATTGGCTAAGCTTCTAAAATTGATGGGCAAGGAGCCATTGATGATGGTTCATATCAGCATTAATTAGACTGCATCACAGGATACCTCACAGATAATAGTGGACTTCAGGGAACTCAGAAGCATGCAGAAGAAGAAGAATGTCCAAAGGATGTTCTCTCTGGTCCTTCCTATTCCATTAGTGAAGGAAGGCAGAAGATTCTGGAAGTGATCCGCTAGCTAAGTAAGTGGTGTAGGGTTTCGGTTTTGTGGAGCATTGGTGCATCTGCTATGGGAAATTTAGATGTCCTGCACCTCAGCAGAAGGGGAACCAATCTCCTCAGGAACAGGTTGGCTAGAGTAGTATGGAGTCCATTAAACTAATAACATAAGGAGAGGGTAAAAAGAGGGAAGATATGAGCATTCATTTAGCTCAGAATCAAGCCGCTGAAAACAAAATTAATCAAGGAACCAAAGCACAGGGATGGAAGACACTCTTTAATTGCCAGTATACCAGTGCTAGGAGCCAGGATAACAAACAAGATAATTTGGAATTTCTCACTGATGAGTCTAAATTCATTCTAATTGGTATTACTGGAACTTGGTGGGATGGTTTGCATAACTGAAATGTTAAAATCAGTGGTTATAACTTATTGAGGAAGGATCAAGTGGGGAAAGGGGAAGGGGAGTGGCTGGCAGAGAACCAACTGCAGCAGGAGCAGTCTCCTTGCAACACATGGCACAGAGCTGATCCTAATAGGGGCTACCTGGTTGACTGCACTTCCTGATTGATATGGGGATGAAGGTAACTACTATTTAACCCAGCAACAGCCAGAGCTCACTGACTGCTCAACGCATTTCCTCTTTCATGCTTCCTGGGCCTGCTCGTGCATTCTGCTCCTGTCCTCCTTGTTCTTCTGCCTGCTTCAGCCCCTACCCTTCTCCATTCTTGACACCCCTCATCCTCACTCATGGCTCCAATTTCTGACCAGTTTTCTGGCTCAACTGCTGGCTCTGACATTCAGATTCTGATCACTGGCACTGACCCTTAGCTCTATATTCCTGGGTGTCTCCTAGCCCAGATTCTTGACTCCAGCTTGGCTGTGCTTTAGTCTGGCTATCCCATGGCTCTGCCATTAGGCATGACCACCCATATCCCAGTCACATCCTTGACAGTGGCACTTTATTTCAAAAACAGCATTACTTGTTTCCGAATCTCAGATAACTTGGAAGAAAATGATTTCAAATGCTTATGGATCAATGTCCTAACAGATAAAGTACAAGATGGGGTATTAGTTGGTGCCTGCAACAGACCACCAAATCACACTTGTCAATAGGATGACCAGCTCCTTATGCACCTATGTATAATATAGGAAAAAAAGCTGTGTGATCATGGGGGACTTCAATTTGAGTAACTTATGCTGGAGGTCTCATGCTGCCACTGCTAAAATTAGAATTTCTAAGTATTATAGATGACAGTTTCATAACTGAAAATGTCTTGCAATCAACAAGGGGGAATTCTATATTAAACCTAGTCTTGACAGGTAAAGAGGAACTGATAACAGAACTAGAAAGCAATAGTATTTTAGGCACAAGTGATCATGACTTGGTCCCATTTATAATGTGCAAACAGAACAAAATCAAAACCAGTAGTCTGTGTGTGTGTGTGTGTGTGTGTGCGTGTGTGTGTGTGTGTGTGTGTGTGTGTGTGTGTGTGTACACACATATATACTTGGTGCTTTAAAAAGGTCAGTTTTGCAAAGCTGAAAACAATTAGGAGCCAAATCACCTGGAAGGAAAAAATTAATTAGAAAAATATGAGTGATAACTGGGAATTGTTTAAGAATACATTATTAGACACACAAAAAGCCACAATTAGTTTAGAGGGGAAGTGAAGGCAACTCTCTCTCTAACAAATAAAAGACAGGAGAAGTTTATAGTAATGAATATAAATGAGAAACAAGGTAGTGTATAAAATTGATATAGGAAGCAAAGGAATACAAGGAGAAACCTATGACCAGCAGAATTAAGGACAATAAGAAGGAGTGTCTTAAGTCTATTAGGAACAAAAAGAATCCTGACAATAATATTGGTCCATTACTAGACAGAAATGGCAGAACTGTTAATAATAATCCAGAAAAGGCAGAAGTGTTCAATAAATATTTCTGTTCTGTATTTGGGGTGGGAGGGGAAACAATGTAGTCTCATATTATGATGATACACTCTTTGCATTCCACAAGTATCTCAGGAGGATGTTAAATAGCAGCTGTGAAAGTTTGACATTTTAAAATCAGCAGGTCCAGATAACTTGCATCCAACAGTTTTAAAAGAGCTGGCTGGGACATTTGCTGGATTATTAATATTGATTTTCAATAAGTCTTGGAACACTGGAGAAGTTCTAGAACAAGGGAAGAAAGCTTATGTTGTGCCAATATTTTAAAAAGGGGAAATGGGATGGCTTGAGTAATTATAGGACTGTCAATCTTACGTTGATACCAGGAAAGATAATGGAGTGGGTGTGTTTCTAATGGGGTCCTGCAGGGAACTGGTTTTGGCCATAAACTATTTAAAATTTTTATCAGAAACATGGCAGAAAACATAACATTATCCCTCATAAAGTTTGTAGATGACACAAAAATTGAAGAGGACTGGTCACTAATACACAGCAATCTGGATCTCTTTGTGAACTGGGTACAAGCAAACAATATGCATTTTAATACAGCTAAATGTAAATATATACATCTAGGAATGAAGAACATGAGCAATAACTGAAACTTATGGGATTCTATCCTGGGAAGCAATGACTCTAACAAAGATTTGGGGGTCATGGCAGATAATCAGCTGACTATGAGCACCCAGTGCGACGGTGATGTGATCCTTGGATGCATACAAAGGGGATTCTCGAGTAGAAGTACAGAAGTTATTTGTGCCTCTGTATTTGGCACTGGTGTGACCATGGCTGGAATACTGATTCCATTTCTGGTTTCCACAATTTATCCAAAAGGAAGCTGATAAATTGGGGAAGATTCAGAATAGAATAATCAAAGGATTAGAAAACATGCCTTATAGTGATAGTAATAGTAATACAGCTTTGAAACTTTCCTATTCAGAAGAAAAATCCTGCTTTTAACCATCTTATTTTAAATGAAACAAGCACAGAAACAGTTTTCTTACCTTGTCAGATCTTTTTCCCCCTGTAATTTATGTTTAACCCAGAATCGTGCTGTATTTGCTTTTTCTTTTCTTTTTTTTTTTTGGTCTCTGCTGCTGCCTGATTGTGTATTTCCCATTCGAAATGAGCTGTGTGGTTGACCAGTCTGTATATAACTCTGCTGTTTACAACTTGGAGGTTCTACTGTATCATAATCCTTCCAGCCTTTTTATATATTGTTTCCCCTTTTTTGTGAGATAAAAACACTCCAGAAACCATCCTCCTACTGAATAGACCTGAATAACAATGAGATTCACTGTATGTTTTGTTTCTGTAATTACTAGTGCTGTCAATTAATTGCAGTTAACTCACACTAACTCAAAAACATTAATTGTTATTAAAAATTAATTGTGATTAATCACACTTATAACAATAAAATACCAATTGAAATTTATAAAGTATTTTTGGATGTTTTTCTACATTGATTTCAATTACAACACAGAATACAAAGTGCACATACTCACTTTATATTATTTTTTTATTACAAATATATGCACTTTTAAAATGATAAACAAAAGAAATAGTATTTTTCAATTCACCTCATTCAAGTACTGAGGTGCAATCTCTTTATCATGAAAGTATAACTTAACAAATGCAGAATTTTTTTGGCTACATAACTGCTCTCAAAAGCAAAGCAGTGTAAAACTTTAGAGCCTACAAGTCCACTCAATCCTACTTCTTATTCTGCCAATTGCTAAGACAAACCAGTTTGTTTACATTGACGGGAGATACTTCTGCCTGCTTCTTATTTACAGTGTCAGATGAAAGTGAGAACTGGTGTTCACATGGCACTGTTGTAGCTGCTGTTGCAAGATACTTACGTGCCAGATACAACTTTTGATAATGTTTTCACCCCTCAGCCATAAGGCCGAGAAGCGTTAAACATTTGTATGCCCCTTCATGCTTAGGCCACCTTTCCAACGGACATGCTTTCATGCTGATGATGCATGGTAAAAAAATAATGCGTCAATTAAATTTGTGACTGTAGTACTTGGGAGGAGAATTGTATGTCTACTGCTCTGTTTTACCCGCATTCTGCACATATTTCATGTAATAGCAGTCTCGGATGATGACCCAGCACATGTTCATTTTAAGAACTCTTTCACAGCAGATTTGACAAAACACAAAGAAGGTACTGATGTGAAATTTCTAAAAATAGCTACAGCACTCGGCCCAAGGTTTAAGAATCTGAAGTGCCTTCCGAAATGAGAGGGACGAGGTGTGGAGCACGCTCTTAGAAGTCTTAAAAGAGCAACACTCTGATGCGGAAACTACAGAACCTTAACCACCAAAAAAGAAAATCAACCTTCTGCTGGTGGCATCTAACTTAGCTGATGAAAATGAACATGGGTCAGTCAGCACTGCTTTGGATCGATATCAAGCAGAATCAATGATCAGCATGGAAGCATATCCTCTGGAATGGTGGTTGAAGCATGAAAGGACATATGAATCTTTAGCGCATCTGGCATGTAAATACCTTGTAACACCAGCTACAAAAGTGCCATGCAAACACCTGTTCTCACTTTCAGGTGACATTGTAAACAAGAAACAGGCAGCATTATCTCCTACAATTGTAACCAACCTTGTTTGTCTGAATGACTGGCTGACCAAGAAGTAGGACTGAGTAGACTTGTAAGCTCTAAAGTTTTATATTTTTTTATATTTGAACACAGGTTTTGGGTTTTTTTTTTTACATAATTCTACATAATTTGTAAATTCAACTTTCATGATAAAGAGATTGCACTTAATTACTTTTATGAGGTGAATTGAAAAATACAATTTTGTTGTTATTTTACAGTGCAAATATTTGTAATAAAAAATAAATATAAAGTGAGCACTATACACTTTGTATTCTGTGTTGTAATTGAAATTAATATATTTGAAAATGTAGTAAACATCCACAAATATTTAAAATAAACGGTATTCTATTGTTGCTTAACAGTGTGATTAATCACAATTTTTTTTTTAATTGCGTGATTAATCATGATACATTTTTTTAATCGCTTGACAGGCCTAGTCATTACTAATCTCATGCCTGATCTTCAGGGGCACTGCAATAGACAATATTTTAGCAAAGTATGTTCATAAGTATGGAGTCAGTTAATAATGGATTACCAAGCCATGAATTTTAAACAGTTATAGAATATTGTAGGGGGTTAGGCAGATCTCCCACTGGGGCCAGTGTGGCATCCACCTGAGCAAGGGATATTGGTTTAGTTCCTGTTTCTTAAGTGTGTATCTACTTCTGGTGCTTTTTCTTCAGTGGAAGTCATAACCCTCCTCATTGTGATGTCGTCATTAGTTGCTGTGGTATCAAAATGGGTGGATTATAAGCAGCATGGTGGGTGAGCATTGTGACAGATAGGGCAATTACCTGCAATATCCTTGAAAGACCTTGTTGAACAGTGAAACCCTTCTATAATCCGATGTTTGGGATCCAAAAACTTTGATCACGCTAAATGCGAGGTCACGGTATAACGGGGTTTGTCAGTGGTCCCCAGCGCGGTGCATTGATGTGTGTCGTCTAGTGACCCTAGTGCCCAGTTCCCAGCAGGGGAGATGAGCCGCGGCTCCCCTCCTGCCGGGGACAGAGAACTCCAGGGCTGCAGATGCTGGTTCTCTCTGTCCCCAGCAGGTGGGGAGCCGCGGCTCCTCTTGAAGCCAGAGAGAAGCCGCAGCCCCGCTCATGCCGGGACAGAGAGCACCGACACCAGTAGCCCCGGAGTTCTCTGTTCCCGGCAGGCGGGAAGCCGCAGCTCCTCGTGAAGCCGGAGAGAAGCCGCGGCCCAGCACCTGCCGGGGACAGAGAGCACCAGTGCCCGCAGCCCTGGAGTTCTCTTTTCCCAGCAGGCAGGGAGCCGTGGCTCCTCTTGAAGCCGGAGAGAAGCGCGGCCCCGCACCTGCCAGGACAGAGAGCACCGGCGCCCACAGCCCCAGAGTACTAATGATCCACAACACCATGGCAGGGGAGAGAAGCTGCAGCCCCCCCTTATTATACCTTAAAGGGGAGCCAACCTGTGATCGCATTATATGCAATTTCGCATTATGGCGGGGCGTGGTTATTGTGAGGTTTGACTGTATTCAGTTAATATATGATTGTGGGCCAGGATTATACATAACCTCTCTAGAGGGAGATGTGACAGATACGAGACCTGAGAGTTCAAAAGACTAGACTGAAAATATGCCGGATAAGAATGGATATTTTGGACAATAAGTGTTAAGTGAATTTCCTGGGGAATGCCTAAAGAGGGATTAATGCAAATTATCCAACTCCAATGCAAATGTTCAGCTTTTTGAAATTACACCCTGGGGAAGGGTCTTTGTCTGCTGAATATTTGTTACAGAAGGAAAGATCAAAGGGCTGAGCAGTATAAAGAAACAGCTGATCTGCCCAGCCTGTGTTCTGCTTCTGGAACTAAAATAGGTATGAACTTGTAACCACAGGGAAAACTTAATTGTTTCTGGTAGGTTTTGGAAGGACTAAAACCTACCAGAGACCTAGCATGGACTTGGGGGTGACCTCTGGTAAGTTTTTTAAGCATGCATGGAGGTTCTTTTATTGTTTGAATATGCTTTCTCTGTTTTAGTACTTTTCCCTTAATAGATTTATCATCAACGATTTAGATGTTGGCATAGAAAGTACGCTTATTAAGTTTGCGGACGATACCAAACTGGGAGGGATTGCAACTGCTTTGGAGGACAAGGTCAAAATTCAAAATGATCTGGACAAATTGGAGAAATGGTCTGAGGTAAACAGGATGAAGTTAAATAAAGATAAATGCAAAGTGCTCTACCTAGGAAGGAACAATCAGTTTCACACATACAGAATGGGAAGAGACTGTCTAGGAAGGAGTATGGCAGAAAGAGATCTAGGGGTCATAGTAGACCACAAGCTTAATATGAGTCAACAGTGTGATACTGTTGCAAAAAAAGCAAACGTGATTCTGGGATGCATTAACAGGTGTGTTGTAAACAAGACACGAGAAGTCATTCTTCCGCTTTACTCTGCGCTGGTTCGGCCTCAACTGGAGTATTGTGTCCAGTTCTGGGCACCGCATTTCAAGAAGGATGTGGAGAAATTGGAGAGGGTCCAGAGAACAGCAACAAGAATGATTAAAGGTCTTGAGAACATGACCTATGAAGGAAGGCTGAAGGAATTGTGTTTGTTTAGTTTGGAAAAGAGAAGACTGAGAGGGGACATGATAGCAGTTTTCAGGTATCTAAAAGGGTGTCATCAGGAGGAGGGAGAAAACTTGTTCACCTTAGCCTCCAATGATAGAACAAGAAGCAATGGGCTTAAACTGCAGCAAGGGAGATTTAGGTTGGACATTAGGAAAAAGTTCCTAACTGTCAGGGTAGTTAAACACTGGAATAGATTGCCTAGGGAAGTTGTGGAATCCCCATCTCTAGAAATATTTAAGAGTAGGTTTGATAAATGTCTATTAGGGATGGTCTAGACAGTATTTGGTCCTGCCATGAGGGCAGGGGACTGGACTCGATGACCTCTCGAGGTCCCTTCCAGTCCTAGAGTCTATGAGTCTATGAGATTTATTTCCTTAGAAGGAACTATGTGGTAATTTATAACTGCAAGCAATACACTGGTCATTGCCTCGGAGAGAAAGCAAAGTGCAGACTCTGGCTTTTTTTGGGCTATGAGGAGGGAGTGAGACACAGATCTCCACTAAAGAGAAGTGGTGGCACGAGATCGAAGTCTAAAGTGGTAGAGCTCTAGGTATTTTGCTGCCCCAAGCACAGCAGGCAGGTTGCCTTCGGTGGCTTGCCTGCGGGAGGTCCCCGGTCCCGCGGATTCAGCGGCATGCCTGCGGGAGATCCGCCGAAGCCACAGGACCAGCGGACCCTCCACAGGCGTGCCACCGAAGGCAACCTGCCTGCCACCCTCGTGGTGACCGGCAGAGCGCCCCCTGTAGCTTGCCACCCCAGTCACGCACTCGGTGTACTGGTTCCTGGAGCCGCCCCTGAAAGTGGGTGCCTTTGTTACCTGGGGTTCTTTCAACCCAAAGCTCTTGGTAACTTTAACTCTATGTGAGGTACTGTCAGGAAATAAATCTGGGGAGACACAGCCATCCGACCGATAGATGGCTGGCACAAACAGGACAACACAAGTGTCCTTTCACTTAAAGCTAAACTTTACTTAGTCTCAAGCACTTACACACATCTGCAATAGGTTAGTAAAACACTCCCATCCCTCCATAATTACCAAAGCTGAGTGTGGCTCTCAAGTGGCCCAGCGGCAGCTTGTCTGCTGGTGGGGAACACAAAATGCATCCAGAGGGAAAGACAAGTCCTGAAGAGTCCCACTACCTCAAACTTTCCCCCCTTTGTTTTATACATTAGTAACACAATGATATGTCCCTTAAACAAAACTTGTTACGCAAGCAGTTTCAATGGTCAAGCAAGAGGTTTTCTTCTGACTATTGATTAACCAAGTGTGTTCTTTTCCCAGAGTTTGCAGCCTTGAGACCCTGTTAGTCACATTCACGAGGACACATCCTGCTCTTCTAAAATGCATGTATCAGCAACTTCAACACAATTTTTATCAGAAAGGAGACGGGGTCAAGCTGCCTTTTCTGTGGCACCAAAACCCCCTCCCCTCTTTCCTTGGTTAAGCTAAGCCTGCTGTTTGGCACTTTACGGCCTGCTGACTTGGCTGCTTTTAGCAATACACAATAGTGGTTTCAGGCACTTTACTGCTTTGCCAAAATCTCCCCGTACACCCTTGATGGCTCACAGAGGGTTAATACAGATGCAGTTATGCTGAAATTGTGACAAGCATCAAAGAAAGAAAGATCCCGTTTTCATTCCAATGCACGTCATTATAAAAATATGACAGAAGTAACAAAAGCAACAGACAATATTCCACTTAATAAGTTTCTCAATATAATATGTTATACAGCAGCATTTTAAGAGGCACTGACCTCTCTTGAAACTGGAGATACGCTAGAATATCATCTCAGATTTACATTTCCTGTAAGTAGTGATTTACCCTTATTAGCTACAATTATCTTTATTTCATGGGTAATTACATAAATCTCTGTATGCACACTGGGAGCAAAACTGGGCCTACAATCAGCTTCACTTTGGATTCAGGTTTTTGTGTATCACACATAACTCAAGATGTCATATTGCTACATACAAAAACAGGTTCGTGTAACTATGCACTTGGGATCCAATCTGATGCCCACTGACTTCAGTGAACATTGGATTTTGTCCGTGATCCTGAAGTGTGCGTTAGGTCCGTTGGTTATTGTGGGTGCTTACCTCCTGGAGCAGTAAATCTTTCCTGATGGTGTTAGAGATGCACACTAGATTCCAGATTTCAAAATGTTCATTGTTACTCTGTTACAGAATTACATACATTTAGCCAAGGTATGTCAAATATTTACAATGTCTAATGTGAAATTAGATTTTATTTTAAATGCTGCTGTTATCTTGCATTGTGCTACGAACTTTCAAATAGTCTCACTTTGTTAAAGTTCACTGAATTTTGTGAATTTTTTGCTCAGAAAAGAATCCTGTTACACTGAAATATGTCCATTCCAAACAAAGGTGGCTTTGACATTTGAAAATCTAAATCTGAATTTTCATATTTTTGCAGATTTGTGAAATTCAAGGGGTCTAAAATTGCCAGAGAATAGAATTTTACTATGTTGCTATAGTTTAATATAAGACTGCTATTTAAGTAAATGTACGTAGTTTATTTTAAAAAGATAGGACACTGCATCACATGAAAATTATCCAAGGAACTCTGAACTGCAAAGAATTGGGGAGGAAAGGCAAGAATAACATCAAAAAATAGAAGTAAGTATTGCTGTACAAGATTTTTGTGACTAGTTTGGGTTTTATTTTGTTTCTTTTGTTTATAAAGCTGGAATCAAGAAGCTTCACACCATGAGAACATAGTCACCTAGTAGAAAATAGACTTTTTCCTATTTGATTTATACACGTGGATATTTTGTCCTGGTACTGGGAATCCATACTTTTCAAACTACCATGTGGGTTGGTTTATTTCCTATTTATCTGGTGATATTTCAATATTATCCAGATGTATCTCTAATGGACAGGAACATTTAAGCCAAAATTCTCCTCTAAGATCTGTAGATCTCGTTGACATAAATTGATTTCCACACACATAGAGAGAGCAGAATATCAGGAACAAGATGCTTTGTGTAGTTTTAAGAACATTTTGCCCTCAGGCTCTTAACAATGTGTTGATTATACAACAGCTACTTCCCCATCAATCCCCTAAACACATTTTACTGCATGTAGTAGTTAGGAAATACTCCCTTTCTAATCCAACAGAATAGAATAAGAAGTAGATAAATCCTCCTCCCTCTCCCAAAATTCCAAGGACAACAAAATAGAACTCCTTGGGCCTGATTCTCCTATCATTTATATCAGTTTCATGTCAATTTAACTGTTGTGACTTCACTGGAATTTCTTCTGATTCAGGAAAGCATCTCTGTGCAGGAAAGGTGCGTAAGTCCATGCTAATTTTAAGTGCATCATTAAATGCTTTCCTGAATCAGAGGTTTACATTTATGAGATCAGAATATGTCTGTGTTTGCAAACAGTATAGAAAAGAGTTGGTCTTTCTGATCTCCTCTTCTAGTTAGTGTTATGCTCATTTTATTTGATTGAGATTTATTTCTCAGATTCTCCACTTACTTCCATCCATCTTGAGTCAAGCTGAAGTCCTATAAATAAGCTCCATTACCAGAGAAAGTTATACTTTCTTTTAAAGAAAATACATTCTACTGTGATTAACTTTAACTTTTCATTCACATTAAAACTCTGAAAGTGTCACCATGGAATCTACAGATCAGGTATATTTCATTCCTTATTGAACAATTTACAGTATTAATATTATTCAGAAAGCAATCATAATCATGCTTTATAGCTCATGTATATCAATATCAAATGAATTTGAAGGGTATGCTTGTGCTCATTTTGGATAAAATGTGGTTTCCAGGGTGCTTATGCCTAGGGAAGCATGCTGTGGCTCACCAGGCTAGGAACATTCTAGAGAAGGCTAGGGGGAGGGGGTTGAGCTCAGCATGTGGAATGGAGAACTATGACCATGTGATAAACAAACCCATATATGGAAAGGTTAATTCTGATTGGTTAGAGATTCATGTTATGTAAGTTGTTATGTAACTTGTTATATAAGTGCCATGTGCTATAAGGGGAGGGGCTCCTTGCTGGAGGGACTCTGCCTGATTCTTTGTACCAGGTGGGTTTCCTTGTGCACATATTGAATAAAGCCTTGGTGAATTGAATCGCATCACATCAAATTGAAGTCCCTTGATTCTACCCAGCATCAGACTCACTGGGAACCACAAAATCCCAACAAATTCCATGACAAGTTAAACACTGTAGTCTTTAATCATGGAAAACTGCAAGGCACTTCAGCTGAATAAATTAGGGACAATTAACTAAAAACAAGATGAGTTACACACATGCAGCTCATTATTTTTAATTTGAAATTTTATTTATGCTGGAATCAGTTTCTGTCTGATACACCAGATGCCAGAAGTTAAAAAAAGAAGAAGATTGGCTCTGAAATGAGGCTGGAGTTCAGCAGGCAGGCATAGCTGAAGCAAGCACTTGTTTTCTTAGTAACATCAAAGATAAGCATGGAGAGAAATGCTGTATTTCCTTAGGTGATGTGACCCAGTGTCTCTTGAGGAATGTATGAGCATCTCTATTACCAATGGAAGTGTTGTTTTTAGTGCATGTCATAATCTTAATCTTTTTTCCACCTCCACCCCCTCCAGTTCTGATAAGCAATACTGATGTCTCCTCCATGCCCCCGGAGCACTCCTTCATGACTCAGTGGTTGCAAGTTCTCTGTGGTGATGTGCTACTCAGACTTGCAAACTCTGGAGATGCCTGTCGATTTAGCAAGCCCTCACTAAGACCTTGCACGTACGGACTTTTTTAAGATAGGAGGAGAGGGCTGGCATCGGTCCCTTTGGGGACTGAGTCTCCCCAGTGCAGGTACAAAAGGCTGCATGTATCAAAGTAAAAAAGTGGTGAGCTAGACTGATAATGCGCAGCTGCCAATTTAGTCCTGACTTGTATCAGGAAGAATAAGACAGTATTGAGTATATAGCTAAGCATCTCATTAGAATGCTGGGTATTATCCAGGGAGATGGGGTCTCATCCCATCGTTTACCTACACCCCAACCCTGTGCTGCTGAGATTAAGGAAATGGGAATACAATGTGCCTGAGACTTCCTGTTTAGTGCTCAGTCTTGCTTGTACCTCTATGCACCTGTGCTTACACTAGGTCTGGTGCATGACAAACGTGCACTGCTTGAAGTTGCTGTACACTACAAAAGGACTTGCACAAAGGAACTAAGCCTTTGTTTGAGTATTTGGCAATATGTTTAATTTCAAGATGGTTCTCCTCTGAAAAGTGACTATGTACAGATGGCACCTTCTCACTCAACAAATCTGCTCCCGGTGTGCATTCTGTTTGTTTTAGTGAATTCAGGATTTTCAGAAATAGGTGTCTAAGGTTACAGTCTGAAATCTTTACTCAGAAACCTAAACTAGCAGCCTAATTTTCAAAATGCTGAGCACCCAGCATCTCCCACTGATGTCAATGACAGTAGTTGGGTGCTTAGCATTTTTAGAAATAAGGCCACTGATTTGGATGCCCTAAATATGCACTTAGAAACCTAACTTTAGACTTCATGTAGTAAACAAAGCAACCAACCAAAAACCAAACAACAGAGCCCCATGAGAGTTTTTACCCTGAAGAGGGAGAAGAGCCAGATACTCTGTGAAGTCCACTATACACATCACTATTGCTACTGATTTCACTTGGAAGGCTGATACAATGATGATGGGCAGGAATATAAAACAGATAAATGATGAAAAATAGTTTCTGTTCCTTTTTTTCTCTTCCCTGGTGAGCTCAAGTAAGAGAGAGTGAGCTGGGTTCTATTCCACTCATCACTTTTCAGAATTGAACCACATTTCAGACAAAGAGAGGGGAGAATAGGAACTGCATAGTGTATGAAACTCAATTTAAGTGCTTATTAACAAACTAGGGTAATACAACCTAGATAGAGCTACTGTAGGGGGATGCATAACTGGTTAGAAAACCGTTCCCAGAGAGTAGTTTCAGTGGTTTACAGTCAAGCTGGAAGGGCATATCAAGTGGGGTCCCACAGGGATCAGTTATGAGTACAATTCTGAGTCTTCATCAATGATTTAGATAATGGCATAGAGAGTACACTTATAAATTTTGTGAATGATACCAAGCTGGGAGGGGTTGCAAGCGCTTTGGAGGATGAGATTAAAATTCAAAATGTTCTGACAATCTGGAGAAATGGTCTGAAGTAAATAGGATGAAATTCAAAAAGGGCAAATGCAAAATATTCCACTTAAGAAGGAACAATCAGTTGCCCACATACAAAATGGGAAATAACTGCCTGGAAGGAGTACTGCAGAAAGGGATTTGGGGGTCATAATGGAGTACAAGCTAAATGACTCAGCAGTGTAACCCTGTTGCAAAATAAGCTCTGGGATATATTAGCGGGAGTGTTGTAAACAAGACACGAGAAGTAATTCTTCCACTCTACTCCATGCTGATTAGGCCTCAACTGCAGTATTGTGCCCGGTTCTGGGTGCCATGTTTCAGGAATGATGTAGTCAAATTGGACAAAATATGACCTGTGAGGGAAAACTGAAAAAAATGGGTTAGTTTAGTCTGGAAAAGAGAAGACTGAGAGGGGACATGGTAACACTTTTCAAGTATGTAAAAGGTTGTTACAAGGAAGAGGGAGAAAAATTGTTCTCCTTAACATCTGAGGATAGGCCAAGAAGCAATGGGCTTAAATTTCAGCAAGGGAGGTTTAGGTTGGACATTAGGAAAAACTTCCTAAATGTCAGGGTAGCTAAGCACTGGAATAAATCGCTTAGGGAGGTTGTGGTATCTCTGTCACTGGAGGTTTTTAAAAGCAGGTTAGATAAACACCTGTCAGGGATGTTCTAGATAAGACTTAGTCCTTCCTTGAGTGCAGGCGACTGAACTAGATGACCCCTTGTGGTCCCTTCCAGTCCTACAATTCTGTGATTAACGTCCAATACTGGTCACAACAGAAATTTAAAGAAAGTGAAATATAGTGAAACCTGCACTTAGGAACTCCAGCCACTTTAAAGTATCCCCAAGGTTTTCAGTACACTTTTATACAGCTCAGTTCCAAAGTCCTTTTGTAACAGACCTGAATTTTAGCCTTGTCAACATTAATACAATTTTGGAACTAATTTTCTAGCTTTTCAAATTTTTAAGACTAACAGTCTCTTAAACAGATGGTGAGGTAAAAAACTATGGGATAAAACCTAATTTTATTGAAATAAATAGTTTTGCCATTGACTTGAATGAGAGTAAAAATTTGGCCTTCTGTCTTGAAAACAGATACCATACACTTACCGGACAAGGCACTTACCATACAGAAAAAGATTGTTTATTTTTTTTATATTTTAGTAGTGCCCAAAGACCCGGGTCATGGTCAGGACCCCAATGTGCTAGACACCATTGCCAGTGGTGGGCAACCTGAGGCCCATCAGGGTAATCTGCTGGCGGCCACCATATAGTTACATGGAGTAATAGAAATAGGATGAAATACAATAGTGAAAAGTGCAAGGTTATGCATTTAGGAATTAATAATAAGAATTTTGGATATACGTTGGGGGCGCATCAGTTGGAAGCGACGGAGGAGGAGAAGGACCTTGGGGTACTGGTTGATAGCAGGATGACTATGAGTCGCCAATGTGATACGGCTGTTAAAAAAGCAAATGCGATTTTGGGATGCATCAGGCGGGGTATTTCCTGCAAGGATAAGGAGGTGTTAGTACCGTTATACAAGGCGTTGGTGAGACCCCATCTGGAATACTGTGTGCAGTTCTGGTGTCCCATGTTCAAGAAGGATGAATTCAAACTGGAATAGGTTCAGAGACGGGCTACAAGGATGATCCGAGGAATGGAAAAACTGCCTTATGAAAGGAGACTCAAAGAGCTTGGCTTGTTTAGCCTGGCCAAAAGAAGGCTGCGGGGGGGATATGCTTGCTCTATATAAATATATCAGGGGGGTTAACGTTAGGGAGGGAGAGGAATTATTTAAGTTTAGTACTAATGTAGGCACGAGGACGAATGGGTATAAACTGGATATTAGGAAGTTTAGACTTGAAATTAGATGAAGGTTTCTAACCATTAGGGGAGTGAAGTTCTGGAACAGCCTTCCGAGGGAAGTAGTGGGGGCAAAAGATTTTCCTGGCTTTAAGACAAAGCTTGATAAGTATATGGAGGGGATGTTATGATAGGATTGTTAATTTGGGCAATTGATCTTGGATTACCACCAGATAGGTCTGCTCAATGGTCTGCGGGGAGATGTTGGATGGAATGGGAACTGAGTTACTGCAGAGAATTCCTTCTTGGGTGCTGGCTGGTGACTCTTGCCCACATGCTCAGGGTTTAGCTGATCGCCATATTTGGGGTCGGGAAGGAATTTTCCTCCAGGGCGGATTGGCAGGGGCCCTGGAGGTTTTTCGCCTTCCCCTGCAGCGTGGGGCACGGGTCGCTTGCTGGTGGTTTCTCTGCAGCTTGAGGTCTTCAAACCAATGTTGAGGATTTTAATAACTCGGTCCTGGGATAGGGGTTGTTATAAAATTGGATGGGTGGGGTTCTGTGGCCTGCCTTGTGCAGGAGGTCAGACTAGATGATCAGATTGGTCCCTTCTGACCTATGAGTCTATGAGTCTATGAGTTTGTTTACATTTGCACGGCCATCCACAGCTCCCAGTGGCTGCAGTTCATTATTCCTGGCCAATGGGAGTGGTAGGAAGCAGCGGCCAGCACTTCCCTGCTGCCCACACCGCTTCCCACAGCCCCCATTAGACGGGAACAGTGAACCGCAGCCACTGAAAGCTGCAGACAGCTGTGCAAATATAAGCAAACTGTCTGGTGACCCACTAGCAGATTACCCTGACAGGCTGCGTGCAGCCCACAGGCTGCAGGGTGCCCACCACTGCTGTAGACACATAAACTATAAGACAATCCCTCCCCCAAACAATTCTCATTTTAAATGCTCTTTGTTGGGATCTCTATGACAACGAGAAACAACCACTCCCCTCTTGACACCTCACTTACATCAGCAAGACCAGTGGGTGGAGAAGAAGTTACAGCATGGATAAGAGGTGCCAGCCTCTGTGAATAAACACAAGTATGTTGTCAAATTAATGTTGTCAATCTACTGACTTTCAAGCCAGCAGTAAATCACTGCTTAAAAAAATGTTTCAGAATAATAATCTGCATTACAAATCCTCAGTTAGCAGAAGGTTCTGTGAGCTTTCTTTTCTGGCAGTGCTTCAGAGGCGTACAGCTGAATGTCAGCTCAGAAGACACTCAGGAGGATTTGGGGGTTTATTTTGGTTTACTGAAATATTTTGGCATTCCATAAAACTTCAAACTCTGGGAATTCTCCATCAGACCTGTCCTTCCGTATGTGTAATATGATGCAAATAATATTGCACAACTGAAATTAAATTGGCATGAATTATTCAGAGAAGCAGAAACAACAGCTGCTATTCTTATTTGTCTCTAATTTTGAAGGGTAGAGAATCGGAGGCCAACATTGACAACATGGGGGGAGAGAAGGAGGGAAGGAGATGAATTGTTGCCGGACATCTCATATGCTTCAACATCTGCAACATTGTGTTTAATTTGGTAACATAGACTGGGGTCTCTTCTGTTAGTAATAAGGGCAACAAATTGGTTGTAGCTAAACTCTGTGTCTTCTGACAGGTAGAGCAATAGTCAACCCATTTCAAGTGACAGAGAAAATTCTAGTTTAAGAATGATCAGAGCAAGGCAAAAGAAGTCTTCATATCCATGAACAGCTCTAAGGAGAGAGATGGAATTTAGAGAGATAAACAGAGGAAAACTCAGGTGGGAGAACGGTTAGGCAGTATTAAGAAAAAGCAGGGTGGCTTCCTTTTTTCCAAAATGAAAATGATTTGGGATGGTGTAGGGCAGCTGTATGTACATATAGTAGGTAATGTATCTGGTCTCTGTGGGCCTGATTCTTCTCTCATATACACTGTTGCAAATCAAAAGTAGTTCCACTGAAATCAATATGAAATTGGTGTGACTAAGATGACAAGCAAATTCTTTGTGAATTTGTTGATGGACTGATAGCAAGATTAAGGTTTGCAGGTTAAGTATCGATGTCTAAGATCCTCTGCGTTAATAGATCATTTCCTCACAGCAAGTAAAATGCACTTCTGCTACTGGAGACCAAACCAACTAGCACTGTAGTATACAGTCAAACCAAAGCTCTGTCTCCCACCCCTCTTTCATTCACCAGTGCAGATTAGTAGCAGTCAAATTCATAATTAGTCAATTAGTCCAGACCTTGCAGCTGGCTTATAAATCAGTTTATCCAGTTCCTGTTAGAAGGGTGTGTGTTTACACTCTGCAGCCAGTACAGTCTAATCATTAATCAGGAATAGATGTGACACAATACAATGAAATAGCGGCCTGATCCTATTAAGAATTGTGAGTTGCAATAGACGTTGCACTGGCCTAGAATGTTTCTAATATGTCTATGTGAGGCTACCCGCCAACTCATGGCCTCTCTGTAATAAATTTCAGCCAAGACACAGAAAATTCCAATCACACCCAAAAACACAGAGATTCCCACAAGCAATGCCTGATTATATTGCATCCCATGGATAAGGTACATTGTTGCAGCACCTTAGGGGAGTGGAATCAAGTTCTTGACCCATAATTCCATCCCAGGTCCCCCTTTGCTCCCCACTTTGGAACTTGCTACTGGTCTACACCATTGGAATGGGCTGGAAATGTTTGATTTATTTTTTTCCCCATTCTTTTGTTTTTATTTTGTTTTTCCACGTTATTTTGTTGTTTTTATATTTCATAATGTGCCAATAGTAGCAATTCATTGTACTATGACTACTATGTCATAATATAACAGTTGATATATTCCATTATTGTTATTTTATATTGTCAAACTGTTTCACTACAACACAAGAAGTTACACTTTGATCTAGAAAAGATGATAAAATGCTTCAGTCAGCACTAAAAAGCAGCTGCCTTTATTTTAAAAATAAAAAAAAACTAAAATAATAGAATATTTCAACTGCTATATTAGGGCATCTTCTGACATGTCAGCATTGCTATAGGGGCATGTTACAAATAATGTAAAACTAATACAAAATCTTATAAAAATGAAAATAAAATAAAATTCAAAATTAAATCTCAAAATTCTAAAATAAAACATTTCAGAAACTGAATTTTTCCAGAAATTTCTCATTGTGGGACATTTCTAAACTATTTCTTCTTGTTCCAATTTGGACCAAAAACCAATTTTGAAATGTCATGATTTACTTCAAACCAGAAAGCCTGAGTTTTGACAAGCTCTGTACACCACTGCTCTGCTGGCCTGTATCCTAGCACCACCAGATTTGCTGCCTGATTCATGGTGAGAACTGGTGCCATTGCGCCACCTGCTCATTCCTCACCCATGCTATGAGGAGGAGTAAATTAGTACACAGCGCTCCTAACCCCAGTGCATCTAGAGCCAAGGACCAGACAGTCTGGAGGTAGTGGTAATTGAGGGGTCTTACTCTCTTTTATCTCTCTGCCTAGGCAAACAGCCCATGTCAGAACCTAGCCCTTAATGTTCCCCCCGATTCCTTTTTCTGCTCCTTTATGAGTCTAAGGGAGGGAGGAAAGTCGTAAGGGGTCACAATCAGAATAGGCATCAACTCAAGAGGGAAGGTGAGCAATCTTCCAATTAAACAGAAAATGACGAGCAAAATAACAGATGCATAAACAAAGGCTCCATCTCACTCACATAGCAGGGTTTACAGTGAAAGTCTACAATAAGGAAAGAATTTATCATAGTATAATAAATGACTTTATAGCACTTGCTGCAAGCAGTCCCTATGAGTAGAATGTAGTAAGTAATTCTTCCCTTTTGATCCTGATGCTGAATATTGAATTTGATGGGAGTGCCTCACACAGTGGAAAAGGAAACTACTGCACATTATTTCAGTTTTAGGCTCTATTGATTGACCTGAATATTCCTCACCATGTTTCTGAGAGGTAAACAAGTGCTAACTAGGGAAGGAAAAATCAGGATTGGGTAAAAATAGCAAGTACTTTTTTTTCACAAATGTTTTCATCTACAAAACATTCACCATTTTGATTGGGGTCATTTTGCATTAGTTGCAAACCTTTAGTCATGTCATCTGTCTGAGGTCAGTGGCACCCTCAAATCAAATCAACAGACAACTAAATCCTCTAGCTTTTTGACTGAAAAAAAAATTGCATCTGCAAAATTTCACTCTCGAAAAAGAGCATGTGCAAAGAACCTTTTAAAATCAAGACTCTATAATACAGCTGGTCAGAATTTTTCTTTTGAAAAATGGTTTTGATGGGAAAATGGCCTTTTTTTCATCCAAAAATTGGATTATATGAAAATGTTCATATTGTTCCAATTTCTGGGTAAAAAAGCAAAATCTGAATAATTTTCAGTTTTCACATGGGTTTCATTTTTTGCACTGAAAAACTGGAAAAATCCTAAATAATTAAAAACAAAACTTTACAATTTTTTCCTGGGGAACACTTCTTGTTTTTTACCTGCTGAACACCAAGTGCCCTCAACCATACCTCTAAAAATTGTGCTCCTTAAGAACTAGATGATGAAGCCATGACGTAAATAAAAAGGATAGTTTATTTAGTTTAATAATCAAGAGCTTAGAGGGACATCAGAAGGGGCTGGACTGAGACAGTTAGTAAATGGGTGTACTTGTGTTAGCCCTGCTGGGACCTAGCCAGCTGCAGCAGCTAGCAAGGAATGGGGATGAATAGTAAAGCCACAGAAGTGAAAAACATCTCCAATTTACTACAAATGGTCCCTTTTCCAGATCTCCTCACATCCCTTGTTGAAGGCAATGCTCTGTGTCCCTCAATCAATATTTCACTTATTCCTTCAGCTACTCTAATGCAACCCTTAGCCCAAATCAATAAAGAGTAGAAAATATTGACTTAATTGGGATCAAGAGTGACAACTGTTCCCTTGGTTCACTGCCTCCTTGTTAATTATGTTGTTTGCTGTGAGTTACTTAGACAAGATTGTTTTTTCCTGCAGCACATGTACCCATTTAGCTCTGTTATCAATGCCATTTACTATCATTTTCTCCAGGAAGTCATTGAGCATCAGCAAGGACAGGTCTCCCAGGTTAGGTCTCTTAAGATCAAATGAACCTACACAACAGTGCCTATGATATTCTTTAGGATAGATTTGGGGGCGGTGGGTGCATGCATGTTTATTCTGCAGGTACATTAACTACTATAGAAATCAAGTTCAGGCTTTATTAATTTTAGTGGTAAGCTATACAATTTAAATACCACATATGAGCTCTTTTATTTCATTGGTAACACAGAACACCTACTCAGCTTCCTTGCTGAGAGCTTGTCTATAACATGCAGCTCTGTGTTCACCAACTGTTCCAGGAGAAACAAACAAAAACCAAAATCTTTTGGGGGGAAAGAGATTGATGGCTTTATAAGCATAGAAGTGTTTTACACTTTCCTTAATAGGTTTTATAAATTACTGCCATAACGGAACGTGACTGTTTATCACTCTCATCCACAGCATTGCTTGCTCAACATATTGGTTACTCTACTTTGCCTTCCCAAATTGTTTAGCAGAAGATTTAAGATGAACAGAGGTTGCTGCTTTTATAAATCCTGATTTCATTAGCGATGAAGTGGCTGGGAAAAAGTCCCTGAAAGACTGTTTGCCCTCCATCTCCTACATACCATAACTAGGTCTCCAACAGGAAAATACACACTACTAGGATGTCCAGGGCCTACTGAAGCATAATATTGTAATAAGATTTATGAAGAAAGTGATCCCTGTGAGGCCTCATTACAGACATTCCTATGGCTAAATTACTGCTTGAGAGGGCGAAAAAGGCATCTTTACAACAACCTCACCAAACAAAATGGAACATTTATGTCTGGATCTGTCTTTTGTTTCCTTCATAGTAGTATCCAAGTAAGACTTTCTAATTGGTTCTTAATGCAGTTTGTCATGCGTTTTTGTTATGCTGTCATTATTTTTACCATCAATATGAACCCGTCTTAACACCGAGGCATAACTGTCTCCAATTAACTGATGAAAAATGACATCCATGTAAATGTGCACTATTAAATCTGCCTCATCTATCTGAATACAGCACTTTTCCCTCTGTAGCTTTCTTTCACAGACAAAGTGAAATTGGAAGACTCAGTGAGATTAAACAAACAAACATATACATAAGTACCTAAGTAGATATATACTCCTGTCTATCTTGTATTTCAGGAAGGATGGGGAAAAATACATATACATTTGATTAGATTTATACAAAAAATAAAAGGGTTGTCCATCCAATACGGCTATCTATCTATTGTGTATTGAAAACTGTACTGAAATTGTAAGCTGTCACTTTAAATGCTCAGAGGCTTTTTCCTGGTCCAGGTTTCAGGCTAGGGGGCTCTAGGTCCCTATTCTAAGTAAGCTTGTATTCTGGTATCATGCCCCATCTTGTGGTTAGCTGCATGTGGGCAGACCCCTGCACTATGCACAACTAACAGTAAGATGATGGCCACAGATACCCATTCTGTGATAGCCATTGGCAAATGTGGACTTCTTAATGGTGAGCATTGCAGTTTTTTTCATCTTAATATGACAAACATGATAATGTAGTAGCATACCCGGTGTTTTGGAGGAAATGTTATCTTGCCTGCCAAATAATCATTACATTTGCATTGTTTTTATTCGTATTACCTGTTAAGCACAGACAATGTTCCTAGGGACTGTACAAGACAAAGAGGTGAAATGGGCACTCAGAGAGCTTACGTGGGATTTAGGTGGCACTTAGGCCTTGTGATGCCTTACAGCACAGAGAAGAATTTCACTCTTTTGAACATACTTCAGTCCCAAAGGTTTTAACCTTTAATGCTTCCTCCTATGCATTTTGGGCCTGATCCAAAGCCCAAGTCTTCCACTGACTTTAATGCACTTTGGATTAGGCCCTTTTCTCATATCCTCTATTTATATTTGAAATTGCCTGAAGGGAAGGTACATGTATAATCCTAGACTACATTCTGCATGGGTTTTAAAAACTCCTCATAATGTGGATTCTGGGCTATGAAGATAAAATTCATTGTCAGAATGTGAAAAAACAACCCACATTTGAAAATAGCAAATTTCAGAAAGACTCCATACTTACTTGTGTTCCTTTACCCATGAGATCAGTAGACTTTGGCAGTTTTCTTGCATAATTCAGTAAAGCTTTCAGAGCAAAACTGTTGAGATGATTAATTTATTAGGCAGAGTAAAATGTAGCTTATCGCATATCCCGTTGTAATTTGGTAATGCACGTTGTAAAGTTTTCTACATTTTCATTATTCTTGCTTTTGCGTCCTTTATCAGTAACTGCGTACTTCACCATATTACTTATTTTAGATTATCCAAGCTCAATCGGTTAAATAAAATCCTGTTTTTTTTCTTTTATTCAGTTTAAAAGACATGTTCTACGACAATATCACACTCAGTCTGAATTAGTTTAGATATTTTTCCCCTAGTAATCTTATTACATGAAAACTATCTGTAATATTTTGCTTATCATGATCTCTTACAAAGAAAGACCTAATTGTATGATGATAGTATCCAATTAATTTGGAAGCTGAACGTTTCTTTTTAAAATTATTTTGCCAAATAAAAGTTTAATAATACTTGTAACGCATATTCCAGTGGACATTTGCACACATTCACAGAATTTATTCTTAGCTTTCCTGAATCCCTAGTACAGTGCTCCAATGAAATACTTGGTTTTATATAACGTCATGTACTTTTGTAACTCTTTTGTTCCCTGAATTTATGGTCAGGCTATTCAACAATGCATATCTTTACCTTGCTACATGCTGAGAAATGTTCTAGTTTGACATTTTTTTTAACTTTAAAAAAGAGTCTATGCCTTTGTCAAGCGGCAGTATTTTTAGACACTTCTCAGACTTAGTATTCTGCTAAAGTCCTCTACAATTTCTCTTTCACTTCAGTCCCTGACAACTTGGATGAAACATTAATCCACATTCAAAGGCACTTAAAATCATTGTTTTGTTTTCCTCAAAGAAAGAAGACCTACCATACAGGTCAGCCTTGCGAGCTATATTAGGTAGCAAGTGAGGGGTTTAAAAAAAGAGGAATCTCAAACAAGACTTTCTCCATAATTCATGTTTCAGGCTGTGGCTTAAAATATTAATTTATAGTCGAGGCAAACTTTTAAAATTAAAATTGGTGCAACTTGATGCACAGATGAAGACATATAGTTTTTGCATCTTTAGGCTCTGAACTGGGAAATATGCACATGAGCAGCTTTACTGATATGAGTAGCACCATTAAAGTCAATGGGACTACTCATATGAGTAAAGTTAAACACATGCATACGTGTTTCCAAGATTGGTGCTTGAAATTGGATGCAGATCACCTAGGGACACTTTGCAGATTACCAAAAATATAAAATAGTTGGCACTTTGTATATTATATATAAATAATAATTTTGTGTATGTAAAGTGTGCATGCACACACGCATGCATTAAGCCTATGTGTAGCCCCATTGACTTTAGCGGGCAACCTTATGTGCCTAAAGTTAAGCATGTGCTTTAATGCCTTGCTGGATCTGCATCTTCTTGCATTTCTTGTAAGCCACAGTGGACAACACCAATTTTCTAAGGTAGCAAAGAGTACCATCATTAATTCAAACATGTCTGCCAATTGTATGATGTCATCTGCATAAACTAAAGAGCTTAACGCTAGATGACCCAAAGCCACACCCTCTAATTCATTTACAATTCTTAATGTCCAGTTTAAAAACATGATTAAAAGCAATGGTGATTCCATGTCTCTTTGTCTTCCATGAAACTTGGACGTGAACCAGTTGCTTAATTTTCCACCAGCTCTAAAATATACTGGGATGCAAATGCCCAGCAATAAAGAAGAACTGAGAAAATTCAAATATGTTTGTCAGTAAAAGAGATCCGTCTGCAGACCAGATGTAAAATGGGCTCTCTGGTGTCATGTAGAGCACAGATAGGAGCCCTGCAATGGGATGGATGCAATTCCAGTTCAAGCCATTGGAGTCTTTTCACTGACTTTGATGGATGTTGAATCAGACCCAAAGAGAATGTATCTTATGTTGAATCACAATAAATGTTGTGAATGTGCTGACCAAATACACTGTAAAGTGGCCTTTCTTTTCCAGTAAACCTCTCTGACACTGTTAATTTGTGCCATTTTCATTTTAATGCATGAGCTGTGTTTATGATTGGAAAAACCCTGTTGCACTGTAATTTATGAGTTGCACTATGAGCTACAGAATAAAGATTTCATGAAACCTCTCTTTTTTCCTGCCTTCGAGTAATAAGCATGCCTGAAACATAGTGTTAATTAAATGTAAAGCAATACTCTGCACTTAGATGTACAAGTCACTTCCATTGAATAATATAAGGGTTTGCATGTGTGTACCTTGTATATGTCTATGGGCAGAATTTGTTCCATAATACAGTTTTTAAATGGTTTAGCCCAAGTGCAGTTTACATATGGAAAGTATTTTGTTTCTCCATACGCACCCATGAAAGCCTTCATAAAGCTGTGACATGTTTTGTTTTCTAAAGAATATGGGTGAAATTCATCCTTTTTTTTTTTTTTTTTTTTTTTGCAGTGTGTCAGCAAAATAGCAAAGTCCATTTGTTCAAAATCTTTCAAGAGTAATGTAAAGCTGGAAAGTCAGTATTATCTTTCATTTCTAGCTCATTTGCAGATCCTGTCTCCATATTATGCTACACTAATGACTAACACTATTTCCAATGCACATTCATGCATTTTATCTCTGAAGAGTTAAAATAGTCAGTTGTTTTGAATTGCTGCTTCAGTGCCAGCTCGAAATTGCTGTGCAAGGTGAAACTTTAATATAAGTCTCCAAATATTCCTTCACTGGGGTATTTGAGCACCTGTGTCAAGTGCATTTGAAAACTTGGTCTAAAATGTCAACAAAATTACCTGTTCAATCCTTTTGGAAAGACTGCACAATCTGCAAAAGAGATTCGAGAATAAAGGAACCCCATATTTAAAAGGTGTAGAAATTCTGTCAAGCTAAAAGCTGCATTTTCAAAAGAAAACTTTCCGCTAAGTTTTCAGCAGAGGCCAACTTCATTTGGGGTCAATCCTATATTTTGCTGGAGTTGCACAGTAATGAAATCAGTGCAAATATACACAGCAGACCACTAAAGAGAGTCTCTAGCTAACTTTTTTCTAATCACCTTCCACAGATTTCTACTGCATCTATCAACCCCACTTCCCCCCTTCTACTCCCTGCCTCTACTGGCAAATAATTCAATGATTTCAAAATTCTCTTTCATCCTGTAACTATGTATTGGGGAAAAATTTTCCATCACAGTTACAGCATCAGTGATCAAACTATAATTTGTTGTGATCTTATGCTCCTGGTAATTGTGTCTTCTCTAGCTTGAAGGTGGATAAAAGTTCCATTAAACTCTGAAGGACTCAGACTCTTGCTCAGGCTTTCTAAGTTGGAAAATATGAAAAAGTGGAGGAAGCACACCACTTATCAGGAACAATATTGCCTTTAAACTGATATGCTACATCCTAAAACTATCAGTATTCATTCAGGCCTACCACAGGCATTAGAAATGGGTCTGGGGAAGAATCCTTCTCCCAGGTTGTAGAGTGGTGGTAGAATTGTTCTGTGACCACTGCTTCATACGCTATTGACCCATTGAGGCAATGTCAGGTAGATCAGTGTAGCAACAAATACAATTGTCCTGTCCTTTCTCCTTCACCAGCCCACTTCTGCCTCACTCCAACACTTGATGTGCTCCCAGATGTAAATTCCTCAGCACCCCTGCAAGCGCTGCCTAAATTCCGCTCCCTTCAAAGCAGAACCATGCTAGCTGTGTTGCATCTGAGACCTTCTACAACCAAGGAGAGGAAAAAATTGCTCTTAAATTGGTAACATATCATTTTATCAAGGGTAACATCACTGGCATTCAATGGAGTTACTCTGAATTTACATCAGTGTATATGAAAGGACAACCAGACACTGTACATGTGTCCATACATAAAAATGAATCCAAGCAAATTATTATGAACCGTGATTTATAGAAATTTTTTTAAGCCAAAAGAGACTGGTTGGAACTAAAATTTCATCCAGTAATTCCTATGTCAATCCCAATAATTTATAATTACCCCAGTTCTTCTTGAATACTGCTAATCTGGACAGTGAGCAAACACCTCCATCAAGGAATAATGTCCCATTCTTGTATACAAGTGTTACGTGCGTCTAGTATATTTAACGTTCTACCACTTATCCCATGCCACATGTTTCTGACTTCCATACTTCTTTTATTCTGGGAATGAACTCTGATTCCATAGTCATTTACACGTACAAGTAACATTATTTCATGTGTGTAGTCCCACTGAACTCACATGCATACGTTTTTGCAGAGTTGGGTTTCTGGCTAGTAACCATTAGTTTTAATTAGAGCTGGGGAAATAATGGGTTTTTTGGTTTGCTGGAAATTCCAAAACTTTTTTTTAAATTTATTTTGGGTTGACCTGAAACCAATTTTAAAAAAAAATCAGTGAATCAATACATTGAAAAAATTTAATTTGGTATCAAGCAATACATTTTGTTTGACCGCAAGCAAAATGTTTCTTTTCAATTTTGAGCATTTTCATAGTTTGCAAATAACATGGAAGGAAATTTTGAAATGAAATGTTGTGTTGAACCAAAATAAGTCAAAACATTTCCTTTTAAAAATGTCTAAAATGTTTCAGTTCTTTGGAATTTTGGGTTTTGTTTTACTGAAACAATTTGGCAAATTCACTGAATCTGCATTTTTTGCACAAAAATTTTGTCCAGTTCTAATTCTAACTGCCTCTCTGAACACCAGACAACTAATTCAAAACCTACTACAAATACATATTAACTGCATTATCCCAATAGTTTAGAAATGGACACCAGGTGAAGCATCTCTTAGCATGACTCCTACTGTTTAATGGTTACTCACCAAGACTTGCTTGAACCTGAAAAAATCACCTACTGAAATGCTCTCTTTTCTCCTTTTGATGCTGGAAATAGGCTAGACCAAGCTCAATAAAAACACTAATCAGACTTTTTTCTTTATTACCTGTGTACATTTCTCCATCACCTGTCAGTAGTATTGACAAAATTGAACATCCCACTACTTAGGGTGATCAGACATGAAGTGTGAAAAATCGGGATGGGGGTGGAGGGTAATAGGATCCTATATAAGAAAAAAATCCAAATATCGGGACTGTCCCTATAAAATCGGGACATCTGGTCACCCTACCACTACTTCAGGAAACCAGCTCCTCAGACCTGCATGCAGAGTGAGCCAAATCCTGATCCCATTGAAGTCAATGGGAGTTCTTCCATTGGCTTCAAGGCAACCAGGATTTGGGCTGGTGTCTTCCGTTTTTTGGCTGAGTGTTCCTCTGGTTTCTTTACTGGGAAAGTACAAGACAATGCTAATTGCATACAGAAAAATTACTGTATAAAGGAAAATATATGAGAGATAGGCGGAGAGAGACTATTTGGGAGGGGCCACTAACAGACTTTTAGTGCTGTCATTGAGATAGCACAAATAACATTTTCTTCATTACACTCAGACCTGTGCATGAAATGTATGATGGGTTAAGTCCTGCTTACATGTAACCCAGTGGAAGTATATCTTAGATTTCTTAGTAAACAGCCAGGGAGTAAAGATGGGTGGGGGGAAAAGAGATCTTTTTTTTTTTTTCAAATGAATATATATGATGATCACTGATTATAGTGCCCCAAAGTGTGCTGAGATGAAAAGCACAGGACCACTGCTCTGAAGAGCCATACGCTCTGTTATAAAGCACTCCAGAATGGGCCACTCTACCTTGAATACTCTCTTTGAATATGTGCTAACTACTTATGCTAACCAATCTGTTCCACCTGGCATTTAGCTCTGATGCTCAGGGTATGGCTACACTTGAAATTTCAAAGCGCTGTGTGAATGTGGTCGGAGCACGTAAACCACATCCTTTATGGGTGTAGCTTGCCTCATGCTCCCCTGAACAGTGGAACCATACACTGACAATGAGGAGGCAGGATTTGTCCATAGAAGAAGAAGCCATTTAATAAACGAAAATATCTGTAAGGAAAATATCAGAAGAATATCTGATCTTGCATGGTTCTCACCATTCGAGACAGTGGAAATTTCAGAAGATTGGACAACCTTGTGAGATTTCTGCCATTTGGAGCCAATTTCTTATACCAATAGCTCACAAGATTTCAGCAGTGTCTAACCCACTCCTAACCCAGATTCAGCCTCCAACCCAAACTCTGAATCTTCACTTAAACCTAAGCTGATCTGCACTGGATTCTGAATGCTGCCTTCTTTGCCCATTTCTAGTATTTGACTCTTATTGATAAGAGATGGAACATCCTTCTCCTCCTTCATCATAATAGAAAGTGATGCTATTTCTGCCTTAGCATCATGTTCTCTTCCTCTTCGCACAGTGCTTGTGTGTGAAGGGGGTAAATACATCTTTTATTTTCTTCCATACTATTAAATTCTCCTTTTGCTTTTATTGCTTTCACAGCATGGTCTTAATTTAGGGTGGCATTTGGCAAATTACTAAGGTTTTCGACCTAACAAGGGATCACAAACTCTGACCTGCACATGGGACTTCCATTAATGTCAAATAGAATTGCATGCCTGGGTCAAGGCAGTGTATGACCCTTTAGAGAGAAAGCAGCTTTGTCGATGAGAGAGAGAGAGAGAAAAGAAACATGAGATCTGCAGAAGAAATGAATCAGAAGGAAAACTGTGATGCTGTTAAAGGAAAGTGAAAAAGCAAAGCTACATAGGACGGAAAGTCCAGATCAGAGCTGTGCATGGAAAAATGGGTTCCAACTCAAACATAAGATGAAGCAAGATGGGAGTAAATTTTAAGAAAGAAAAGCAGTCGTTATAGAAGAGACACTTAGCTGATACCAAGAAACTATTTAAGGTTTCCAATTAGTTCAGTGGAAAAAAAAGTATTAAAGTCTTGGAGTAGACAGTAATGAGTAATGACAGTTATTGTAAAGATAGTGTGCCACTTTCTTTTATAAATATTACCAGAAGCTTCAGAAATGGTTTAACAAGGAGATGATCACTCTATGCCTCTGCATATCACATCCTCAAAGAAAGAGACAGGTGAGACTGGCTAATGAGTTAAACTAAGAAGAGATGGTAATACCTCTTAGTTTTAAAAATATGTCTATGCTGTACTTCATTAAGATGCAATAGCTCATGCCCATAATGTAAGGCCGTAACCTTGCAAAACTTTCAGCTGATACAAGGCAGACCTGAGAAGTCACTTTCTCCAGGAGAAACAATTACTCATTGGTGTGGGATCAATGCCTTTTTGTACCAGGCACCATACAACACCTACATTGCACGTTAATTTCATTGTATCATCAACTAGCAACATTGTCCTTTTTGAGGACCAGTGCTGAATTTGTGCTTTTCGGTTTCTTTTACTTGCTCTTGTGATGTGCTTTTGGGAGGGGGTGGAGGTAGGGCTGTTTGTTTGTTTTGAGGTATTGTTTCAGTTATAAGTGACAAAATCCAGGAGGCTACTAGTTAAATCCCAGATTGGAATCAAGCATCAGGAGAGTTTTTCCCTTTGCTCCCCTCAACCTTTTGCACAAGTCAGCTGCCTGCATTGCCTGGTGGGATAAGCCCACTTCTACGGACACCACTGAACACCCCAGAGAGGTTTACTGGGATATGTTTTGGGCCCCACACTGCAACCCACCAAAAAATAGCGGTAGAGCTGTGCAGGGCCTTTGAAATTACTGACATTGACCGTGCTTCCTCAGAACCCCTGAGGGGCCTCTACAGGTCCAATGCCTTCAGACATCACTGAAAGGGGATGCAGCTCCTTTCACCTCATGCCTTCCAGTCATGGATCAGACTCAGAGCTGTAATTGGAAGTGCACAGCTCCCTCTTTGCTCATGGACCAGAGTGGAGAAAAAATAGGCTAGATTCTGTGTGTACCTTCTCTCTACAGTCACACAGTTTGAAAGGATGTTTCTTTGCACCATATGGGTTAAATGCACAAGTCACTATTTCATATTGAAAGGGAATCTGTGTTATGTCTCAAGGTAATCTTTGGGAAGAGGCACATGCCTGGGGCCAGCACCACAAATCATGGAAGCAAAACAAAAACCAAAAGGATGTATTGTGTGTGGTAGGAAGGGAATAGTGCTGAAAGGTACTGAAGGTTTTAGACCCTTGTCAGAAAAATGTTCCATGCGAAGTCCCCAAACAAAGATCTGTGGAGTATCCTTAGAATTGCTGACAGTGTGGAAAATGCTCCAGTTCCTTGGCTCTTTGCAAATTTCTCTGTGTGAAACTTTTATTGTGAAAAGGGCCCTAAAATTTTATCCTCAGCTATAAATATTTAGGTTTTCCTGGGCATCTAACAATAGGTAGAAACATCCTCTTGCTTCCCAGACTGGCACTTGAAGGATATCACTGTCTTATCAGGTTCACAAGATATTGGCCATGAGATTCAGGTTATTACATTATCAGAGAGAAGAAAATGCAGGCAGCAGATGCAATATAGTTAATGCCACTTTCAAGCATTTTTTTATGAATGATTCTGGAGCTGCATAATATTCAATATCCAGGCTATAATTTTACATGTGACCTCCTTGTATTATCATTGTGGACAAAACATGTATGCTTAATTCTACTTTATCCATCATATTTTACTCCTTTTATTTCAATTCAATTCAAATTCCTTTACCCATCTCCATTGTTTTACAGTAGAGATATAGAGCACTGGGGTCATTTTTAAAGATCCTCTATCATGATAAAATTACTATTTTTATTAGCAATAAATTTTATCTACATATTATTATGATTAAAGTCTATTACAATGAATAAACCATGTGCTTGCCTGGTACATCACATTTTAGGGGGAAATCACGTTAAAAATTCAAGTTCTAAAATTTTCCTGGAAAGAGAAACTGTATACTTTTATTGCCAATTCAGATGAGTGAAAGTCGGTCCCATCAAGCTTTGATTTTCTTTAATAATTCATGAAATTTTGTGAATCAGCAGGTAATTGCTTCTTAGAGTCAGTTTCTGAGCATTTTGACTAGTACTCAAGACTTGTGTGGATTTATGCCTCTGCATATAACAGCTAGTGCCTTTAAACAGGGACATTTAAAAGTTTCCACTTACACACAAATGACATTTAAACAGCCCCTTTGATTGATTTTCAGTAGGTAAGATAACATCACTTTAGTTTCTGGTATATAATTTACCTGACAAAACTGGCTCTGCTCGTTTTCCCCGGGGGGGTTTTGAGCAATCTGTTCTCAGGATTATTTTGAATTTGATTATTAACTTAGTAAATTAGGTGTGCTAAGTGATCGAGTATTAATTTGAATGTTCCAAAAATGGAGTATCTCTCGACCTGAAGGCCTGTCACTTCTTGGGGTTAGTGAGCTAAAGATAAAATTATCAAAAGTGTCTTAGAGACTTAGGTTATGTTTACACATCAACTAGACATCCGTGGCTGTTAGACTTACAGGCTCAGACTGAAACCCAAGCTCTGGGATCCTGATAGTGCTCTTCTGAACCTGGAAGTCTACATAACAGTGAAACAGCCCCACAAGCCTGAGTTGTCTGGCACAAGCCAGCTGTGGGTGTCTAGTTGCTGTGTAGACCAGTGGTTCTCAAACTTTTGTACTGGTGACCCCTTTCACATAGCAAGCCTCTGAGTGTGACGCCCCTTATAAATTTAAAACTCTTTTAAATATACTTAACACCGTTCAGGGCCGGCTCCAGGGTTTTTGCCACCCCAAGGAGGGAAAAAAAATAATAAAATAAAGCCAAGATCGCGATCAGCTGCAGCTCCACCACGCTGCTTTCTTCTTCAACGGCAATTCAGCGGCAGGTCCTTCCCTCCGAGAGGGACCGAGAAACCCACGACCGAATTGCCGCCGAAGAGCCCGACCTACCACCCCTTCCCCTTGGCCACTCCAAGCACCTGCTTGCTGAGCTGGTGCCTGGAGCTGGCCCTGAGTGGCAGCATTAGTGTAGACAGCATTCCAGGAGGCTGCCAGTGTTTTAACATATCAGCTAATCCTTCTCACAGCAACATTACACAACATTGTGCTTAATATACTGGTAGCACCCCCGAGCTCTGCCTATACCTAGTGTTCCTTCTGTTACCTCTACAGTTGGGGCTCAACTAGTGGTAGCAACAGTGGTAAACATTAGGCAAAAAAGGTCTAGTGTAAAGAAGGCCAGACAGGGAAAAACTGAAAAATGTAGTTGAAAATGACATTTTAAAGGGATAAATGTCATTTTCAACATAAGACCACTTTTTGGCAGGAAAATGTTTCAGTTGAAAAATTTCAGTCAGTTCTCAGAGAAGCTTCAGGAGAAGGTCCACCTCGGAGTGCTTTGTGGACTTCAATAATTTAACTGAAATCACAACCCTGTGAAACACATACATTACCATATTCATTTTGTGGTTAGATAAAGGAAGGCACAGAGATATTGAATAATTTTTCCAAGGTCACTATAATCCAAGAATCTTGACTACTTGTCCCCTGCCCTAACAGGTAGACCACACCCGCTTCTCTAGGTGCTGTGTTTCAAAAAGATGTGTTCTTTTCATGTTTATATAATTTCATGTTCTGTGTATTGATTTGCTAGTGCTGATATGGTTGATCTAAAGCAAATGAGCTAGGAGGATATCTTTGCACACAGGCTGCAGTTGTATAGTACCTGTATTTCAAATCTAATATTCTTCACAGGCTTGGCTTTAGAATTTATGTATTCACAACAGTGTCAAATACAATTACAAAAAAACCCTGAAGAATACTGCTATTTTGGTTGTGTTGTAGGGCTGGATCATGCTGGAACAGTATTTTTGGCTGCATGGAACACAACATTTTGTAGCACAAAATGGCATCCTTCACACAGCATGACCTCTCATTCACTCTATGTGTGAGGTCATGCTGGCGAGGTAGTTCCAATAGTAGCATTACTTGCCCATTCAGGGCAGCAACCCAAATATTCATGACAGGATAATCGATAGCATAGAGGAACTAGCCTTCTCTTCCATGGACACAGCTTGCACCTACAAAATATATGCACAGAAAATGAATGGCAAGAACACATCAAAGCACATGCATCTCTAACTTCCTGCTCAGAACATACAATCAGGCTATCGAGCAACTACTTTTGTCCTTGCAAAAGAGACGTAGCCCTTTAGAAAATGTGTCCCAAAATAATGCACACAATCAACATTATCAGTCAGGCAAATCCAGGCCCAGCTGTTCATGGCAAGTGCACATGTGCATACCTGCTTTTCATGACTGCATAACCAACAACATACTTGTACACTGGCAAATGAGAGGTTGGATGGTAGCTGGCCCTCTGTACATGCATGTGCTGAAGGACACGTAAATGCATGTGTAACCCACACCTCCTAATTGTGGTGTTCTGTCCCATCTAGTGGCACTGAGACCACTTAGCCAGAGAGATAAATGAGTCTGCTCTAGAGCCTTAACCAATAGCCAGTTGGCTTTTAGCTCATGTGGTAGAAGCTCATGCACTGAGCCCCAGATGTCCCAGATTCATGCACATGCACCCATATGAGTGTATGTGACTCTGAAAATCTGGGCCTGCATTTCTATGGGGCTAACTTTCTGTTAGACTCTGATCCTGCAGAAGACTCTTGTGCCCATGAAGAGCTCTATTGACTTTACTGTGGATTTTATTCCATGACTAGAGCCTTAGTTTGAGCCCATCTGAAAAAAACAACTATTATTAATTCAAAATGACTTTAGACCTTTTTGACCTGTGCTAGTCATACTCATAACTAGACCCAAGCTAGCACTCCACCAACCTCCAACTAGAATCTTCAAGCCCCGACCTAGCATACATTGCGGCAGACTAATTCACTTATAAAATTTACAATGTAAAGCAAGATTCTGAGAGCTGGAGCCTCATCTGGCATTAACTAGCTCCAATGTACTCAACAGATCTATGCCATTTTGTACCAGAGTAGGATCTAGCCTTAAGATGCTAAAGAAATATTAGGTCTTATCTTGTACTCCCACTGAGTTTAGTGGAAGGTTGGGTTGGGTTGGGTTGGGTTGTCCCTCTCTCCCCGCCTCCCTCCATTTTAGAGTATAGAAATTGACTCTGATGTATATTCTGCATCTAGAACCTAGTCCTGCAAACACTTAAGCATGCAACCAACTGTGAAGTCAATGGGATTACTCCCATGAGTAAATTTACACAAGTGTCTATGTTTTTAGCAGGATCAGATCCCTAGTTAATGTGGTCCTGATGTTTAGCAAATTAAGTTGGAATAAAAGATTGCAGCTGATATGATTATGTCAATTAGTTTTGCAATTAGTGTTCAAAATTTCATCTTAACCACGGGAACTAAGAATGAAGGATTAACAGCTGAATCAATATGTTTTCACAGTTAGTAATAAAAATTGTGGTCAGAGATTTTTAGCTGTGTGATATGTGACTTCACTGTGTACCATACAAGGTAGCACCTGACATTACCAAGCAATTCCACAGGGGCTCCCAAAAGCCATTATAACAATCATCAAGGTAGGAAGTCTAGATGTAATAGCAAAAAACTGTAAAATCCTATTGACAGCAATTTAAAGTCAGAAGTGATTTCACTAAGAGAAAACTAGCTATTAAAAGGAACTAGACAATTACATGGCTACAAATAAAGCTTGTATTTATTTTGAACAAAGTAAGTATATCAGAATTACAAAGAGATCAACTGAAATATACTTATCAGTATAGAACACAGTTACTATAAATAGTATTAAAGGAATACAAATGTATTCGCCCAAACGTCACAAATCTTACTAAACCTGAATAGAATATGCTGCATTTGCACAAGGATTGAAATGAAAAGGCATGACCTTTTTCTGACTTGTCTTTCATCCTCATAAATTCAGCAGCTTTGCAAAATAGGCTCAGAAGGGATATTTGCTTGTGATTTCTTACATCAAACACAACAAAAATTGGAATTATTTTTAGTCCTAGTAGTCTCCTAAATAACAAATAGTGCAACATGCTGTAGCCACTTTGTGTTTTGCTATATTAGGAGGTTACTGCCTAGATTTATTTTCAAGCAGGAGACCATTCTTGTTTTAGTTTTTTACTAACAGTCTGTTCTTTCCACAGAGACATTAGCAATGTTTGTACTTCTAATAGAAAAAGCATAGGCTCAATATAGAGTAATATAGAGGATGTTATACAGGATTTATAAACCACATGCACACAGCAAGGGCTCCAGATTAGGGGGCTGATTTTCAACTCCTGGTCTCCACTTGTGAACATACATACGCATGCAAGGAACCATTGAACAATTCTAAGATCTGCACCCACAAATGTGTTAGATTTTTCAAGTGTTTGCACAGGCATGACCATAAGGAGACCAAGGTACTCATCTACTCCAATATTCTATTTCCAAGTGTGCTCAGCACAAGATGCTTCAAAGGAAGGTGCAAGACGCCCACGATGGACACTTATCTCCTCGTATAGCAAGTGTCTTCCTAAATCCTGGTAATTAGTGGTTGGCTTATGCCTTGAAACATTCCTCTTCTATTTATCTATTTTAAAGTTACTCTGTTCATATTATCCCTATACACATATCCTTTCTGAAGTCCTGTTAATCTCTCTGACTCGGTGATACCTTGTAAGAGTGGGTTGCACTGGTTGGTTATGCTTCATGTAAAAGTATTTCCTTTTTGTCAATTGTAAATGTATTATATCAGGGGTAGGCAACCTATGGCACGCGTGCCGAAGGCAGCATGCGAGCTGATTTTCAGTGGCACTCACGCTGCGTGAGTCCTGACCACTGGTCCGGGGGGCTCAGCATTTTAATTTAATTTTAAATGAAGCTTCTTAAACGTTTTTAAAACCTTATTTACTTTACATACAACAATAGTTTAGTTATATATTATAGATTTATAGAAAGTGACCTTCTAAAAACGTTAAAATGTATTACCGGCACACGAAACCTTAAATCAGAGTGAATAACTGAGGACTCAGCACACCGCTTCTGAAAGGTTGCCGACTCCTGTATTATACCTTTCAATTTCACTTAATGTCCCTGGTTTTCATATTATGGGTGAATAGACTTCCTTATACAGATCGTTATTTCATATATCTTTGTCATGGTCCCATGGGTTGTTTTGGCAGCAGGGGATAAGAACAACTCCTGAGCAAAAAGCAAGTGGTGGACATCCTTCCAGCCCCATACTGGGTCAGGGTTACAAGATACTGCCTTTCTTCAGGAGTAGACGTCAGTTCGCCACTGAGGGATGTTGGGTGTGGGTCCAAAGGAATGCACATCATCTCTGCATGAGATGTGTTAAAATCTTTGTACAGTAACTCATGTGGACTGCAGGTTTCTTTAGGCTCAGTGATTAAGCAGGCCTGTTTAGGTCATCGTAAGATTATTCCTAACAGAACCTCATTATGATATGAGTACTGAAAGCTTAATAATTGTGTAGCTTCCAAGTCTTCCACCCTCACATTGAGGGTATGGCTGTACTGCAGTCACAGGGCGATTGTGTATATCTATTTGAGCTTTAATGTAGCTACCTTGGGTCCCAGAGCAGGGAAGCCACAGCAGTGTGCACTACAATGCAGGCTAGCTCCACAAGCAATTACCCAGGATTCTGGGCAGGCTGGTACAGCCCGCACTAAAATGCATGCTGCTGCAGCTTTTCTCCTACAGAATCCACACTAGCTAAACATATGTTAGTTTGGATATATCTATTTGAACTGCACTAACACCATGTATGTGCTCTATAGACATTCTTTGTGTAGCACCTTGAATGGGACTACTCATGGAGGAAAGTGTGAGCAAGGCAGGAGTGCACCCACAGGGCCTACTCTCACCTTTTAAGATCTGCCAGAATTTCCTGCTTTCAGGGCTAATTTAATTTTTTCACTGTTATTAAAGCTGGGGCCTTTTCAGATATTCTGAACTTCAGTTTAGGTCTCACTGCCTACAATTGCAGGATTCTGTTATACCATAGTATAAAGAGACAATGGAAATACCCCTAAGAGACCCAAAAAGTTCTTCAGAGACCCAAAACGTTCTTAAGAATATTCACTCTTTTAGTACCCACCCAATTCAAAACATATTATACTCTGTCACAAAGATATTCAATGCACATAACTCCTTTTAAAGGATATGCCTCCATTTTTTAAAATATATTTTTATCGGCAGACAATAACTCAAACACACAGTAAGCTAAGTGGTACAAAAAAATTACAACAGAAGACAGAAGTAGCTTAAAGCCTGCTCTTGCTCCATTGAAGTCAAAGAAAAAACTCACATTGAGTTCAGTAGATACAGAATCAAGCCCATAATCAAATACTATTACAAATCCCAGTGGCTGTTTTATGGCCTTGTTATATGTGTAACTGGTTTAATAATATGGAGAGAAGGAAAGATTAATGGGAAACGGCAAGTTAAAATAAAATGGTTATGAGTTAAAGGGCAAATGGCTTAGCTTAAATGGGCTTTAACTTGTCTTCTAGTTTTCAAAATATAGTTTTGTGACCAAACTAAATTGCACCATATTTTTGCACTCATCATTTGTAAGAAAAAGCAAGCAAATTTAGTCACCTAACTACCTGATTCTGAGTACTTCCTACAACTGATCAGAACAGCCGCTTTTCCTGAGACTTCTCTAAAAGGGCAGAGGAGCTGTGCAAATACATTCGAACATAAGACTGGCCATACTGGGTCAGACCAATGGTCTATCTAGCCCAGTATCTTGCCTTCCAACAGTGGCCAAAGCCAGGCTCTTCAGAGGGAATGACCAGAACAGGCAGTCATCAAGTGACTCATCCCCTGTTGCCCATTCCCAGCTTTTGGCAACAAGACGCTACAGATACTTCAGAGCATGATTTTGCATCCCTGCCCATCCTGGCTAATAGCCATTGATGGACCTATCCACCATGAACTTATCTAGTTCTTTTTTGAACCCTGTTATAATCTTGACTTCACCACATCCTGTGGCAAAGAGTTCCACCAGCTGACTGTGCGCTGTGTGAAGAAATACTATCTTTTGTTTATTTTAAACCTGCTGCCTATTAATTTCATTTAGTGACACCTAGGTCTTGTGTTATGAGAAGGAATAACTTCCTTATTTACTTTCTCCATACCACTCATGATTATATAGATCTCTATCATATCCCCCTTTAAATGTCTCTTTGCAAAGCTGAAAAGTCCCAGTCTTATTAATCTCTCCTCATATGGAAGCTGTTCCATTCTCCTAAACATTTTTGTTGCCCTTTTCTTTGAATCTTTTCCAGTTCCAATGTCTTTTTTGAAATGGGGCAACCACATCTGCAAGCAGTATTCAAGATGTGAGCATACCATGGATCTATATAGAGGCAATACAATATTTTCTGTATTATCTATCCCTTTCCTAATGATTCCCAACATTGTTTGCTTTTTTGACTGCCTCTATACATTAGTGGATGTTTTCAGAGAACTATTCACAGTGACTCCAAGATCTTTTTCTTGAATGGCAACAACTAATTTAGACCCCATAATTTTATATGTATAGTTGGATTATGTTTTCCAATGTGCATTACTTTGCATTTATCAACATTGAGCTTCATCTGCTATGTTGATGCCCAATCACCCAGTTTTGTGAGATCCCTTTGTAACTCTTCACAGTCTGCTTTGGACTTAACTATCTTGAGTAGTTTTGTATCGTCTGCAAATTTTGCCACCTGACCATTTACCCCTTTTCCCAGATCAATTATTATTACAATATCATTCTGAGCCTTGCTGAATTTTCATGGTGGCTTGACTTTGTGGTATGTGAAGCTCTTGCTGGTGCTCTGAAAAGACCTGGCAGGATTCAGGGTGTTGGCTTCTCTTTATTTCCAGTAGGTACATTTTATTAAAATATTTTCATAAAGTTACTGTCCATGTAAGTAATTGGTCCAGTTGCTACAAGGATGTTATGTGATTGCAGACAGGAAGGGAATTGGCCCATGCACAATTGCAAAATAGAAAGGGAGGTGGTCCACCAGGACATATGTGCATTAAATGTGGTCCCCACAATGAACAATTGGGAAAAAATTGGGACAGTTCCTACCTCAGTCAGGAAGGGGTTAAAATGCTACTCTAGAGCCAAGTAGCCCAACCCTGTGCACCAGGGAGGCCTGTTGCACCTGGAAAGGGAGGCTCCTTGAAAGGGAAGATCCACAGCAAGAGGAGGAAAGGGCTATGGCCACTTACAGGGAAGCAGAGCTTCAGCTCCTTGGCTTCGTAAAGCAGAGGGTGCTTGCCTAGAAAGCTGCTGAAGAGCCTCTGTGGGTTGGATCCTCAGGAATGGGAAAGGGACCAGACCCATCTTTGCTTTGCTTTTTATTAGTGCCCAGGTTGATCAACTCCAATTGTGTGGGTTCTCCATGGATGCTGATCCCCCTCTGCAAATGTCAACTGCACCTGCAAGTGACTGGTGATCTGCCGCAGGGTGCACCATAATTTGCTCTGAGTACAAACTTCAGGATCAGGGCCATAATTTGGTTTCCATTTATAATGAAGGCAGAATCTGGCTCATTGGTGTGCACAATTGTGGACTTAAACTTGCATATTTGTTTACTCAGTTTGCACATGCCATTTAAGGAATAAGTGCACACAATGGGTAAACTACTGGAGGTACATTTTACTTGCCTAATATCTTTTTGAAAACAGGACTGGCTTAGACTGAAGCTATATCAGCACAAAGACCTAAAAGCAAAATAGTCAGCTATGATTCATATTAAAAATCGTGCTGTTACCCAATTTCACGCTTAGAAATGCCACTACAGCGATGAACAACTATATTATCAGAGAAAAAATCAAATTCTGATAGCTCAGGGTGTTCTGATTTCTACTTGATTTGTTTCCCTTTGAAGAAAAGGGAATTTTTTGAATAAACACTTCTTCCAGAGAGAGAGAGAGAGAGAGAGAGAGATCTGATCACAAAGCTATTCAGCAAAAATGGAGAACAAAGACCACAAGAACAATTTATTCTAATATGATGATGCTTAAGGATTCAGTGTGGGTTTTATTTCCTTGACTGTTAGCAGCAGAAACTGCATAAAACAATAACGTTCTTGCAGCTCCTGCATGAACTGATCCAGTTACAATTCTTCAATAATGCATTTTGTGGATACTACCTGTGTTTTAGACAAAAGCTACAAGTGAAAAAAAACATATAAAGTAGCCTGGATACACAGATATATGCTGAATTTGATGTGCCTGCTTGCTTTCTTATCTCAATAAAGTAAAAATTGTTGGGTTTTTTTAGGTAACTGAGATAGTATACTTTGGAATTATGTCAAGGTGATTGTATACATCATGAGCAGCTAGTATTTATAGGGTAGTACTAGACTTGGAAATTGCTTGGTATGGCCCCATGGATATAACTTTCAAAGGGACCTGCCCTTTATAATAGGCACTCACAATTTTTCATTTACCATCATGTGCATGTCTAAATATTAAAATGTCTGTGTTTATTACAACCATGTCATTGTCACCTTTTTCTGTTGATTGTGCAGGTTAGTTAGATGTTGTGCAAATTGATTTATAGATACAGGTGGTGGTAACATGTTTTGGGGTTTTACTGGATACAGTTATCCCACAGTTGTGCCTAGAGGCTCAAACCAAGATCAGGCTACGCTAGCGTCTGTAGAAACAGGGAGTCAGGCCTGGTCCACACTGTGGGGGGGAATCAATCTAAGTTATGCAACTTCAGCTATGTGAATAACAGCTGAAGTTGACATACTTAGACCTACTTACCATAGTATCTTCACTGCGGTAAGTCGGTGGCTGACACTCTCTCGTCGACTCTGCCTGCACCTCTCATCCTGGTGGAGTACCGGAGTCAATGGGAAGATGCTTGGCAGTCGATTTATTGTGTCTAGACTAGATGCGACAAATCAACCCCCTGCTGGATCGATCGCTGCCCGTCAATCCAGCGGGTAATGTAGACAAGCCCTCAGAAACAGTCCCTGCCCAGAAGAGCTTAGAGTTTAACTTGACAAGACAGACAGTGAGTGGGATAGTGGAAGCATCATTATCCCCATTTTACAGTTGGGAACAGAGGTATCAAGAGATTAAATGACATGTGTAATTTTAGACAAGCCCATGGCAGAACTGAGACTTCAACCCAGACCTGTAGAATGCCTGGTCTTTGCTCTTCCCAGAAGGAAATCCTTCTCATCTTGGGTCCTGATTCAGGAAATCATTGCCATTCAGGATAATCTTGGAGGTCAAAAAATGCTGTCCTGAATATGGATGGACTTAAGCACATGCTCCAGTATTTTCCTGAACCAAGGCTTCGGTTAGAAAACATGGGAGGAAATACAGCTAATTTATTTGGCAGTGTGGCTTGCCAACTACCATTTCCAGTCCTTAAGGGCTACTGCTGTGTGTGAGAGACCAGGTGGATGTGGTAATACATTTTACTGGACTGACTTCTGCTGCACTTATGTGCTTAAATGCTTATCAAGTTCTGACAATTTAAATGAGTGAGATTTCAAATGCATCATCGGAAGGAACACTTGGTATAGTCCCTTCATTGCCTAAAGCAGATATTGAAAATAAAGAGTCAAAATCAATTCTTGTTTCACTTGAAAAATGAATGTAGTGTTATAGGATTTGTAATAGGATGGAGCTCTCTAGGAATGAGGTGTATGTTACTATTTGAATTGGTAACCAACTTTTTTCTACCAGGGGGCTAATTTAATTTTAAAATATTGTATTTTTGTATTTCTATGTAATAGCTGGGGACCACTATTATAATAGTAGTAGTTGTTGTTTAGGATATTTTTTTCCAGATTAACATTAAAGACTGTTGGGGTGGGATTCAGTGGGTAAACATGAAGTGTCATCAGATTTGTACAAGATTTTGGAATGCTTTTTTTGCCATTATAAAGTGTATATGTTTTTAGTAGCCTTACTTCTCATTTGGTCTAAAATCAAATAATCAGTGAGGGTTATTTTTTTTTTCAAATGATTGTTCCATAGTTTTGGAAGAGCAGTGGACTTGTATTGATGGTAAAATAGCTGGTCAGCACCTCTCAGCACTGCACTTAATACATGCACATCAATCTAATATGGTAGGACGTGGAAGGAGAAGTGAAATGCTGCAGTTTGAATAGGGGCTTTACAAAGATAACTTACTGCAGTGTTGATAGAAACCTAATGCACTGGTGACTGAAAAATTGGGTTGGGCAATACAAATAAAAGCTGGAACTTGATTCACTATGTTGCAAGAAAGAATAAAAAAAATGTTACAATATGAGTAGGGAATAGTTAGGTTAATCACAGCTATCTGCTTGCTATCAGTCTCATTTTCACCAGACTACCAGTGACAGATCATTTACTGGAGTCATAAGCAATTGTTGTAGATGATCACAGAATGACATCTGTGACAGTCTGCAACAATTCACATCACACTCATGTTAAAAGCAGGGCAGGAAATACATAATGCACATTCTCTAACACAGTGTTTCTCAAACTGGCGTCGCCGCTTGTGCAGGGAAAGCCGCTGGCGGGCCAGGCCGGTTTGTTTACCTGCCCCGTCCACAGGTCTGGCTGATCGCCACTTCCACTGGCCGCGGTTCACTGCTACAGGCCAATGGGAGCTGCTGGGAGCGGCACAGGCTGAGAGACTTACTGGCCACCGCTTCCAACAGCCCCCATTGGCCTGCAGCGGTGAACCGCAGCCAGTGGAAGCCGCAATAGGTCAGACCTGTGGACGGGGCAGGTAAACAAACCGGCCTGGCCCGCCAGGGACTTTCCCTACACAAGTGGTGACCCAAGTTTGAGAAACACTCCTCTAACAGGAGAAGGTCAAAAAATAATTACAAGAATCACTGCATTAAACTTACTGAAGAACCCTAATAAGATGAGCAATGGTGCACTACCTATATTAAGCAGCGTAAAATATTAAAGCTGAATATATTCGTCAACTGTTGTATACAATGACAGAGCTGAGCAAGTAATTCACAATGAATACATTATCTAATTTTATCCTTTTTCCTCCTGAGGCAGTTACTCCTTAAGCAAATCAAGATTTGCCCACATTAAGGGTTAGTCTTAAAAGGCTGCAGCTGCTGTAGCACTTCAGTGAAGACTCTACCTATGTAGACAGGAAAAAGTCTGCCATGAGTGTAGTTAACACACACACACACACACACACACACACACACACACACACACACACACACACACACACACATTCACCAAGAGGCAGTAGCTATGTCAGCAGGCGAAGCCCTCCCGTCAACATAGTGCTTTCTATACTGGGATTTAGGTCGGTTAATTACATTGCTCAAGAGCATGGATTTTCCACACCTCTGAGTGATATTGTTATACTGATATAAGTTGCTAGTGTAGACACGGTCTCAGTCGGGATACAAATTGTGCTCAAGTTTCTTCTATGATTTATTCAACTCTAGGGACTGCTGATGGACCATTTGGGGGGAATACTTAATATTCACAATTCTAACAGCACTTGTTAGTTGTGAGTGTTCAAATAAGCCACAATTCCTGCTCCCTGACTGGATGAGCAAGCAAGGACTTCAGTTTGAAGTCTCTAGAATTTTCTTTTATGAACATTTGCACCACTTTCATGTGTATTGAAGGAAAGTAACCAAGAATGGGAGTGGGCATGCTCAAAGTGAATTTGTATAAAAAGTTAAGATAATATTAATAGAAAACTTTGCATTAGTATTCACTCAGTTATACAGGTCACTCTAATAAACAAATGAACATATTTAAAGGGTATTTAAATGATCATTGGGTGCCTCAAATCCCTACTCACATGAGTAATCCGTATGCCAGTAGCCCCACTGACTTCGATAGGACTAGCCACATGAGTAAAGTTGCAAAATCAGGTCCTTGTGTTTTGTTTGTTAGCTGAAGATGTGGTCCAAACATAGTATAATTTTAAAATGTGTTGCATTGTGGGATCTTAAAACTTCTGCTATTCTTATCATATAATTATACAGTGAGTCTCTGATAAGCCATCTATTTAATTGTTTTGGTTTTTAAAACAGGTTCTGAATTTAGTCTTTGTTGTATTAAACCAATTATGCTTTTGCTGGGAGAAATCACTTACTATGCTGTACTTTCACAAGAAAGCAAAGAGCCAAGATGGGTGAAGATTATTTTCTGCTATTTACATAGTCAACCAAAGTAGTAGCCAATGTAGCCAAGTGAACTATGTATGCTTGCAAAGTAATTCTTCATATTAATGATTTGGGCTGTGATTCAGTAAGGTGCTTAAGCACCTGGGTTACTGAGTAGTCCCATTGGCTTCAGTGGAACTACTCAGGTGCTTAAATTTCAGCACACGCTTAAGTACACTGCTAAATTGGGGTCTCAGTGTCTTGAGATGCTATAGAAGCTTTTGCTTCAACATGCCACATTTATTTTTCAAACAACTCATGGTCAAATACTCAATATTTGTTCTTTTGATTGTACCTACACAGTAAGTGGAGCAGTAAGTGGTACCTTCCACAACAGTTTTCTTGTTTTTGTGTCTTGAGCATTTAGTTTTTCAGTCATGAATTTCTCTGTTATGATTTCAAAACCCTAAAGAAAAGAGACAGGAAATCTTTCAAAACATTATGGTTCTATATTTTACTGGAGACAGAAATAAAATATGTTCCTGTTTTTTCTCCTAATAAATTTTTCAGTTGAACATGTAAGATATTTTAGTTTTCAGTGTCTTTCTTTACCCTTAAACTTGGCTAAACAATGTTAATTTCTATTAGTATTCCTCAGCAATGAATGCAGATGTTAATTGATAGAGTTGTGGGAAACCCTCAAGCCTTGAACACACTCATAAACAGTACTAATTGAAGCATGGTCTGAGTAAACAAATAGAAGTGTTTCATTGGAACTTTTTTTTAGTCTGCAAATTGCCTGCCACATCTTGAACTCTTTTGCTATCTTTGGATGTTCATTAATTTTCAGAAACTGCTATTCATGCAGAATTTTGCTTTGAAGCCTGGTCATTTTGGATATATTATATCAAGAAAGGCACGTTTTCTGTTATGGCCACTAATTCTGGATGTGTCCATGATTTGCAAACCTGTGAACTTGTACCTTTGCTAGGGCTGCAAGTGGAGATTTTAAAGCTAGGAAAACCAGGTCCAATCAAACATGCACCTTTTCAAGCCTCAAGACCCTGTGAACAAGATGTGATACTTTAAAAAAAACGGTGAGCTCATTCTTTGGAAGGGTGTGCATGGTCATATAACAGTATTATTTTTAATAATTTCTGTTCTCTTTAATAATTTCATAAATAAAAAGGAACAGCTATTTTTGAAGGATTCGCTCCATAAGCGATGGGTTGCCTGGAACTTCCTGAAATAAAATGGTTCATCTTCTTTGCTGTCCTCCTTACCATGTCCAGCCCCAATTTGCAGAATAGTGTAGTCTTTTAAAAAAAATTGACCTTGGCTGAACATCCTTCTTACATTTTCTTTTTAACACAATACCACATCCACCTTTTTGTCTCCTAATTGGTAGAATGGTTCTTTCCACATTTCCAGATACTTATTAGGTTTGTTCTACAAAATTGTATGTTCTGTAAAATTGTAATATCAAAATAATACCGTATTTCACCTTTTGCCCTATCTGTAGTCTCATCTGATTTCAGCAGGATACAATTTTCCAAAGATTACTCCAGCATGAGCCCTGATTTAACAAAGAACCGAAATGCATGCATAACTTTAAACATCTGAGTACTCCCATTGACTTCAGTGGGACAAGACTACATTATGGAATGTGCCTCCTCAGTATTGAAAGAACCTAGGTGTAGGACATAAATGTTTACTGACCATGATCAGATTATAGGTCAGTTGTAGGCAGGATTAGATTTCTATCAGTAATGTCAGTAAATATCCATTTCACCATATGCACCCCCTACGTAACATAATTCCAATGATAATGATGCAAAGTAAGAATGCTGCTTGTTAACTTAGAATTTGACTTAAGGATATTTGTTTTGTACATTGACATGTGACATTGACAATGTCTGCTTTTAGGTTATAAAGCTTTAACTTTTTGAATCTCCATGTCTATTGTCATTTAATAATTATCTGACACCCCTATAATTTCCTGCTATTGTGAAAATTTAAATTGATAAAAGGTGAGAAATTTAAAAATAAACATCAAAATTATTTTTAAAAAATACAGATCTAATTCTGCCAAGCCTCATTAGAGACAGGCCTCTAGTATTTCTATTTTGATGCAATGAAACAATAGTTTTCCATTAAACACCCATTTAAAGGCTGTATTGATGTTTTTTTATAAAAGCTGTCTTTTTAATACCAATTGATTTTACTTTCAGAGTTAAAAACCATTGCAGTCCCTGCAAGTGAAACAGAAACTTATATTTGGCCAAACTTTTCAATCTAATTCTTTCCTTCACATACTCACACTGTTAATATTTTTAATATGCCTAAATTTCCAGAGGAAAAGATGAAAAGTCTAAATGAAAAGCAAAACATTCTGGACTATACATTCAAAAGGTTAATGACAAACAAAAACAGTATTTGTCATGCATCCGACAAAGTGGGTATTCACCCATGAAAGCTCATTCTCCAATACATCTAAAAGGTGCCACAGGACTCTTTGCTGCTTTTACAGATCCAGACTAACATGGCTACCCCTTTGATACAGTATAATAATGTATTTTGCACTTGGGTGTGAGAGCATGTAAGTACTATATTTATTTTACAGATGGGCAAATGACAGGAACAGAGCTATTAAGTGACTTGCCCAAGATCATAAACAAGTTAGAGATACATTTAAGAATAGATTCCATAATTTTTATTTCCCCATTCCCTGCCCTAATCAGCAAACCAAACTTTAAATTGAGGATGAGAAATTTTTGGCAGAAGGACCACACTCCTTAGCTGAAATAAGCTGGCATGGCTCTAGATAATTTTAAATGGATTTCAATGGATCTATGCGAATTTTCCTCAGCTGAGGACCTAGCTGTGTGGAAGAATTTACATGGGAGAACTTAGATAGCAAACAAAATTGGAGTGGATTTTCAGTTTGTACTTAATATGTGGCAAAATGTTTTACATATGGCAATGCTAATCACAGAACTCTGTTAATAGGTGATCGTTACCCTACGCCTGCCAGGGGGGAAAGGATTTTTAATTAATTACTAACAACACATCATCACATTCTACAATATTACAGTTCTAGAATATTGTTCTCAGTGGGACCTGGCCATTGCAAAATTAAAAACTAAACCATCTACTAAAAAGCTGCCATCGTGGTTGTTTAGCTGCCTAATTGTTTCTCCTTTAATACATGCTCATACTGTTACAAGCTACTTTTGCCAAACTAATTTAGAAAGCATATATTACAAAAAGCAGGTAATTTTAAGAGCATCATTCTAATTACTCCTTCATTAGTCCAGTAATAAACAATATAATTGTTATGGGCTTAGGTTTCCTGTTGTGCAAACCTCGTGAACTCAGATTTGGGCATAACCTTCCCTCTCTCTGCCCAGTCTCATTATTATGCAAAAAAAGATGCTGAGAATAACAAAACTCAGATGATGTTTCAGGGAAACAAGATACATCAGGCTGTGTCTTTGGAGAGCCAGACATAATTGCAAACCCACTAAAAATAAAGGAAGGGTCGTGTCACATATTGTCTTTATCAACTTAATACTGAAACCCCTGAGCGTGTAAAATGTCTGTGTTTGTTACATATGTGTTCTACATATACAATAAAGTATGCTGGCTTGCTGTCATGGGGGTAAGCTGCTAGCTATTTATTAATTGATCTTGTAACTTTTGTCAGGGCACATAGGCTTTTGGAGGAGTGCCCCCTTTGTATTTTAAAATAAATCCAAATCTATAAATAACTGTATGGTAACATTGACCTAGGGGCCAGTGGGACTGCACAAGGCCTACAAATCACTTTAAGTCCCACATAAACCCTCAAAATAAGTTTTAAGTGGAATTGCACAGTGTCCAGGTCTTGTCCAGGCCCTTAGCATAGGTATTAATTGATTGTAATGTACATATGCACCAGTTTGCAAAATTCTTTGTTCACACATCCAGGAAAATTAATTTTTTACTTGGCCTGTAAACTCCCTGGGGCAGGAACCATTACAGCGCTTAGCACAATGGGGTCCTGGTCCATGATAGGGCCTCCTAAGTAATAACACACTCAAATCAGCCACACCATAAGGGGCTTGTTCACCTGCACATCTACCTTGCTAATGCCATCATATGCCAGCAATGTCCCTCTGCTATGTACATTAGCCACACCGGACAGTCTCTACACAAAAGAATAAATGGACACAAATCAAGAATTATAACATTCAAAAACCAGTAGAACACTTCAATCTCCCTGAAAAGACGGTTACTCACCTTTGTAACTGTTGTTCTTCGAGATGTGTTGCTCATATCCATTCCAGTTAGGTGTGTGCGCCGCGCGTGCACATTCGTCGGAAAACTTTTACCCTAGCAACTCAGTGGACCGGCAGGTCGCCCCCTAGAGTGGCGCCACCATGGCGCTTGATATATACTCCTGCCGGCCCACCCGCTCCTCAGTTCCTTCTTGCCGGCTACTCCGACAGTGGGGAAGGAGGGCGGGTGTGGAATGGATATGAGCAACACATCTCGAAGAACAACAGTTACAAAGGTGAGTAACCGTCTTTTCTTCTTCGAGTGATTGCTCATATCCATTCCAGTTAGGTGAATCCCAAGCCTTACAAAGGCGGTGGGGTCGGAGTGAAATGTGGCAGAATGAAAACTGCTGAGCCAGAGGCTACAGCCTCTCTTGACTGTTGAACCAGGGCATACTGCGAAGCAAAGGTATGGACCGAGGGCCAATGGAGCTTCGCGACAGATCTCGTGGGTAGAAACACGAGCCAGCAAGGCGGCAGATGAAGCCTGAGCCCTGGTAGAATGCACGGTGATGTGGCTTGGGGAAATATGAGCCAAATCATAACAAGTGGGGATGTCCGCCATCACCCAAAATGAGATCCTCTGAGAGGAAAACAAGCAAGCCCTTCCTGTGGCCCGCTACCGGGACAGAGCTGGGGCACCTTAGGAAATGGTTCTGTCAGCACAATATAATGCGAGCACTCCACAGATGTCCAAGGAGTGCAATGGTTGTGCCCATTGCGTTGAGCTGTGGGTAACATGAAAGGCCGAAACCACCTTAGGGAGGAAAGCCGGGTGCGGTCATAACTGCACCTTGTCTTTGTGAAACCTAATGTACGGCGGAACCACCGTAAGAGCTCTGAGCTCGGAGACCCGTCTGGCCAAGACTAGGTTGAGGTCCCAGGTTGGGGCTGGGCGGCGCACCCGAGGGTGCAAGCGCTCCAAGCCCTTGAGGGGCCTCGAACCCATAGAGCGTGAGTACACGGAACGTCCACCTTAGCCTGCTGGAAGGTAGAGATGGCTGCTGAGCGTATCCTCAGCGATGATACCGCCAGGTCCTGCCGCTGAAGGCCAGAGGCAGGCCAAATAGAGGGGGATCGAGACCTCAGCAGGAGCAAGATCGAGTGTATTGCAGCTGTAGAAGAAACGCTTCCACCTGGCCCGGTACATTGACCAGGTGGAAGGCTGCCTGTCACCCCCGACTCAGGTACGCAGCAGGCTCTGTGAGGCGAAGAGGCTGCAGGTCCGAGTGACGAAGCCTGTCGTTGCCCTGAATGATGAGGTCTGGGTGGGGTGGAAGGGTAATTGGGTCTGTTACTAACAGGCCGAGCAACGTGGTATATCAATGCTGCCTGGACCACTCTGTAGTGATCATGATGATGCGCGCTCTGCCCCTGCGGAGTTTGAGCAGGACCTAATGAACCAGTGGGAACAGTGGGAAGGCATAATGCAGTTGGCCTTTCCACGGCATCAGGAACGCGTCCAAGATCGATTCCGAGGAGAGACCTTGGAAGGAGCAGAACACCTGGCATTTCCTGCTCTCGCGGTGAGCGAACAGGTCTGTGTGAGGAAACATCTCCACTTCCGGAAAGCAGGACGCCTCACATGGGGCAGAGTGATCACTCGTAAGACAGGAAAGACCTGCTGAGTCAAAGAGTTAAGACGTTCCGAACGCCTGGGAGAAAGGACGTCGCCAGCTCCATCGAGTGTGCCATGCAAAAGACCCAGAAATGGATGGCCTCCTGACAAAAAAAGGGGGGAGGACTATGTCCCTCCCTGGATACTTATGAAGCACATGGCCGTTGTGTTGGCTGTAAACACCGAGATACAAAGGCCTCGCAGCTGCCGCTGGAACCCCTGGCACGCCAGGCGGACTACTCTCATTTTTGGGGCATTGATGAGGAATGCCAGCTCCCTAGAAGACCAAAGGCCTTAAGCTCGGAGGTGACCATGAGCACTCGAGCAGAGAGATGATGCGTCCGTCGTCAGGGGCAGTGAGGGCTGGGGCGGATGAAACCGCATCCCTGTCCACACCAAGGAGGGAGTTAGCCACCACTCTAGGGAGCCTAAGGTGTTCGAGGGAACGGTGACTACCATGACCATTGGCTCCCTGTCCGGGCGGTACGCCGAGGTGGGCCGGACTTGGAGAGGACGGAGGCGGAGCTTGGCGTCTTTGGTTACAAACTTGCGGGCAACCATGGACCCAGGAGACTGAGACAAGAACGAGCCGAGGTCGTTGGGAAAGCCTTCAGACCTCAGATGATTGTTGCCATCGCCTAAAACCGCAGTTGTGATAAGCAGGCTCCGGCTAGGTAGGAGACCAGGATAGCCCCTAGGAAGCCCAACCTCTGCGTGGGAACCAGAGTGGATTGCTCTATAGTAATCATCAGGCCTTGACCTGTGAATAAGACCGTGACGATGCCCACGCGCTGAGTGGTTTGTGTCTCAGAGTCTCCTCGGATCAGCGAATCGTCCAGATATGGAAAAGCGCATATCCGACATCAGCGACGGTAGGCGGCGACTATGGCCGCAAACCAGGAGTATTGACAGTTGGCTATAAAGCGGAGGCATCTCCTGTGCGGAGGGAAGATGGCATTGCGAAAGTACGCGTCCTTCATATCCAGGGCGGCATAGTAGCCCCCAGGAGGCAAGGATGGAATAATGGTTCCCAGGGATACCATGCAGAACTTCAACCTTATCCTAAACCGGTTGAGTCCGTGCAGGACCAGGAAGGTCTGAGACCTGCGTTCGAGTGGGGGACTAGGGCATAACGGGAGTAAAACCCCTTGCCCCTTTCGTCCGCTGAAGGGGGACAGGGCTGGAGCAAATTAAAGGTGGTACCTATGCTCCATCGTGCGCAGGACCCAGCGATCTGAAAATAACTGGGGCCAAGCCAGGAGAAAGCGGGATCGGGATCCCGGCCTGCGACTGGTACACCGCCCTCAGGCGAACCTTGGAAGGTTCGTCTTCGGTTCCAGTGGTAATTGCGAGGGACCTTGACTTTGGCTCTTTAGGGGTCCTGACGTTCGTCTGCGACCACCTTGGCCTTGCCGTTTGCCAGAGTTCTGCCTCTGGCTAGGTACAGAGTATGGCGGCTGGGGCTGCGTTTGGTCGCTGGCGTATGCATGCTGAGAGAGCGCATTAGGACCCTATTGTCCATCAGGCTTCGCAGCCTGGGGCTGTCTCTGCTGCGAAGAGGCCTTTACCAGCAAAGGGTAAATCCTGAATGGCATACTGCAGCTCCGGCCGGAGGTATGAAACCTGAAGCCATGAAATGCACCTCATGGCGACACCCAAGGCCAGAGTCCTGGCCGCAGAGTCTGCTGCGTCCAACGAGGCCTGGAGGGATGCTCTGGGAACCTTCTTTCCCCCGTCCTCCAAGACGGCAGCGAACTCCTGGTGGGAGTTCTGAGGGAGAAACTCCTTCACCCAGGTGCTATAATTATCGCAGCTAAGCAAGGCTTGTTGCTTTGCTCCCCAGAGCTGCAGGGCCTCTGCAGAGTACACCTGGCGGCCAAGCAGGTTCATTCGCCAAGCCTCTTTCGGCTTCGGGGCTGGCGCCCGCTGGCCATCATATGAGAATCGTGGTCCTGAGCATAAAATCTGCGCATATGGGATGACACGGATGCGTGTCCGGACGGCCATGGAGATACTAAAAGAAGGCACAGGCAGAGTCTCTGACTCATTCGGACCTTGCCCAACTCGGCACCGGGGACCGGCACCGGGAGGCGTATCGGTACCTGGAACGAGATCCAGACCCGCAACCAGAACGGTGCCGGGAGGTCGACCGAGATCTCGAGGCTCGGGGAGAGGCTACAGGAGTCAAGGCACCTGCCGCGGTGCCGGGAGTCGGAACGGTGCCGATAGCGGGTCGGCGAACGGGATACCGACCGGTGCAGCAAATGCGACCAGTACCGATGAGGAAAACAGCACCGGGACTGCCAGTGGTGTCCGGCGTGCCGACAGGACTTGGAGTGTCTGCGGGACCGTGATCATGAACGGTGCCGCTCTGCTGTGCTGACAGAGGACGGTCACCTGAAGAGACTGTATTACCCGCACCGGCGGTGCCGGGGTCAGGCAGCATCGACTCTGTCATGGCACTGAGAGCCCTCACCGTTGGTAACGTCTCCGGCGTGGAGGGAACAGCAGGCTCAACCACAGTGCATACTGGGGAGCTGTCAGGCACCGGATTCGACGGCCCTCGTGGGACCGGGATCAACGGTACCGAGGTCGTCAGAGCTTCGGTAGGTGTCGGTGCCGGGCGATCCGAGTTAGATAAGCTGTCTGGCTGCGGTGCCATCAGCACGGAAGCAGCAGGAGCAATAAGCTCAACCACGGCGCGTGCCGGGGAGCCGTCGGGCACCGGATTCGATAGCCCTTGTGGGACTGGAATCGACGGTGCCGACGTTGTCGGTGCCTCAGAGGCGTCGGTGCCGGGCAATCCGACTTAGACTAGCCCTCTGGCTGCGGTGCCGTTGGCACGGAAGCAGCAGGAGCAGTAGCTCAACCACAGCGCGTGCCGGGGAGCCGTCAGGCACCGGATTCTACGGCCCTTGTGGGACCGGGATCGACGGTGCCGACGTCGTCGGTGCCGTAGCAGGTGTCGGTGCCGGGCGATCCGACTTAGACGAGCTCTCTGGCTGCGGTGCCGTTGGCACGGAAGCAGCAGGAGCAGTAGCTCAACCACGGCGCGTGCCGGGGAGCCGTCAGGCACCGGATTCTACGGCCCTTGTGGGACCGGGATCGACGGTGCCGACGTCATCGGTGCCGTAGCAGGTGTCGGTGCCGGGTGATCCGACTTAGACGAGCTCTCTGGCTGCGGTGCCGCTGGCACGGAAGCAGCAGGAGCAGTAGCTCAACCACGGCGCGTGCCGGGGAGCCGTCAGGCACTGGATTCTACGGCCCTCGTGGGACCGGGATCGATGGTGCCGACGTCGTCGGTGCCGGGCGATCCGTCTTAGACGAGCTCTCTGGCTGCGGTGCAGTTGGCACGGAAGCAGCAGGAGCAGTAAGCTCTACCACGGCGCGTGCCGGGGAGCTGCCAGGCACCGGATTCAGTGGCCCTGGGGGACTGGAATCGATGGTGCCGATGTCATCGGTGCCTCTGCAGGTGTCGGTGCCGGGTAATCCAACTTAGACGAGCTCTCTGGCTGTGATGCAGGTGGCACGGAAGCAGCAGGAGCAGGGGGCTCAACCACGGCGCGTGCCGGGGAGCCGTCAGGCACCAGCAGGAATCGTAGGCTTTCTCGACCTCGGAAGAAGGGAGCGGTGCCGAGTCGACATCGGTGCTGGCGACGGCCGGTGCCGAAAGGCCTTGGTAGTACCGGCGGGGTCCGGTGCTGAGGAGGTGCTTCTGCCCACCGCTTGAACATCGCTCGGCGCCCAAGGTGGAGGGGTAGTGAAAGTCCCGCACCTTTCTGTTCTCGGCTTAAAAGCCTTGCAAATGGGGCACTTAGCTGTCAAGTGTGATTCCCTGAGGCACTTCAAACAGGAGTCGTGTAGATCTCCCTTCGGCCGCGGCTTCTGGCAGGCCGGGCCCATTTTAAAACCCGGTGAGCCATGCATGGGCTCCGGCACCGGGTTCATGGAAGGGGCTACTTCCTGAACCCCGCTAACTAAACTAACCATGTTAGCAAAGAAAACACGTATAACTATACAATATATATAAAAGGGTTATAACTGCATAACTATATACGAGAAATACGAGTAGCTAGGGAAGTGGAGGTCAGCTAAGCCGCGCTCCACTGTTCCAACGACCGACACGGGCGGTAAGAAGGAACTGAGGAGCGGGTGGGCCGGCAGGAGTATATATCAAGCGCCATGGTGGCGCCACTCTAGGGGGCGACCTGCCGGCCCACTGAGTTGCTAGGGTAAAAGTTTTCCGACGAATGTGCACGCGCGGCGCACACACCTAACTGGAATGGATATGAGCAATCACTCGAAGAAGAACACTCAATAACAGACTTAAAAGTGGCAATTCTTCAACAAAAAAAACTTCAAAAACAGACTCCAACGAGAAACTGCAGAACTGGAATTAATTTGCGAACTGGACACCATCAAATTAGGCCTGAATAAAAACTGGGAGTGGATGGGTCACTGCAAAAACTAATTTCCCCTACTGATACTCACACCTTCTTGTCAACTGTTTAAAATGGGCCACTGTGATTACATTTGCCTCATAAGCACTACAAAAGTGATTTTTCCTCCTTTGGTATTCATCCCTTCTTGTCAACTGTTGAGAATAGCCCACTTCCACCTTAAATGAATTGGCTCGTTAGCACTGACCCCTGTTGTATCAACCAGGCAAAGTACTAACAACTTCAACAGGACTTTATTTTTACAGTGGAATCCTCTGTACCGAGCTGCTGCTGCACTCTCTGTAACTCTTACTCTGCCTCCTCAACTCCTCCCCTCTCCTTCCTGTTTCCTGTCCTTTCAGACTCCCAACAGCCAGTGCTCCCAGTTCTGATAATTACAAGCACATCTAAACACCACAACCCTCTACTTAGTAAGGCAACTCTCATCTTTTCATGTGCTGTGTATTTATATCTGCCTACTGTATTTTCCACTCCATGCATCTGATGAAGTGAGTTTTAGCCGATGAAAACTTATGCCAAAATACATTTGTTAGTCTCTAAGGTGCCACAAGGACTCATTTTTGCTGATACAGACTAACATGGCTAGCACTTTGAAACCTGTCACCAATAGTTTTGTTTTCCATATCTTCCTCCTCATTATCATCATGGTTTCAGGTGGGAAAGTAGATCTGATGTCTGGGCAGATATGTTTTGATGACAATTTTGCAAAGCCAACCTACACAATTGAGAGAGGGTTTGTTCGTTGGTCTGGGGCGGGTGGGTTTTTTTATTGTTTGTTTTTGCTTTGAAAACACATCTTTGCCGTACATGGTAGCATTCTTAAAATATCTTTTTGTAATTCTTGCAGTGGTTTATAAAAAGAAATCTTACTTTTTGACTACAGGCAATCTAATTTTATGTAGTTTATTGCATGGTCGTGTGTGTTTGTTTTTTCTCCCCAGGGTTGGTTGGTTGGTGGGGTTTTTTGTTTGTTTGTAATCTCACAATCTACTCCACTTGATATAGCTAATTATATTCGTTGATTGGAAATATAATGAGCCACACTTGATAGTTGAAAATGGATAGAACTGTTTACAAAATCCACCAAATAAAGCACCAGCCCTGGAAAGAGAGGCACATTGGTGGGTCCCTGCACTCCTGCTGCGTCCCATTGGCTTCACTGAGGCTCTAGACAAGCACAGGCATATCATAACCCAGAGTCCTTATAAACATAGGTCACCTAATATGAGGATTTATCTCTGAAAATATTTAATAAGAATGTCCTGCCCAGATTGAAAACATTTGTGCTGTCTCTGCTCCACTGTTCAAGGGGAACGTGAAACAATAGTGACGAATAATACATGCTTTCAGAGTTCTACTTGGCTAGAAAAACAGGAGAGAAATGACACAAGAAAGTGGAAGTAGAAATTGCCTAAGTGAAGAATGTCTTCCCTGTGCCTGCTGAACCAAGTCTCATATAGCACTCTCAATAGTTTTTAATCAGTGTGAGAATAGCTACCACTATCGTCTTCCTAACCAGGCATAACAGCACTAATAATTTTATTGTAAACTCTTTTTTGGTGTCTGATTACCTGGAACACATTCCCTTCAAATTCTGCTACATGTCACTTGTCTGTTCCCTAATGCCAGTGACATGTGTCACAGTCATCTATGTATCATTACATGCAAAGGATTTTCACACTCCTGACTACCTCTAGAGTATTTTGGCAGCCTTCCTAGAGATCATATCTTCCAGTTGTCTGTACTCTCTTAATTTTTCATGGAGTTCTGTTATCTCAAAGTTATTATTTCCGTGGTTTACTTTATACTATTTTTACTAAAAACAGAATCTTCTGTTCATCAAGGCTTGAAAACAAGGAAAGAGGCGTAATCAGATACTCTTTTTAAAAATGAAAATTTCACCTCAGTAGGATTGATCAACCAGTTTTTACACTTCTCTGCCAAGTATTCATTGCATTTCTCAGCCTAAACTCATTGTACTCTTCTGTATTCATTGGCATAGTTTAATCGGTTTACCCACTTTGAAAGTATGTGTGTGAACAGAGAACATACAGTGATGATTTGAGTTTGGTTTTTTTTATAAATGGTTCAAAAATGGTAAAGAATTTTACGGCAAATTTCAAATATTTTGAAGTTACGGGATTCAAAAAGGAATTATTTTTTCCCTTCCATCATATTTTCATACATATTTTATTGAAAATGTTTGATTTGGCAAATGTTCCATTTCCTGGGGGTTTACACCATTCCCTCCCCCATATATTTTTTCTTTTCTTTTTACATTGACTGAAAATAGAGGGGAAGAAACTGAGTAATGGGAGAAAGAGGGGATTTTGTTGGAGAAAAATATGGAATATTTTGAGAATATAAATATTTTACATTTTTTAAAGGTCATTGTTTGACACCAACAAAAAATTTAAAAAATTTTTGAGCAGAGACATTCTTCTATTGAGCAGATTGGTCAACTAGTCTGATAGCTCACTACATCAGGCTACAAGTGTGGTACTGATTCAGAATGGTGCTGCCATTGATAGAAAATATGAAGATTAGGTCAAGAACTCAGAATATTGCCATGCACAGATTTTTTTTCTTCACTTTCATTAATTAGCAATTAATTTGGGGGCAAAAGGGAAGGAGACAAGTGTTGGCCTTTGGTTTGTATGGACAAAAATTAATGGTAATGAATAAAGGCAATAATTATAGGGCTGGTTGTAAGAAAAGCCAGTTGTACTGCTACACTCGTCTATGTGAATATTGCCGTTTACTTCAGTTCCTGTGTACTCAAGTAATATTGCTGGGCTTGCTTAGACAGCTGCATAGTAAGTCTCAATTAGTCTAATTGTGGGGTGTGGAAAGAAAACATGAGTTTAAGGTGGTGATTTTAATCAGAAGTGGTGAATGAGTGAGACAGATCAATCCAAATATCTTCTAGTAATTCGACTGTATCATTACAGAACATATGTTATACTATACATGTCACAGAAAAACTACTTTAGGAATGTTTTCGAGGGTTTGAAATAAAATGGTTTTTAAAATTAGTTTTTATCCTCCCAGCAGTAAAGCCTGGAGCCTTCACTTACATGTTTCCACCTATATTGGGCTCTGAGGGAAACTTAAAAACTTCTACAAATAAAATCACTTTTCTGTATATAAAAATATAAGGACATTAAAATCTGCCATCTTGGGCCCTTCTAAGTGCACAAACAAATGCTGGCTCCCATTGGTTATTCTGAATTTCCTGTCCCTAATAGTTTAAAGCTTCTGTGTCGAGCTGTGTACTGCCATGAACTTGCTTGTTGTGACATCTTTATTTATAGCAAACCTTTTATTTGTCCATCATTGAATCCTGTCTATCCTGTGACTCAGCCAGGTCTCATTTTTGGAAGGGAGAGAAGGACGACACTTTTCTAAGTATGGTTGATTTAAAAAAAAATTAATTAGGTCCGACTGGTTGCCAAGAGGTTTGGAATGTTAGTATAAACTTCTGGATTAATGGGCAGTGATCAAAGGTGCTTGAGGTGACATGTTGTATATCACATGGTTCTGCAATTTGTCATATGTGAACAATAAACTGTGAATGATGACAAAGCTGTTATTAATTATCTCTTACAAATCAGCATTTTGGAATTGTCCCTTATATGAGAACACACGAAAAATACTGGTGGAATGAATAAACAGAGTTCACTTTCCAGAAGTGGAAATTCACACTTTGTTGGCAGTCTCTACTTGCTGATAGAAATTAGATTTCAAGAAGGACATAAGCTTGACTGTTTTCTTTTCTTTTCTATCTAATCAAATATTAATTGGAATATTGAGCTAAGCAGCACTCAACCTAACTGTGGGTGGGAACCAAAGACTTCCACTGCCTTTCTGATCACTTCCTTCCATACGCTGCAATCCTGGAGTTGCCCAAGAGCTGTTTCTGCATTTAGTGGAGTTAAAAACACCCTTGGGACTTCTCTAAACTGTGCCTTTCCATGATGTCCAAGGGGTTGTTATGCAGCTAGAGATCATTGGAGCACAGTGGCACCTCAGCCACTTCCTTTAACTCAGCCATGCTCTCCACATGCCCTTACACTAAGAGGCATAGGTGAGGAGAGGGAATGGTCAGCCTAGTCTGGAGAATCCTGATTTAACTAGTTAAACTGACAGCTTTGCAGTGTTGGTGCAGTGCAAAGTAGCCTCATTGGCAGCCAGAATCTGGCCCATTGTATGCTTTACAATAATTCTATCTGGAACATTTTGGGTATGCACGTCTCAGAGATATCCTTAGCAATCCTTTCTTCCATAAATGCATTATTTGTTGTTGTTTTTTTTAATATCGAGCCAAAGCTAGTTCTCTGCTGCATGTCAGTTTTTGCCATCAATAAAGCAGATCTAATTTTACCTAAGCAGTCGAGGCGCTGACAGATCTGATGATCTTTTGTTGCAGTGTCATTTACAAGTATGATTAAATTATTCACCATAGCTGAACTGATACCTACATTAGATATATTTTTATCATAAGGCAACAGAAAATATACCCTTCAGAGTGCTCTCTCTTTCTGCCCAGTGTTTTTGAAAGAAGATTTCATATTTGAGTATTTATTTCAGCAGAGGTGACTCTGATCTCAGTAAGCTTTTCAAAGCCAGTTGAGATCACTAATTTCTCTTGGGAATGCGGGTGCTCTAGTTACATGCTGGGGATTTAGGATGTGATCCTGAAAGATTGCTGTAGATTTCCCACTGAGTTTGCATTAGCTGTATGAGTCAAATGGGTGATGGCACCAATACAAAAACCTAGCTAGGTAGTAAGCAAGTTAGTAGTAGGTTGTGGCCTTGTACAAATCAGACTCAAAGTGTCTAATTTTAGAAACATTTTAAATTTACTATAACACTGTCTGTTGAAATGAAGATGACACCATCCTGTGCCTGTAGAACAGCAGATGAGACTGTTTCATTTTTCAGAATCATTTTTCTCCTCCTCCTTCAGGATGAGGGTCAAGAATTTGGAGATGGGGACTTTAGACTCAATATCACTTTAGATTCATGGATTAGAGTGTTCTAGCAAGAAAACGAAAGAGTAATTTAATCCTAACATGATCTGCAGCTATGCCAAACAATACCATAGCATCTGTGATCCTGATAGACTTTACAAGCTAAAAAATGATTAGCTGGGTTGACTCTTGGAGGGAGAAGGCCTCTTAGATACTTCCAGATCAATAATAATCAGTGAATTAATACTAAGACAATGCCCCAGAATGGTATTGTGCTGCCAGACAGGCCATAAAGCTCAGAACCTAACTTCTTCTAGTCAAATGTTATCAAGAATGGGATGGTGAATCCCATTTTCACGTCCAGCTTCCAACTGTAGTAATGACAAACTTTCTACTTTTGAGATCCTGCCCTGTTCACTCCATCCCCCCTCCCTCCGTCACTCGCTCTCCCCCACCCTCACTTAATCACTCATTTTCACCTGGCGGTGGAGAGTCCCTTTTCAACCAGGTGTTCGGTTGAAAATGACACCTGGCAACCCTATTTCCTGTACTAACTTGTGGTGGTGAGACATTGTTGCACTGCACTATTTAATGGTTCAGGTGTGGGTATGTCAGCAGTTGGTGTAGTGATCCATTCACATAGTATAAGTTTTTAAAGTGATTTAGGATCATCTAAAGATGGGAGATGCTATATAGATTCAGGTGCTAGTCTCATCTGATGTTATTTTAATAGACCATGATTTAAGACACACAATTTGGGTCACAGCCACATGCTTTGGAATGAAAGATACACACGTATTTCAAGGGTATGTTTGGCCCTAGTAGTTTAGATCCAATGCCTTTTGTGAAAACCATATAATTTATTGAAATCAGTTTTCTATAAACTAGATGTCAGCTCCAAAGATTTTTTCCATTTACCGTACCTAATATAAACCAACTGGCCCATGCCCTAGTTATGCATGGTATGTGAGAAATGACAGTTTTTCAAAGAGAAAGATTTCAGAGTCTTTGTTTCATATTATGGCATCATGTCTAGCTTTATTGTTTGTCAGCTGTAGCAATACAAACAGGGCCGGTGCAACCATTTAGGTGGACTAGGCGGTTGCCTAGGGCGCTGAGATTTGGGGGCACCAAAAAGCGCCCCCAATTTTTTTTTAAATGGTTGAGGAGCCGCTGCTGCTGGGACAGAGAGGGAGTCTGAGCTGCTGGCGGCAGCCAGCAGTCCAGGGGGTCCCCTGGGTCAGGGTGCTGCTGTGGCAGCCGGCAGCCCGGGGCGGGGGTCTCCTGGCCCAGGGAAACCCCGGGCTGCTGGCTGCCATGGCGGCGCACTGACCCTGGGTCAGGGTGCCGCCACGGCAGCCAGCAGTCCAGGGTGTCCCCTGGTTAGGGCACTGCTGCGGCAGCCGGCAGTCCAGGGTGTCCCCTGGGTCAGGGCGCAGCCACGACTGCCCAGAGCTTCGGGCTGCCGGCAGCGCGCTAACCCAGGGGAATCCCTGGGCTGCAGGTAGAGGCTCAGAATCCCTCTCCCTCCCAGAGCAGGGGCTCCAGCCTATGCAGTTTTTCTCGTTGCCAGCAGGGACGCCGGCAGCTGGGCAGAGCTGTGCAGTTCTGCTTAGGGCACGTGGTAGGAGCCCTGCGACGGCGCGACACAAGGGCTTCTGGAGGAAAGTGGCGGCTGCCCCCTGGCTCAGCCTCCACATCAGCCCCAGCGAGGGACATGGAGAAGAAAAGAGCCTCAGCGGTGGTCTGGTGGAGTGGAGGAAGAAAGAGAACCCTGACGCTCATGTGCTGGGCAAGGTAAGTAAGTGCTTCCCCACAGCTTGGCCTCAGGCGCCTGTGCTCCTGCCCCCTTGGTCCTTGGCTGGTCCCCCTGCTCCTGCTCCCCTTGTGTATGGGCGGCTGGAGAGAACAGCAGCCTGCAGAGCTGAACTGCCCCAGTGCCCCCAGGCACCTCCCTCGACCCCATCCTCCCCACAGCCCTGACCCCCAGCTCTGAGCCCAGCCCCTCTGAGCTGGACACCACCCTGACCCCATCTCCTCACATCCCTGAGCCCAGCCCCTGTGAGCTGGGCACCCCTGAACCCAGAGCCCAGCTCCCCACCCAGCCCTGGGCAACAGCAGCACCACCCCCAGGCAACGACAGCCCATTGGTACCAACCATCACAATCACCCATCATCTGACCGTTACAGCTTTTAATGTTTTTAAATAATGTATTTAGTGTATTTTCAAATTATTACAAGTTAATTTTTGAATGTATTTCACTAGTTATTTTTTACATTTCCTAATACATGTTACTATAGTATTGCAAATGTTTTATGGAAGGGGCCCCCAATTTTGCTTTGCCCAAGGCCCACTGAATCCTCTGGGCAGCCCTGTCTGAGTTTTAAGCCCTGCTGCTGTGTTTTTCCTGCAACAGGCAGGCCTAAGCCTGTGAGTGACCCCCCATAGCAGCTGCCTGAAGAAGTGCTTGGGGGAATCATGCAGAAGGAGCATGATATTTGTTTGAGTTCTCTCCTCATGGAGGCTGTGCTCCACTTGGTGCAGGACAGCAGTCTCAGAAGGACTCTAGGCCCAGCACCTTGCCTCAGTTTGTAGACTTGTACTGTACCCATCACCAGACTCAGTCTGGCACCGTTACCCCTCACCGGTGCCCAAGAAGCAGTCAAAAAAGTTGGATGGACTGGTTAGGTTAGTTGTGCTGTTGCTTGGGCAGTGTAGAGACCACTGAATGCATAATATTCCTCTATGATGTTCTGTCCTGAGCACAATTGGCATGTTATGAGGTAGTGCCTGTGAGGGACAGGTGTCTGTTTATGTCATCCAGCCATCATGTCTTAGGTCTTCTGGCGGGGGGGGGAGCTTTTCCATCCTGCTTTCATTGGATCAAAGTCAAAGATTATTTTCACAGGGAAGTTAGTAGGCATTTAGAGCAGATGAACATACCACCACAGAGAGCACTTGGCAACCATTTGAGTGTGTGTGACCTATTTAGTTAGAAAATTGAGTCATTCAAATTGAGTTTGTACCATTTGATGTTTTTAATCATTTGGAGGTGCATGCCTAGTTAGGCAGAATGGGTTCCGCAGCACTCCCAGTCAGATTTTGATATGAAGGAAGGACGTATACGTGACTAAAAAAGGTGTATTTCTGATTACAATCAACATTGCTTAATTTTAAGGGAAAGTCATCTTGATCTCTTAATCAATATTTACGTCAAACAGTTGATGAAATTCAAATAGTTAATTGTAGTAAGTGGCATGCATTCTCTATCCTTTACTTTTAATAGTGAACAAGAAAAAGGACTGATAGGAATACAATTTCTTTTTTTTTTTCGTTTATAGTTGATGCAGCCTCATGGCAGATTAAAAAAAAAAAAGTCTAGGGCACAATTTCATAAGCGGAAGGCTGATAAGCAAAAAGAAGAAAGAAAGGTTCATTTCTGAAATATCTCCATCCACTGGCCAAAGATGAAGGTAGTTCAATGTCAAAGGATCAAGCAGAGGTGGAGGCGGAGGTGGGAGTTTCACAAGCTGAAGAAGAGTTTGAAGAACATAATCTGAATATTGAAGACGAATCAAATGAGACACGCGAGGATCAAAACTTGGAAGACTGTGAAAGTGAAAATGTCACTCGTTTGAATTTGAGCTTTAATGATCCTGCTACTTGGGCCAAATGTGATGATCAAGTCCGACAAATTCTGGTGGAACATGGGCCAGAACAAGTTCAGCAGTTCAATTTCCCCAAAGATAGTAAGCGAAGAAAATTCTCGACAATTCATTACAAACGTAGACTTGTTAATGGAGAAGAAATGCACCGTCAATGGCTGCAGTATTCCACATCAAGTGATTCTGTCTTTTGCTTCTGCTGCAAGTTGTTTGGCAGTAGTACTATTGGCATATCATCTCTTTCTGAAAAAGGCTCAAGGGATTGGAAAAACATGTCTGCAATTCTTTCATGGCACGAGAAAAGCAGTGAACATTTGACGAATGTTCAGACATGGAAGGAACTTGAACTGCGACTGAAATGCAAGAGAACAATTGATGAAGAAGAACATTTGCGCTTGATTAAGCAAGAAGAAAAGTATTGGCTGCAAATACTAAAACGTCTGACTGCTTTGGTCAGAGTTCTTGGTGTGCAAAACCTGGCCTTTCAGGGAACACATGAAAAACTGCACACTTCTGGTAATAGGAATTTCCTCAAATTTGTCGAATATCTTATCTTTGTTTGACCCACTTATGGATGAGCATCTTCGCAGGATTAAGGACTAGCAGATGCATGTACATTACCTAGGGAAAGACAAACAGAATGAGCTTATTCAGCTTCTATCCAATGCCATCAAACAAAAAATCCTAGCATCTGCTCGTGCTGCAAAATACTTTTCAATCATTCTAGATTGTACACCAGATGCAGGCCACGCTGAACAAATGACCATGATCATTCGGTTTGTGGATAGGCCTACTTCAGAGACTGAGAATGAAACTGAATCAGTATGCATAAAGGAACACTTCTTGGGATTTGTGTCGCTTATGGAGACAACTGGAGCTGGTATGACAGAAACTATTCTTCACCAGTTAGAAGAGATGTCACTGCCTATAGAAAACTTGCGTGGTCAAGGCTATGACAATAGGAACAATATGAAAGGGAAAGAAAATGGTGTCCAGCAAAGAATTTTGGATATTAATCCATGAGCTTTTTTCATTCCTTGCAGTGCACATTCATTGAATTTGGTTGTTAATGCAGCTGCAAAGTGTTCCTTGGAGGCAACTGCCTTCTTTGATTTAGTTCAACGTGTGTATGTGTATTTCTCAGCTTCTACACATCTCTGGGAAGTTCTAACATGCCACGTATCTAATCTCACAGTTAAACCAATGAGTGAAACAAGATGGGAAAGTCGAATCGATACCTTGAAACCTCTTCGCTATCAGCTTGGTGACATCTATGATGCTCTGGTAGATATCTATGAAGACACTACTCTGACAGGATCATCTGGCAATACATCACGAGTTGATGCAAAGGCTCTTACAAAAGCCATTTCTAGTTTCAAGTTTCTTGTTTCTCTTGTTTTGTGGTATGACATATTGTTTGAGATCAACATAACTAGCAAACAACTTCAGGCAAAAGAATTTGATATATGTGATGCCATTAATCAACTTGGAGAAACCAAGAAGTTTCTTGTGGGCTGCAGAAGTGACACAGCCTTTGAGAAAACATTGGTAGATGCAAGTGAACTTGCGGAGGAGTTGGATGTACCAGCACTTTTTGAACCAGATCCAATCCGTATTAGAAAGAAGAGGAAGCAGTTCACATATGAAGCAGATAAGGAACCTATTTATGATCCGAAAGAAAAATTCAAAATGAACTTTTACTTTGCAGTCGTTGACACAGCAATACATTCGGTTGAAGAAAGATTCACATTGATGCAGCAAATTAGTTCAGTATTTGGCTTCATATATGACGTTTACAGTTTGCAAAATAAAACACCAAAGCAAATTACGGAACATTGCTTGAATCTGGAGAAAGCTTTGCAACATGGTGAATCCAAAGATATTGATGCCTTTGACCTGTGCAGTGAATTGCAAGCTATTGCAAGATGAGTCCAAAGGAGTTCATCACCGCAAGATGTATTGAACTTCATATGGGAAAATAAGCTGACAGATAGTGTCCCTAACACAGTTATTGCTCTTCGCATCCTCTTGACCCTCCCAGTTTCTGTGGCCAGTGGTGAGTGAAGCTTCTCGAAGCTCAAGTTGATAAAAACATACATGCGAACATCAATGTTGCAACAAAGACTTGTTGGGCTATCTACCTTGTCAATAGAACATGACATTGCTCACAGCATTGACTTGGAGGAACTTGTTTCTAAATTTGCTAAACTTAAAGCGCGGAAACATAAATTCTAAATTATAACATGTTACTCTGTGACTGTGTATTGTGTATAATGTATGTGATTTTTTTGGGGGGCGGGGGAGGGACGCAAGATGGAAGTTTCGCCTAGGGCGCAAAATATCCTTGCACTGGCCCTGAATACAAATATTTCAGGCATCTGAATAAAATTTATGACCACCACACTGTATTGCTTAAGTAATTCATTATTCTAACTTGAAACTGCACTTACTGTTTAAACTACTGGCTTAACAACAATCACCTTATAGTACCCACAAGTATTTTTGCTGCTGATCTAAATAAATATCACCATTATTCATATTGGTTATTTATATTACTGTATCAGCTAGAACAGGGTAGGCAACCTATGGCATGCGTGACGAAGGTGGCAAGTGAGCTGATTTTCAGTAGCACTCACGCTCAGGGCTGGATCTAGCAATTTTGTCGCCCCAAGCATGGCGGCACGCGTGGGGGCGCTCTGCTGCTCGCCGGTCTCGTGGCTCCAGTGGACCTCCCGCAGGTGTTTCTGCGGAGGGTCCAATGGTCCCGTGCTCCGGTGGAGCTGCCGCAGACGTGTCTGCGGGAGGTCCACCAGAGCTGCAGGACCAGTGGACCGTCCGCAGAAATGTCTCTGGGAGGTCCACCGGAGCCGTCTGCCGCCCTCCCGGCAACCGGCAGAGCGCCCCCTGCAGCGTGCCGCCCCAAGCACGCGTTTGGCACGCTGTGGCCTGGAGCCGGCCCTGCTCACACTGCCCGGGTCCTGGCCTCTGGTCCAGAGAGCTCTGCATTTTAATTTAATTCCAAATGAAGCTTCTTAAACATTTTAAAAACCTTATTTACTTTACATACAACAATAGTTTAGTTATATATTATAGACATAGAAAGAGACCTTCTAAAAACATTAAAATGTATTACTGGCACGCAAAACCTTAAATAAGAGTGAATAAATGAAGACTCAGCACACCACTTCTGAAAGGTTGCCAATCCCTGACCTAGAACATTCAACCAAGATCAGCATGGCAATGGCGGGCTGATGCACTTCTTTACCAACGTTTGCTTGCTCATGACCAAATACCCAAAGTATGCAACAGGCAAAGGTTATCACCATCCTCTAAATGGGGAAAGCAGTCACTGATCTAAAACTCCCAGCCAACATCCTTAGTGTGCATTAAGTACAAGCTGTTGGAAACAATGCTACTCAAGAGACTTACATCCATCTTTAAGACTACATCCCTAAAGAGCAATACAGGATGAAGCACCTGCAATCAGGTAATCACACAGACAACCTACATCAAAGTTTGCCACTAGTGTGCCTACTCAAGTTTGCAGTGGCCTTTGTGTCATATGCTGATGCCAAGTCCACAGTCTAGTGCCATGATCTGCTTCTGAAAATGTCAAAGTGCATCGCAGAACAGAGCTGAACTTACTCACAATTTTGCTTACCAACCAGAAGTTTCACTGACATCTAATGGAACAGACCAGCAGACCATATCTACTGAGCAGTGGGCTCCCACAAGGAGCTGCTTTGGCACCATCACTCTTTTTAATATTTATATCAGCAACGTGCCATTGACCCCATCATGGAAATTTCGATACATGGATGATCTCATGCTCACCATAGAGCAAGTACTTTCAGCCAAGCAGAATGAATCCTCACAGAGCTGAAAATACTGGAAGCATACTACTCATTATGGCAATTCTGACCAAAAGCTCAAAAAAAAAACCCAAACCAACCCAGCCATCTCCACATTCCACCTGAGGAACCACGATGCAAAGACATCCCTGAATGTTCCTTTTTGTGACATCAAAGTCAGGTAATAGGATTTTCCAAAACATCTTGAGGTGGTTCTGGATCATAATCTCTCATACCACCAACATCTGACAAAGACCACTACCCAATAAAGGCAGGAACAATATAATCCACAACCTAGCATTGACCAGTTGAGGAGCATATGCTCATATCTTGAAGTCAAGCACCTTGGCCCTTGTCTTCTCAGCAGCTGAATATTATGTGCCAGTATGGGCAGGCAGTATACAAATGAAACTTGTTGACTTGCAGTTGAATGTTTCTATGATAATTGTCACAGTAGTGCTTAATTCATCACCAACAGTCTGGTTTCTCTTCCTCGTGCATATCTTACCATCATACCTCTGAAGAGAATCAGCAATAATGCAAGAATATGAGCATATAGTAACAAACCCAGATTTGGCCATCTACAATCCTCTCCAACCCCCACCCACCCCATCCTGATATGACACCTTTAGCCCTTTTCAGTTAGCAACCAAAGATGTTAAAACCTTGGGACTGTCATCAAAAAACACATAGTGGAGACTCTGGGAAAAGTAGCAGGGTCAAGAATCAAGAGGTGATTACAGATCCTAGCACTAACCAGCTGGCTTCACAATACCACATAAGATATGTATTACAGTGAACTGCATCAGAACCTCACATGCGCAATGCAATTACCTATGACACAAACAGAAAATGGACTGCCAGATTTGTGAATGTGGAGAGGACATCATGGAACCATGAAACCAGAACCTTCTCTGAAGGAACAGCTTTGATTCATTCCATGTCATAGGAAGCCACAGAGTAGATGACAAACCTGATCAATTTTTCGTGTTACTTTTTAATTTGCCATATGAAGGAAGAAGGATGTCAGCATGCTAAGAGCTGCATATACATATAAGAGACAGTCATCCTCCTGAAGAAATTATAATGTAAATAGATAAGACAGACAAAGAATCTGTTATATCCATTTTATAGATGAGCTAACTGAGGCACAGAGAGGTTCAGTAACTTGTCCAATGTTTTATAGAGTCTATAGCAGAGCCAGGATTAAAAATCACTCTTCTTCCAATGTTTATATAATTTTCCATTAGCTAACTGCAATGCTAATCTTACTTAGTACTTTGCCGGATAAAAACCCTTCCAAATCCTACCTATAGTCATCATTTTGAACCCTATGTGTACATGTCAATTATACAAATGATAGTGTTTTTTATGTTGCTTTCTACAGATAGTTTGGATGTACAGTAAATGCCAATCTTATAAGCAGTCATTTGGCTCTCATGCTTACATGTTGTTTGTTTCTCTTAATCTCCTCAAGAATAATTGTTACTTTTAATTATTTTTGTGGGGGTTTTTTTATCCTTGGCCCATTTTATTCCCAAGCCAGTCCTTCTAAGCCATTTCTTAGACAAGCCATGACATCATTGAGATTATACATTTTTAGGTTTATTTTTATTCCTTCACTTTTTTTAATCAATGTATAAATGTAAGATGGAAGTATTATAGCTGAGATTTTTTTTTAGAGTGGAATCTAGCCATTTTGCACAGTGACACAGCACAGATTGTTTGTAAAGAGTTATTTTACATCATGTTTACCCATGGGTGTGGTGGAGAGGTGGGAGCAAATACCATAGTCTGAGCTGTGCTAACAGCTCTTGGGTTATAAAAGAAAAATGTCTAATTTCTAAAAGCATGTCAGACGCTGAAGGATCATGTTAAAATCTAAGATTCCATAGAATGTTTGATTATCAGCATCTCTGCTAATGCCTCTGTTAAGAGAAAGCCTGAAGTGTTTATATTCATTGTCAATCTATTTATCTTAGGCATTGAAAAACACCAGTGGCTGTGGTACTGAGAACAGGTAATGTAAGGGGTAACTTCTTATTTTAAGGTATTGATTTAACTAGTAATTGCTTCTTTCCCTCTTAATTAAAGATGCATTTCCCTGAGAATTAGGCTCACTGTTGATCCTCTGCCCTGGAGACTGCCAATCTCCATCCAAAATTGGTTTAGGGTACTTTGCTGCTCTTGGTTTGTATTGTAAGCATTTGACTTTGACTTGGGCTGTCCAGCAACTGATAATCTGGTGGGAGTTACACCAGTGTTGCAGCAGCTTGATTCTTCACTCTTACTTTTGTCTGGGATGCTGCTGGAAAGAGAGAACATAAACCTCTGAGTGAAGAGGTCTGCAATCTCATCAGAGATGGCAAAACAACAGCTAATTTGGGGATTAATATTAGATTTATCTGCAAGGCAGCCAGACCAGTTTATCATGGTCTGTCTCCAGTGAAAAAATTTCTGGAGCAGCAGACTGAAAACCTTTACCCCAAATGCCTTCAGAGTGTGGTCTTTTGTTGTTGCAACTAGTTTGGGATTAGAGTAAATTGAACTTTTAAAGATGAATTCTATTTGTTGTTAAGTTAGCCCCTCAGGTAGCAAATTGTACGTAGATCTATTCAGACTTTATTCACGTAGATTCTCTATTCCTTAAAATGTCACCAACAATGTTCATATTAAAGACGGTTCTCAAGCAGTTTCCATTAACTAGAGGGAGAATCATCTTAGAATTAAGACACTGGTCTTGTGCTCAAGAGATCTGGCTTCACTTCCCAGCTCCGCTACAATTTCCTATGTGAAATTGAGCCTGATCCAAATCCCATTGAAATTTATAAGAAATTTTCTTCAGATTTCAATAGGTTTTGAGTTATGCCTCAATCCCCTATCTGTACAATGGGGATAATACTTTCCTGCCTTACGTCCAAAAATTGAATGACTGGATGTCAATGTGCAGTTGATATAATTCTAAATTCAGCTGGAGGTAAAGGATCGTAGTATCTGACTCTCACATCTGTATTTCTCTCATTTACTTGTATTCATTAACTCTTACTGCATTTGACTTCGGTACCAGACTGTTTATTACCCTACAAAAAAGCCCACTTTTGGACTAAAAAGGGGCCTATTTCTGCTCTCACTGAAACCCACAGGAGTGATCCCTTAACCTTCCAAGCTCTAAGAGGCATTGTAATAAATCTGAAATCAAGATTCCCTTAAGGCAGAAGCCTTTTCTGATATATTGTAACCACAAGTTGTAAAATAAATTTCATATGGTCAGTTATATTCAGAGACACAGCTGCAGAAGAAATGGGTTTGGGTTCATGTGGCAAAAAGCAATGACATGAAAGGATAAAGCCATTCCTTGGGGGAAGTATGCTGGAATTTGTTATTCACCCATTAGAAATAAATGGCAGTGTTCAATATCCAAAGCAAAACACCTTAGTAATGCCCCCTAACATCAGGCAGAGGGAACTTTACCCACAACTATGTCCCACACCAACTAGATTTTTGTTGGAGGTCTTTCTTTGAAGTACTCTGTGGCTTCTGAGATCTCAGCCCAAAGGGCTATGTCCACAGGTATTTTGTGAATGAAAATATTAACTATGATTGGCACAATATTTAATGCATTTGGAGCTGAATCCTAGGTTGTGGCCAAGGAGTACACAGTGCATATTGGGTGCTAAGGTGGAGTAAAACTCACCTTGGTACTATCCTGATATGTACATGAATAATGTAGCTGAAGTCAACGTATTTAGACCTACTCACCATGGTGTCTTCACTGTGGTGATCTGACTGCTGCCACTCCCCTGTCGACTCTGCCTGCACCTCTCGCAATAGTGGACTACAGGAATCTACAGGAGAGCGCTCGGGGGGTCCATTTATTATGTCTAGACTAGACGCGATAAATTGACCCCCGCTGGATCGATCGCTGCCTGCCAATCTGGCAGGTAGTGTAGACATACCCTAAGACAAACTGCACTCCAGGGCATTCAGTGCACTGTAGCAGTGCCCACATGGGATGTTACTGAGTGACAAGCTGGTGTGCTGTAGATTCATACTTTGGCTTGCCACACAGTAATTTGCCATGTAGACAAGCCTTAATAATGGTTATTCACACAAGTAGTTCAACTGACATCACTGGGACCACTCACATGAGTAAACACTAATCCCATTTGTAAGGATTGTAGGATCAGGTCTAGTCTGAATAGATACTGTATAGAAGGATTCCACTCACAGAGTGCTCTGTGTATAACCTGCATACATCCAAATGCAGGGGGATTAAAATCTGTTAAAAGAACTATGTTAAACTAATTCCTCAAATTTTCCTTCTTGAAAAGGGAAGGTCTTTTCATTAAAGTGGTTTTGTTGATGATGATGATGATAAATAAATCGCATATCTTAGAATTTCTCTTGCCCAAGAAGACTGTGATGATAACACTTGTTAGGTCTGTTCAGTTATACTCCAATAGAGTTGTCAGCAATCTCCCCATAGCTGTCTTCTGTTGTAATTAGTCTTCCATCACTGCTCTTGAGGGACAGCCTCTGCTGTCTTCGCATTGTCTTGAAAGCCCCGCTTCCTTTGACAGTATCTGAGATCATGTCAACGGTGTATTTCCTAATGTCTTGTGTCATCTTTTCTCTTGGGGCCTCACATCATTTGTGAGTGCAGCCACCTCTTTCTTTATGAGACTCTTCTATTCACAAGCTGTTTATTGGTTTCTTCTGATGTCTTGTACATAATCTCAAACATCTCTGTGTACTTTTTACCCCTTGGATGAAGCGCTGAAGGACAGACTACTGAGCTCCTGCAACTCCCAGCGCAGTTAATGGCTGTTGCAAATGCACAGCACATCTTGGTATTTAGCTCTTTGTGTTTGCTAATCTATATATGACAAAGTGGGTAAATACAGCACAAAATATACTTTTATCTTCCCCGACTTGCATTGTGTCAGTACAATAGAACTCAGTGTTAACTCACCCGAAATAATGAGTGTTCCCTTAGGGGCCTAGGGGATTCAGATAACTACAACAGAAAAAGAGAAAAATATTTCCTTGTTAATTGCAGAAATGAAAATATGGAAGAAATAATTTTATCGATTGATTGACTGACTCAGCAATGGGGAAAAAAACTCTTAGGCAGCAGGTCTTCCCCTCAAGGTACTGCTGGAAAATTTTTAGAGCACTTATATTTTTATTTTTTACTTGTGCCAGGGTCTTCTCTGTCTTTCCAGTTGATATTGGATAGCTTTGGATTCTGTCAGTCTTACTCATGTTGAGTAGTTCATAATTCCACAGTTAGTTCCACTGAAATCATGGTTCTAAATTAATACAGGCAGCAATGCGGTGATTCACGAGCATGGAGTAGGGAATTTATAGGTTAGCCATAAATAATAGTTTATGGCTCTGATCCTCAGGTCCAGCCAAACTATATGTGATGCAGATCTGGTGTCCAGGGAGCTTTTTGTCCCCACCCCTAATTCTGGTGGATTTGACTCCCTGCTTTATGGATACTCTAACTTGAACCAGTGATGATACCTGCCAAGGGGCCTTTCTACAGATGGGGACCATCATAGCGCAACAGTAGTCCAGCTACACTCCTTTCCCTGTCATGCCACTGTCCTACTGGAGGCAGTGTAGGGAATTGGCATGGGCCAGCTCTGCACTACCTAATCCCCTATAGATGACTCCAGGCCAGAAGAATCCTCAACTGTTTTGCTAAACCATCTTTGTGACCCTTTCACCCTCCAGAAGCAGTGAAAAGAAGCCTTAGTACGGTTTGGAAATTGGGTCATGTTTATGCATGGACTGGGCAAAGAGTGTGCATGAGAATGAGAGAGACAGATTAATTATACAAGCCTTCTAGAGAAAGATTTTCACAATGACAAAAAATTCAATTTGGGCATCTTACTGCACTCTCCAAGACTAACAATTTTAGGGAGTTCATATGCAAAATGTGTAGGTTGAGGTCTCTATTTATTGCTAGACAGTCACATTCTTGTCACACTAATTTAAACAATTTTGCCTCTAGGCTCTGGAGAGTCTGCCCTTAGCTCTACATCTAACAGGAGGTGGGTTTGGGTACCAATTTGACTTTAGAATATTCTTGCAGATTCTCACCTGTCTCATACCAGAAATGAATAACAATGTGATATGGATATCTAATGGAGGAAAGTGCTTCTGGGAGCGCAGTACACCAACTATACATTAATACTAATGTAAATCTCCTAACAAAAAAAGGGATGATGTGATATAAAATAGATGTGGTATGAATGCTGCTTATTTATATTTGCATTCCTTAAAATTCTAAGCGACTCTCACAAAGGTTGCTCAAGTGAAATGGGAACCAAAGTATCTCTCAAATCTTCATCCCTGTGTAGTGTGGTCCTAGTGGAGAGTTTGAGTCACTTAAAACAATATATAGCAGTTAAACAAAAAGATTTTTTTTCTAAATAAAAACCTGCACTGTTTTAATCATGATGAATATCAGAGCCTTTGAAATCCTCTGGATATTTTGAAAATCAGATACGATGTGTAAAGAAAGAAGCAATTGCAGAGGGCCCAGATTCCCTAAGAAAAGGAGGAGGAATGAGCTAGTTTGTTGCTAATGTTGTTTGATAAGGTTTTATAGATGAATGATGCACATTTCCTTTCAACCTTTACTTTAACAGATACTGCAGCAGTGAATCCCTGGGTAGCCCAGAGTAAACTGATGCTTAGCAGAAACCTGCAAAGCAGCTACTTGAAGGGTTTTTTTTCTATTATCTTTATAATTTTGAACATTCTCATTCAATATCTGACCTCTTTCCCCCTGGAAAAGACATACATATTTTCTCATTGCTCTCCATATCTTAATATAATTCTAACTGCTTTACCCATTCATTTGTCCGTATAGCCTCTCAAAAGTGTGGCGATGACTTGACCACTGCTGGATACAGTAAACTGTCTGGGGCCTGTTAAGGGTTTGGCTGGGGCTCGTCCCCCTCTGGGGTGGCTGGGAACCAGGCCGTCTCACTACTTAGGTCCAGTGAATTGAGAAATTAGCCTGGCTGGGTGGCAAACAGGCAGCACCTCAGGCAGGGGCTGAGCGAACAGTTTAATATTAGCAGGCCCAGGCCCTGGGTCAGGGTGGGGCAATAAACAGTCAGTGACTCAGGCCCTCAGGCAGGGGCTAAGCAAACAGATAAGTTTAGGAGGCCCAGGTCCTAGCTCCAAAGGACAGCAACACACTGACATCAGCTCTGCGTGTGCTGCAGCCAGACTAGGGTCGGCTGCCTCCAGGCTACTTCCTACCTCCCCCTCGAGAGGTACCTGCTTCTGGACAGAGTCTTCCAAGGAGTCAAGTACCATGGGATCCTCTGGGTACCCGGCGAGTGATAAGCTTGGCAGCTCCTCTGGGTAACTTGCCAGCGGCAAATTTACCAGCTTCTCCAGGGTCTGGCCAGTCCTCGGGTCGGCCACAAGCTGCAAGAGTCTCCCAACCAGCAGCTAGGCCAAAGGTGTTTGCCTTCTCTGGCGGCCAGGCCTCTAGTGAGCTCTAGGGTTGGGCTTTTGTACTTCCTGTCCTGCACCCTGACCTCTGGGGGCGGGCTCAAGCTCCACTGGCTCCGCCCACTTTGGCATCCTGAAGGACTTGTCTCCCTCCATGGCAGCCTGGAACCAGGCCGCCTTTCTATAGGCCTAACCTTTGCTTTATAGATCAGTACTACTTAATGTCATTTATATTCCTCTGGAACTCACTGTATCTGAGAATCTTTTTTGCTTTCTTCACTGAGCCACTATGCAGAGCAGGCTGCTTTAGGGATTTTTCTGTAATCACTTCTAAATCTCTTCGCTGGTCAGTATTCTGCTGTACCTTTCAATTGAAAAAGTACTTCAATTTTCTATTATCATGGTATTGTTGGTTTGGAAATCAGTATTTTATATGAATGTCTGCCACAGATCTTCCAATATTATGGAGTTGCATGGAGGTGATGCACACACTGCTCCCACATTAACTTTCCCTCCCTGCATTTTTCAGCTGATTCAGCTGATAATGAATTATATGGTTCCCCGATCTTCCCAGGGATATATGTGGACAAATCAAAATATCAATACAAACTATCATGAGTTTATTGTTTGTTTTTTGGTTTTTTTGGTTTTGGGTTTTTTTGCAAATGAATTTTTTTAATTTTTTTTTCTTTTATAAAAAGACTGATTTTATATTTCAAATATTTCATTCAAAAAATTCGGCCAATCTTTATCAATAGGTTGGCACTAAGATCCTCAAAGGAGTCTCCCAACTCCCATTGGATTTCAGTGGGATGTGGGCACCTAACTCCTTATGCTCCTTTGAAAATCACAGTATATTCACTTTTTATACTTGTGGTCAAATCCATGAGCTCCAACCATGGTAATTTCTCTGCATTGTTCATTCTGGAATTAATTATTATTAACATAGCACTGTTAATGTAGCAGTGTACTATTAATGTACTATTAATGTAGCAGTATTAATGTAGCACTGTTATTACTGTAGCACTGATGTGTTCACTTCATAACAAAATATAAGTAAAACAAAGTAACTCTTCTATGAAAAGGCAAGAGCCTAGGTCAGGAGCACCGGTAGTAATGCTCCAGCATTGATAGCTTTGTTGTTGTTTTGAGAAATAAACATGTGTCAGTCATTGCTCAGATGACAGCTGCCAGAATGGATTGTGAATTCCTTGTTGATATCCTCCCTGCATGAAAGAAGGCTTTTAAAACTAAGGAGGGAAATTGCCAAAATGAAGTGGTAGAGAAGGTAATGAACAACAGGGAACATAACAAAACAAGACTTGTGGAAGAAATTCTGTTTGCTCTTCTTGAATGGCCATGACACACACTGATTGCTAGTGTACAGAAGAAATCATTAGACAAAGTGTGCAATTAAGAATTCCCCAGATACCACAATCCTTACAACAAATCACACTGTCACTGCTATCCTGTGATCCCAAAATTATGATCAAAGATGGTATGAAAACTAATCAGTAGTGGAAATTATACCTTTTTTGCAAATCCTCATAGAAAATAATGTCTCCAAAATGATTGAATTATCTCCATTTCACATTAAAAAAAAAACCAATACAAACCATTCTTCAGGATCATAATATGCTGATGCCTTTTAGGGGTCTCCTTTAGTTCACATTAGCACAAGTGGAATCTATCCATCACTGTTATAGAAACTTAAAGAGTTGCTAATTTTAAATGTTTGAATTTTTCTGCACCATCTGCACTTTTACACCAGCTCTGCGCACCTTGGTAGCTTAAGGGTCTTCAGGTTAACACAGTCAATGCTGAAAGACGACCACATAACTGAAACAATAAAAGGAAGCAATGTTCCCACCAGGTTGTGTGGTGAGATCATTCCTGTGGCTGTTTTCAACTTCTCTAGACTATGTATGCTACACTCAGCAATAACAAGCAGTATTCACTATGCTAATCGCAACCACAGGTTTATCTCACCATGAGCTAGGATTGCCAATTTTTGTTGGACGTATTCCTGGAGATTTCCTCACATAACATAATCTTTAATTAAAGATTTTTTTTTAATTTCTGGAGACGCCAGGACAATCCTGGAGGCTTGGCAATCCTAGTATTAGCCCCATGTGAGAGTGAGGAAATCTCCAGAAATACGTCCAACCAAAATTGGCAACCCTAGCTAACGGTGAGATAAACCCAGTGTGAAAATTCTTCTGCCACATGAAAGCCATTATAGTTTAGACAGGAGACTGCCAAACTTGAGTTATTTTAAAATATATACTATTGTATGTTTGTATATAAACACGCAACTGATGCATCTTTTAAAAAACAATGTATGTAAATAATCCCAAATAAACATGGGATGTAATCTGGCTAGGACATAATTGCTTTAATCTGTAAATCTCCATAAACATCTATGACCAGGGCTCCTCCTACCATGTATCAAAATAGACTTAAATGACTGTATCTCAGGCAAACTGGGATTTATGCAACAATATTAATTCACTACTAAAGTATTCAGTTATTGAAATAATTCTAAAATGTACAGTAGGTGCTATGAGAGGGAGAAATTGTCAGTAAATTTCCAGAAAGTGAAAGGCAATAAACAGATCTATGTGTTAAAATGGTTCACATGTTTGAACTATTGTGTAGAGGGGAATTTCTGGGTGTGAGGCTCACTTGGCCTACTTCTGCACCAAGAGCTCTATCTTGCAAAATATTGAAAATTTTCAGAACCCATTGATTTCACAGGGAGCTGCAGAACCTTGTTACCTTTCAAGAGGTGAACAGCAATCTCCTTCAGAACTGGGCCCCAAGGGCAAAAAACACTTTTTAATTTGTCATCTGTCAGGTGTACAGCTTATCATGCAGCTAACTGGCCCTTCTTGCATGAATAGTTCCTTAACATGGCAGGATTGATTTATTTGTTTAAGAGAACTAAAAGAATGTAAACTCTAAGAATTGTTGAAGCTAATTAAAGTGAATTAATTTCCAATATAGCAAATAAGTCCAGTTTTTATAATACAAAATCTGAGTCAATGAGCAACTTTCCATTAAGTCATTTTGGCCTGCATAGTTAAAGGGAAGTGCTGCAAGGAAGACCAAGAGATCTCTGAATTTGATCAATGTACTTCTATTATAAAATTAGTATGAAATAGCCCTACCCTGTGGTTGATATCCTTAATCTTATCCACTGTAGCTGAGCATTGAGATCTTAAATACAATTAACAAAAAAATGGAAGACCCTTGCCTAGATGTACACAACAAATATTGGAAGGTATAGAGCTAAATTCTTGCCTGGTGTGATTCCACCTGAAGTGATTGCATAAAAGGTTGTTACAAGGAGGAGGATGAAAAATTGCTCTTAACCTCTGGGGATAGGACAAGAAACAATGGGCTTAAATTGTAGCAAGGGAGGTTTAGGTTGGACATTAGGAAAATTTTCCTGTCAGGGTAGGTAAGCACTGGAACAAATTGCCCAGGGAGGCTGCAGAATCTCCATCATTGGACATTGGTTTTGAAGAGCAGGTTAGACAAAGACATCTCTGGAATGATCTAGCTGTGACATAGCCCTGCCCTTGAGTGCAGGGGACTGGACTAGATGACCTGTTGAGGTCCCTTCCAGTTCTAAACTTCTATGATTAAGTTTCAAATACTTCCAAGTAGCCTTGCAGTACTATTTTATGTGCTGTTTATTGACATTCATTTTCCTCTATGTCAAGAAAGTGGAAAGCAACTGTGCAGAGAATGGGAAATATGTTATGCCTGAAGAACAGGGGATATATGTCTGCTTTTGACAACTTTATTCAAATATATATTTTGGTCACTCTTTTAAATCTCAAACTTTGCACTTAAGAGTTTTGCAGGGGAATATGATTGCAGCCACAAATGATTGCATTCAGATCTCAACCTGATTGTGATGGCAAAATGGGGGCCTATCCTTATTTATGGGTGCTAATTTGGGAACACAAAACTAAGGTCAAGTTAAGGTTCACTTAGAGCTTTAGAGTTAAATTCTCTGCCGGTGTCAAAAGAGCTGAACCAACATACCTGACAGAACTGAGCCTTTGATCTTCATTATCTGTTGATTTAAAAAAATTATATGAAAATCTTTCCTGTTTCATCAAAAAGTGACACAATTTTATATATATTGTTTTCATCTCAAATAGCTGCTGGGGACTAAACAGATGTTTCTTTTGCCTTCCTCTTTAAGTGGCTCTTAAAAAGTAAGGTGCAGTCCAAAGCTCTCAGCAGTCTTTCTCCATTGTCAGATTAATATTTTAGCTGCTTCCACAGCTATTGGTACATTCAGTATGTCTTAAATGACAGCCACCTGTAAAACTTCATATACTGGGTCTGTTTTCTAGTTTTGATTTGAGGATTGTTTGTGGGTTTTAGTTTTAGTCTTAATTAGTGGATTTGTGTACTTAGTACAAGTTCTGTTGGTGTCCGGGCATGAGACTTTACTAGTGAAATGAAATAACATGGCTCTGGGGTAAGTCCTGTTTCTGTGCAGTTGTGTGTTTTGTGTATGGAGTTGCCAGCCCTCCAGGATTGCCCTAGAGTCTCCAGATTAATCTTTAATTAGAGATTGTCATATGATGAAACCTCCAGGAATACTGCCAACCAGAATTGGCAACCCTATTTGTGTGTACTCAGACCAAGTAACTAGAATAGGTTCTGGACAAGGTTATACAGGCAAGGGGAGTCTTCTTCTCCACCCTATGGCTTGGGAGGGTGAACAGCTTTGTTTTGTAACCACTACTCCATACTCAAGGTTAGTGTAAGGAATATAACTATCACTCTGCCATCCATGAAATGAGGAAGAAGTGAATCAGCATAGTGATAGATCCTGAAGCAATTGTCCATTAATCATATACTATTATATTTCTTTAGAAGCAGATTCAGAACCAACCTTGCAGCTAAACTCTCCCCAAAGCTTGTAGAAAATCTGAACGTTGTAGGTTAGTACCATCCATAATTTCTACAATTCAATTTAAAAAGCAGCCTTCCCTCTTACACCTGGAAAATTTGCACCCACAACTGGGTGTAAATCAGGTAGTTGGAAGAGCAAGTATTCTAATTTACATCCTCCAGTCATTTTGCAAGCATAAAACCAAGGACAACATATAGGCCAATCTGAAGCCTGTCTGAAAGTTTTGCCCAATATTTAAATATTTATACCTTTAGAGACAGATTTCCAAAAACTTTAGATGCACAATTGCATGACCAAATTGAGTATAGAGTGACCATCAGTGTGTACACAATGAGTAATCATGCAAATGGATACTTAAATATGCAGTTACATTGTTGGCACATACCATATTTAGAATTACACATGCAAATAAGGCACTCAATTGCATATGAATTTGTATACCTAAAGTTTATGAAAAGTTTGCCCTTTTTGTTGAAGAGTGCATCAGGCTTAATTCACTTTTGCAATCCTCCACGTTTCAAAGGTGTCAACTCAGATTATATTTGTCAGAGGACTCTTGCCACTAAGGGCAGGTCTACACTTAAAATGCTGCACCACTGTAACACTATAGTGAAGACACAACTACACCAATGAGAGAACTCCCATTGGTGTAGTCAATACACCTCCACAAGAGGCAGTATCTATGTCAATGGGAGAAACCTTCTCATTAACACAGTGTTGTCTACAGTGGGGGAAAGGTCAGTAAAACTGCATTGCTCAGGGATGTGAATTTTTAATACTCCTGAACAACGTAGTTAAACTGATGTAAGTTAATAGTGTAGATCTGACCTAATAATTGTTTGAGCTATTCTAGATGGGCTGCAGTAGGGATTGTAACCAGAAACAGGTTAACTAACTCATGCATGCCAAGTTAGAGCCATTGCCTCAGTGGAAGTGAAAATTTGAGCATTTTTATTTTTTAACTGTTTATGTCTAAAAAGACCACATATAACCATAGGGCTGCCTAACAGAGTTGAGAAAACTGGTTCCAGATCATCTCTTTTAAACTAAAATAATTTTATTCTTCCATTACCAATTTTTTTTCAGAAAGGCCAATTGTAATAAAATGATCTATGTAGTAAAAAGTTGTGTAATACAATTTGGATGGTATGCTTTAGGTGACTTGCTAGTCTAATGTCTGCATTTATTTTTATATCAAAGACCATACAATAGATTTCCAAGATGAAACCAACGTCGGTGCTCTAAAATGCCAAGTTCTTAAACCCAATGAGTAGTCATTTTGAAAATGTCTAGGATACCTCTCAGAATTAAAGTACTCCATTTAATTTTAGATTATCTTCTTTTGACATTGTACATCAGGTGCCTTCTCGGGCTCAAACATATCCCTGATATAATGTAAAGTGTCAACCCCACTAAGCTTTCTTTTATAAAGCCCTTCTATAGGTCCAATGACAATCAAGATGGGTAAAATTATTTCAGTCTGACAGCTCTAAAGGTCACTGAGTTAAATTAATGCTATTCACTTCCAGTGCATCATAGTGTATGGGAAAGAAATTAATAGGCCTCTCAGACTCAAAAATGACAGGCTCATTTAAGGCCACGCCTTTGTGAATAAGGTGAATATTGTGAGGTCAGCATTGTCACTGTTGTTCAGAAGAACAAGAGACTGAATGTTGGCTGGTCAGAGAATATGTTATTTATTGTGACAAACCTTCAGGGTCTTCATATCCTTGTGAAATTAGCTTACCATCTGATCCATTAACAACACGATCTTTTGAAAAAGTTTCTTTTACTGGGAGATTACCTTCTTGTATAGCTCACTAGGGAGGTAGATTCAGATGTCTTCTGATATCTCAGGACATGTAAAGAGTCGGTGTTTGGAAGCGTTCAGATACTGTGGGTACTTGTCTACTCACACACCATTTTCCTGTTGTTGGCCGTTCTAGCTGGAAGGAGCTAGTGTGAGGTTGATACTTGTAAATCACCTAAAAATGAAATGTTCTTATTACAGTGGGATTTTCAGAGGCTGGAAGAGAAAGATAAGGCTGTAAAATGAGTCAGCCCATTTACTATATATTTTGTAAAAGGATATTTTGTGTATTCTGATCATTAGCATACATTACCAGCCCTTAGCCCTTTTTAAAATATCCTAAATATTTAGAAAAGGGAAAACTAATTAAAATCTGGTGTTGATCATAAAGTTTGACAAACTCCAGAACTTGAAATGTGCCTCCTCATGCCTAGTTTGAAGGATTAGGATCTACAAGGCCCTTCTCAACTGGCCATGGAAAAGAAGTCTTGGCTGGCCAGTGGCCACTTCATGAGGCAGTATGATGTGATGGTATTTACATCATGGTAATTGTGACCCAATGAATTTGCCCTAGACATAATCCACTGCACCTGCTGTCACACTGTCTGGAGTGGCTCATGACTGTGAGTGCCTGTCTGGGGAAGACAGTCAAAAGCAGTGCAGACATCCCAAACTGGTGGTATGCAGTGATGAGCTGGAGCTGGTTCCCACCAGTTCCCAGAAACCAGTTGTTAAATTTAGAAACCCATTTAGAACCAATTGTCCCGCCAGAGACAACTTGTTCGAAAAGGGCTTTTAAATTTAATAAAAGCTCTAGCAGCTCCCTGCCCTTCCCCCGGCCCTAGTTGACCTCACTCCACCTCTGCCTCCACTTCTGAATGCTCCTCCAGCTTCTCCTCCCCCTCCCCAGCTTCCCGCGAATCAGCTGTTTGCATGGGAAGCCTGCGAGGGCTGAGAAGGAAGCCGTGGCTTCCCCCAGGTGAGGTGGGGCAGGGGCGGGGGTGGGAGGAGGGCTCCAGGCACTGCACGGATGGCGTGGCTCTGTTCCTGGCCGGCCCCCAGGCCTGGCCCTGACTTCGGCCAGGCAGCGCGGCTCCTGCCTGGCCCCTGGGTCCAGCTCCGACCTCAACCAGGTGGCCTGGCTCTGGCCCGTGGGCTCAGTCCCGGCCTTGCGCCCTGGCTCCAGCTGAGTGGCTTCGGTTCCAGACCTGGCCCGACCCGGCCCCCACCTCCAGGCAGCGCGGTAAGGGGACAGGGAGTAGGGAGGGGTTGGATAGAGGGCAAGGGAGTTGGGGAGGTGGATTAGTGTCAGGGCAGTCAGAGGGCAGGGAACAGGGGGATTGAATGGGGGCCAGGGTCCTGGGGAGGGGGCCTTCAGGAAGTAGCAGGGGTTGGATGGGGCGGTGGGGGGCAGTCAGGGGTAGGGATTCCAGGGACAGTCAGGGGACGGAGAGAAGGGGTGGTTGGATGGGGCAAGGGTCCCGGGGGAATGAGAGAAGGGATTGGATGGGGTGACGGGGCAGTCAGGGGACAGGGAAGGGGGGTGGATGGGGCAGGGGTCCCAGAGGGGGCTGTCAAGGAACGTGGGGGGTTGGATGGGGCAGGAGTCTGGGGGGGGCATGACCCCCTTGTGGGGTGAGGAGGAGGGAACCGGTTGTTAATATTTTGGCAGCTCATCACGGGTGGTATGTTCTATAATTAGATTTCACTAAGCCAGTAATAAATGTGAACTCCTAAATTACTGTAACAGTCTTGCCATGGAATCCAAGATAGTCACCTTAGACTCCCCAGTCTATCTTGCCACCCCGACAAAAGTGATTTAGTCACTTACACCAAAAATCATACAATATTCAGGTTGGTTCCACTCCCAAGAGTACAGTCACTTACTCCAGATCAGTTGGTATACTAGATGTTATACCTAAGACAATGCCTGTATCTAATTCTATAATAAAATATCTAAAAGTTTATAAACTTGGAAAAAGAAATTAGAGAATTATTTACAGGTTCAAACAAGCAAACATATAAACTCATGTCAATGAGATTACCTACGACAGGAATAATAAAGTTTGTGCTTTTTTATCCTTTATCATATATAAAGACAACCTGAGGGTTGTTTTTTTTTGTTTGTTTGTTTTCCATTTTTTTTCCATTTTAGATTTTATTTTCTTGCCCACCTTGTTTTTCCTGGAAAACTTTGTGTGACTGGATAACTAGTGGGTTGGTATCATCACAAGCATCAAGGAAGTGAGACTTGAACAAATCAAGGAGATAGGATTTCTCAAAGACCATTTTGAACTCTCTGGTGTTGTTTTGTTTGCTTTTATGAAGACTTATCTAATTCCACTTCTAGACAGTTGGGAGGAAAGATTCCTTTGAAAAAAAAAAAGAGGTAACATCTCCGTCTTCAAATAAGGACTTGAGAATGTTCCCTAACCAGATCTCAGTCTTCCCCCTGTTCTTCCAACAAGAAATAGGGAACAGAAGACTGAATATTCCTTGTATTTATAAGGTAAAAAAATTAGTCAAAGAAAGAGCTTTAAAATATTTATGGGTTTTTATATAATTTAAAGAAACAAAACAGAGAGCATGGATGCAACTTGTTTTCTTTGCAGGATATTTGAAGAAGGGCACCAAAGGACACAAGGTGAATTCAATGATACAGCAATTGTGATGAGATCAGTAAGCCCAGCCAAACTCACCAATTCCTTTTTAGTTTTAAGATTTTAATTTTCTAGCTGTTTTCTCATCACTGTGCTAGATAAGCTACAACGTCATAGGCATTTATACGTACATGCTGAAAAGAAAGAATGCTGAGCTGTGTTTTAGCTGACAATATAAATGAGCAGCTATGCCTTATATTACATCTTGTACGTGCAAGTTGGATTTTACTGCAGCATTATAGCAGTCATGGAAACATAGCCAACCACAGAAAAGGCAGCGATCAAAAGCAAATGTCTTCTTCACAATCTTTTTGCATTTTTTAAATGCATGCAGGAAAGCAAGATTCATGCTGAACAAAGTCCTGTAGGTTATTACCATGTGTTAAATTGTGATCTACAAACACAAGCTGTTCTTTAACAAAAACAAAAGAGAAAAAACAGATGGTTTCTTTTAATGTCATGTGAAACTTTTCCTGAACACAAGCGTATGTTTTCTTCTCTCCAGCTGGCAATTCCTACATGTAAATGATCTGATTTTACCATTTCATCAGGCCTCCTCTGTTATAAAAGCCACATTACCTTAAATGAGAGAACACAGACTACCAAGCGCTTCACAATGAAGATGCCCGAAATATTTTTTTCCCTCGATCATCTGTTTTAAATGTACCCAGACCTGGTGCTGAATGGAAAGGAGAGAGGACATAAATAACTTGGACTGTAGATGCACCATTCACAAAACTTTTGTGACTGAATCACTTTTAAGAGTCAGTTTCTTTTACTACCACAGTAATGCTTTAGCTATCACCTGGCTGAGCACAGTGGTGCTGCCAGAGGATGATTAAATGCAGGTGTACATCAGCAATCTGCTGCTTTATCAAGATGAAGACTCACACTCCTGCAGCTTCTCATACACCTTGTCTGAGCCTTCAAAGAATCCATGATGAAGCCAGCAGAAATGTTTGGTGTCTGTCTTCAGGAAAATGTGTATGTCTCTGTGTTAAGAGAAGCCCATACTGAACTCAGACTGCGGATTTAAATCATTTGTGATGGGTCTCTAGAAAAGAGGGTCAGTTTTTTTCTCTCATTCTTAAGGCCCAAGCTATATGTAATATTCTTGCTAGACAGTGAGGATGTTGTCCTATGAAAAAAAGCAATTTTCAGGCAAGACAGCAGATTGTGTGATTCAATGTGTCAAATATCTGACAAAGAGTAAAACTATGGAAAGACCAATATTTGCTGATCTCTGTTTTCAAGCCACTCTATTAGGGAGGACTGGTATACTTTCCTGTTTGCATGTTCTCTGTTACCAATCATTTGGGGAAAAAAATATGGAACAGAGCAAGTGTCCAGCCTCAGGAACGTTGTAATCATTTAGTGTAAATATTTTAGTGGGTTCAGCGAAGAAGTTTGGATTATGGTTAGAAATCACTTCCAAAAATGAACCCAAGAGTAAAAAGAAATAATGCCAAAATCTGAACGAATACAGTATTATTGCTGCACAATTATCAAAATGCTAGATTCCAACAACTATAATATTAATTCTAACACATTGCATATGTTGATATGCATATGTATGTATGTGTGTGTGTATTAGGCCTACTTCTCTTCTGACTTATACTGGATATTCACAGTTAAATCTGACTTCAGTGGAGCTATTTCTGATTAAAGAATGAGAAAAGAATCTTGTTATTTATAGTCCATCCCAAGACTCTTAAGGTTTTCAGAGTTTTTTCTAGCCAACTAAGCTGAAAGAAAAAAATGTGTCTTTCTCAACACCCTGAACAGTTGCTTCCCACCATTCTTATTTGCGGTGTTTTGGTGTAAACTTAACTGTGATGAAATTTGCAAATAACAACAAAAGTGGACAAGTAAGAAACACAGGGGAGGCCAACCCAAATTGCAAAGTGACCTGAAGATGAGAGAGCAGTGAGGCTAGAAGTAAGGAGGGAGTTTTCTAGTACAGAATTTAAGAGCTGCTCAAATTCACACTAGATATCCATAGCCCCAAAAAGCAATTCTGGAAGCCGGGGTGGAGGTTGTTGTTATTTATTTGTATTGTTGTTGTGCTTAGAAGCCCTAGTCATGGACCAGGACTCTATTGTGCTAAGTGCTATCCAAACACAAAACAAAAAGTCAGCCCCTGTTCCAAAGATCTTACGTGCTAAGTATAAGAGAAGAGACAACAGTTGGATATAGACAAACGGGGGAATACAAATAATCAGTGATACGCTATTGGCCATGGTTTCTGCACACCAGCAGCTAAACTGCTGTCAAGTTTTTGTAGGCATTAAGACAAAGAGTTTGGAGGAGAGATTGTAAGGTGGATAATGAGAGAGCTTTGCAGATGGCTATGGAGAATGCTTCCCAAGTGTATTGGGCAGCATGGTGGAAACCACGAAGATGCTTGTTTGAAAATGTAAGAAGTGGGCAGTGGAGTATCATGGGCTGACTGGAGGCGAGCAATGACTGCTTGATAGCCAATGAGAGACAATAGTTAGGGTGGGGATTGACTGTGAAGGGCCTTGAAAGTGAGTACAAGCAGCTAATGTTTGATGCGATAGAGACCAGGGAGCCAGTGGAGGGATGCAAAGGGTGATATGGTCAAAGCAATAGGCTTGGAAAATGATCTTTGCAGCAGCATTCTGAATGGGTATCAACAGGACAAGACTTTAATTGTGAGGGCCAGAGAGAAAGATGTTGCAATGAAAGAGATGTGAGATGATGAGAGCCCGGACAAGTTTCAGTTGTGTGAATGGATAAGAAAGGCCACATCTTAGAGATGTGATGCAGAAAGAACAGGCAAGAAGTTGGGATCTAGATAGAGGTTCAAGTCAAAGATGACACCTAGATTACAGGTCTGAGTGACAGGCAGGATATGGGTGGTACCCACAGTGTTTGAGAAAGGAAGTAGTAGGGAAAGATTAGGAAAGAAGATTAGGAGTTCTGTTTTAGCCAGTGAGGATGCCTCAGCCACACCCATTCCGCCTAGTTACAGTCTCACTACTGGTGGCTGTGGAGCATAAGCCTCGACGGATCTGTGTCACTAAAGGATCCTCTTATTGCTGGGCTTCTAGAAGACTCCTTTCTGCTGGACTTAGGGCCACTTTGTACTGATATGATGACTAAAGGCTATATCTGTCTCTTTATCTCTTTCTAGTCTCCCCAACTGCACCCAGCACCTGTGCGGGAACTGGTAGGCACCCCTTATGAGATGGGCCACAATAGGGCAAACGGGCAGAATAAAGGCGTTGGACCAAAGCCACCATCCAACATGGACAGCCAGCCCACTGCAGCTAACCTACTCCTATGCAGCACATCCAAAAGTGAGTCTCAGGAGGAAGCCACAACCATGGTGTATCCTGGAATGGAGACAAGATTTCAGTCTCCCATCAGCTGAACCAAAAAAAGAGTCCCTCTCTTCTTCCCTAAACCCCATGGCAGAAGTATTTAGGCCCATTTCTGACACCCCAGTGCCACTGGTGGGACCCCCATATGATGACACGCACAGGTTATTGGACAGTGGAGACATACAGGTGGAGGATGTCCTGGGCACCTTGGACACTCCACTGTTAGAACTAGAAATGCAGAAGCCTATGCCAGTAGCCAAGGGACCCTCAAAGAAAACCTCTCCATCCATCACTCAAGAGGATGTCCACCCTACCATGGCAACAGAGATTCTCAATAGACGAGACAGGGTAATAAGACCAGTTAATTGGTTAACTTATGATGCACCTGGGGTGACTAGTGAGGAGCCAATACATTTAACATACAGGCTTGTGGAAGCTAAAGTGGGCTATCTGAGGCCCCTTTGGAGGGAACCAGTGAGTTGGTATAATAGGGAGTTTGATTTATCAGGACAAAAAGTTCTTGGCTTGCGGGAGGATGTAAGCAAAGTCAGGATGAGCTCTACCCTGACATCTGGTGGTGAATTGTGGTGAGTTGTGGAAAAGAACTTCAGGGGCTGATCTTGTTTGCATAGGCACACTCACCCCGCCTAGCATGAGCCCACTACAGCCCAAATGGTTGCTTTGGCTGCTGTAGGATTCTTAGTTTCTCTGTTATTGGGACAGGAACAATAAAGTGTTGTTACCCTGATTGTGTGAATCAAGGACAGTGGAACTATTTTATGACAGAGCGACTCGCCATCAAGTAAGTAGCACTTTCTAGACAAGGGACATGGGTTCCAAAACCCAGTGAATTGAGAGAGGCTAGGAACAGGTATGTGTACCTAATGGTTGGGGGCCCCTTTTGAGGGCCTGGAACATCAATTGCACCTCCTCCTCTCTCCAGTGTGGAATAGCAGAGCTAATTTTGATTCCATTAGGAGTCTAGATACAGGCTGCTGAGCTGAATTCAGTTTGGGCCAATGGTGCACCAGCACTGAGGCTCCCCTACTATAAGCTGAAACCACTAAAGAGCTAAAAATACTAAGAGCTGAAATTGCTGAGTGCTGTGCGGGGCCCTGAAGATATATTGCTGAGTGGCTGGTGGAGCAGAACTGTTTGTGGGATAGCTAGAGCAGCTCATGGGATGGTGAGTGGAGCAGAGTGGAGCATATTCATGGAACAGCTGGAGTGGCTCATGGGGTGGCTGGTGGAGCGGAGTGGCTTATGGTGAAGGCTGCAGCAGAAGCCCACGGAGAGCGGGGCAGTTGGCCTCGGACCATGTAAGGTGCCCTTAACAGCCCTGCACGCACCCTCGCCCCCCCATTTCCACCCAGGCTGGGAGGTAAAACTCTGCAGATAAACTTCTGAACTCGGGGACTGCACAGACCAAGGATAGAGACTTTGGGGTTGTTGGACTTTTGGGTGATTTTTGGGTTTCTGGACTAAAGACCCTGAGGGGGAAAGGACACTGCCAAACTTACTTGGCAGTGGGTCTTTTGCTCATGGTTTGTGTTATGAAGCCTGTTTGTGGTGTTTCCCCAACATAATGCTGCATTGTTTCCCTCCTTTATTACAAGGATTTTGCTACACTCAGACTCTGTGCTTGCGAGAGCAGAAGTATTGACTCTTAGAGGTGCCTGGAGGGGTGGTATATAATTGTCCCAGGTCACTGGATGGGGGCTTGAGCCGGCTTTGCATTTTGTTATTGAAACGGAACCCCTGGATACTGAGCCCAGTCCTTGTTGCTGCCAACTCAGATGGGCAGAAGAGTTACAAATTTAAAGCCACCTTTGTGCTCCCCACCCTGAGCTGTCACAGTCCAGATCTGACCTAATGTAGTGCTGTTAACCCATCTTTATTTACAAGTAATGAATAAGTATAATCATATTCTAGGGAGTTTAAACTACTGCATGTGTGTGTGTTTGTCCTCTAGATGGTTAGACTATTTTTAAGGCCAGTAACTTTAAAAAGAAATGGTACTGGTATAATAATACCATTTGGTAATCAAATATTAATGCATTTCTAAATGTTTATTGTACTGTTAAGTTAAATGATTTCCATCCTTGACCAAACAAACGACTTCTGTTCTGCAAAGTAAATAGTATTAAATCTAATAGCTGGCCATTTAGCAATAGTTTCATAGTCCTCTTTCCCTCCTAATTTCCTACCAGCTGAAAATGAATTCACAGTAAAATAATAAAGTTTTAGGTACATAACAAGAATCAGAGAAAATGGACAAGCAGTGACAAGGAGTGTTATGTGTTCCAATTACGTAATTATCAGAGTTCTGAATGCACAAATTATATCTTGTGGTGGTGTTTAACTTGCTTTACTAACCTTTCATTTGTACAAAAGTTTTATTAATTATCACTGTGAGTGACAGTTTTCACTTTGGAAGACTGTGTTTAACATCTTGTATTAAAATTCTAAAATCTTTCATCCTACACACGCAATGTTCAATTAAGTCACCTAAATTAAGGGGCCTAGTATCACGAGTCTGACAAATTCCTCCTAACAAGGTATGGCAACACAGTAGTGCTTGATTTCCTTTTGTTTGCAGGTTATACCCTTTGCCAGCTTCTAGGTGTTAAATGCTAATACTGTGATTTCACATGAAAGGATTTCTTGTTAAGAAGGATTTTTTCTTTTTCTTTCCTGAATGTGTTCTGTCTTTTCTTTGTTATTTTTTAAAGTTAATTAAGATGTCAGATTTGACAACATTGAAGATAAAATTCCACTATCTATCCACAGAGTATTTACAGAATGGTGGTGTGGTGCAAGCTTTTCTTTCTGCTGACCTACTAGTGTGCAATAAATTAATTCTGAAGGAGCGATGACATATAAGAATAAGTGGGGGCAGTTCAGCTCATTTCTAATATTGGTCTTTCTATGGAGACTGCCAAGGTCCAATGTTGCTTTTGAGTAGAGCTGCTCAGGAATTTTTTGACTACACAGTTTTTCCTTGGAAAATGCCAGTTTGTCAAAAAAAAAAACTAGACACAGTTTTGTTAGGAAGGTTTATTGGTTCCAGAATAGAATTTCTAGTCAACAAGACAGACCAGGTCCTTGAATGCCTAGTAGCCTGGTGCTGTATTCACCAGGGATGTAGAAGAGCTAGGATCAAGTCCTTGCTCCAGTCTTCCACATCCGATCTAAGTTCACTAACTGCTGGGCTATAGGGCATACGGGGAAGAGGGGAGGCTCTCTTATTGTCCCCCCACACCTATAGGAGTTTTTTGCTGGAAAATTTTTGAAAGGTCTAGTTTTCACTCCAATGTGGAACAAAACCACATGAAACTGATTTTTTGTTTTCCAGCCAGACCTACCTTTTAGTGATGTGGGGATGGGACAGCTGTTTTCCTAGTTTGTTTTCTGAAGGGGTTGATCTTTGCCTGGAACTTCCTGTTTGTTTTTAAATCTGTCAAATCATCTGGTAGCATCTCAGCTGCCTCTCCTTCTCCTGTGGAGCTCTGAAGCTTTTCAGAAGGGATGCTTCCTCTCCTATCCCCCCGCGGAGCTCCTCTACCATTCATCTTCTCCCTGTAGACCTTGTGAGCCCCACAAAAGAGTAAGAGGGTCTGCTTTACTCCTCTCTCTGCATAGTTCTCCCATACAAAGAAATTAGATGAGCAGAATTCTCTAAACCTGGCAGGAGCAGAGCTCCTCCTACTCAGCAACTCACATGGAACTTAGGAACAGTCTCCTGTGGAACTCTTGATCTCTGCAAGGAGTGAGGAGAGAGGCAAGAAAGTTCTGAAAAGCAAGAATGCTTTTGAAGAGTTGAAATAGTAATGTTTGTGTTGGATGTATCTTCTCAACAGACAGTGATGGAATGTAGGTACTGTGCCTCTCACTAAATCAGTCACATGCCTGTCTATCCAAACAACACCCATTTAATTAAGTGGCTTAAAACAAAAAGAAAATAGGGTAACATCATCCTGTGTGGAGAGAATTTAGTTCATTCTTTAATTTGATATATGACCTACCAGGGCAATAGCTCATTTGTTTTATAAGGGAGGAAATTCATTACATTTTATAAATTGCATTTTATTAAATTATCAGTTAAAATTGTGTTAAATTTTATAATTAACCTTCAGAGACAATAACATGTCTTAGAGGAGAAAATCAGGAAGTGCTATTCTTTGGTTTTGCAGTCTTGAAAGAAAGAGGGAGCCTATTCCCAGGCATTTGTCATTGTACTAACCATGTTTCTATGTTAACCATTTTGAGACCAAAAGCACTTATTGTGACTTTTGTGGAAGCTTCCTAAAGCTGAGGCTTTGGCGAAGTGACGTGAATGTACAATCTGTTCTCTCCACTTTGCCCTTCACTCTATCATTGCACTGGGAATATTAATAGCAGTTCTACATGCTAGGTACCCTATCCAGCTAATCCAGCACTGCATCTGGGAAGAATGGCCCTTGAGTCTAGTGCACCCCTCGCCTGCCAGCAAGAAAGGCAGCCTTACAATCAGAAACATTTGGGGTCACTTTTTCAAGGGGAGATATAGGAGACTCAGGGCCTGATCTACTGACTCAATGGGAGCCTTCCCATTGACTTCAATTGACTTTGAATTAGGCCCAAAATGAGTATATCTCACTGGCTCTGCATGATTTCGTGTTCCAGAGATTTCGAATCCCCCTTGCAGATCCTGTAGCGAGCAACATTCCCACCAGCACAATGAGAGACACTGGACAGAACTAAACGGTGCACAAATTATAGCTGAACACACTTACTTCTACTTCTCAAATGCTGAATTTACCCTCTGGACAGGCACAGGGAGGATATGGTCACCAAAGATCCTTGAACTTCCTTCCCTACTCCCTTGTAGCATTGTGACTCTGAACCACTCCTCCCCGTAGTTAAAGGCTCAAGATTAGCATGCCCCACTCGTTGTAGCTTGCTGCCAAGGGCAGACTCCTACTAGCACAGTGTCTCCAGACAAGCTGTATTCCCAGCCCAGCTTCCCAGGTAACCTACTGTTTGATCTCCATTTCCTAGTCTGGTTACACACATGCATTTACTCTGCTCCCTCTTCCCTGCAGTGTCTGCCTGAAGCCAACTCCTCACTTTTGAAATCCCTAGTCTCTTCCCCTCTCTTCCACTTATCTGGTGGGTGACTATGGACAAATCATTTCACGCCTCTGTGCCTCAGTTTCCCCATTTTCAAAATGAAGATAACATCAGAGGCATCCGAAGTCATGATGTGAGAACATATTATCTAGCAATCCAACTAACTTTAATGACATCACAGCCCTAACATAGCAGCATCTTCTTCCCTTAGAGCTTGTAACAGATGGCACCCCTTACCACAAGAACACTGTTTCAATTTCCCATTCACCCAGCCTCTCTCTTGATCCATTCCTACCTACCATGCAGTCACTGCAGGAGGGTAAACCCACTGCAATACTTATCTCCTTTATAAAGCACTCTAAGGTCTATAGATGAAAAATTCTACATATAGTATATTACATTTATATTAAGAATAGATATGAAATAGTTCTGTTAGAACAGATACTTCAGACGCAGCATGCTAGTAAAAGTATACCCTCCCTAATAATAATACTTAATAATAATAATACTTAATAATATATCCTCTGGTGGGAATGTTTGGTACTAAAATGTCTGCAATTGTCATAATGCATTTCAATAAATTGCTTGACAATAAGGGTAAAACACTGATCTCTAAAAATTCTCACCCTTAGGCTAAGAGCTTGATGACAAATACTCAACATCTTATTTTGCGTTGCTTTTTAAAATGGGTGATTAAAACGGTGATCCTGGATTCCTAGCTGCTTTCCTAACTGCCATTGATGTTAAATATTTATGTTTCTCCATAACTTTGTGCCATTAGTCATCCCAAATGCTCTTTTATTACGAGAACCTTGAAATACTTTGTAAAAGCATTGAGAGCTTGGTACTTGTGTAGCGCCATATTTGTATAAATCCTCTTCCCATTCAAAACAACATGGACAGTAATTAATGGGAAGGGGGAGGGAAATCATTGACTAGTAGCTAAGCCAGTATTTAAAATGTAACTACTTGACTGTTCTTCAGTCTCTCTCATTCATATTTTCTCCTACTTTGGAGACCGATTGCTCCAAGAATTCATTCTTGCTGCTGGTTTGTTTGGGGTTTGTTTGCCTCCCAAATTGTCCTTTTGAAGTACAGTCCTGTTGAAAAAGCAGTTAAAGCAAAGTCATTTGAAAGTTGTTATTCCCGTAGCCCTGAAGCCTAAGAGAGCTGCCCATACTGAGGACAATAATCCAGAAGACTCATGATTTTAAATGGAGCTGCAATAAACTATCCGGCAAAGATTTAAGTCCCAGAGAGCAAGTCCTGTAGGCTTTTGTCCCATTCTGTGTAACTGCTGAAGTATGGCACGGAATGCTCTTGAAATTTTGCAGAAGGAAGGGAAGTGTGTAGATGCTGCTCTGAAGTTGGATTATTTTGTTTTTTTGCATTAGTTAGCTATGGGTGGGGCCTCCTGTCATACTAGGGCCTTAGCCACCATTTTATCGAGCCTGTTAGTTAATCCAGCCCACACAAGTCTGATTTCTGAGCAGTTTTTCCATGTATTTATTATTTGTATTATAGCATCTCTGAGCCCCAGTCATGAACCAGTACCCTGTTGTGCTAGGTGCTGTGCAAAAAAAGAGGTGTGTTTCCCAGACTGCTGAAAGTCAGTGTCCCTCTCTGGACATTGCTAAACCATCCCTGCCCCAGGTGACTTTTATTCCTTGCATTTAGAGCATTCTGAGGAGTTGTATTGAGTCTGTCCTTGAAATGCACCAAAGGGACCTCTTTTGGAGCAGCATTAAGATCAGCACTGGCCATTCTGTTCAATGACCTCTTGTTGACCAATGTCTGAGCCCCAACTTGCCCCCACAGTAATAGGGGCCCAATCCTCAAATCACTCTGGAGTCAAGGGAAATTGCATGAGGTGGGGCACTAGTATACTTGGCCTTCAGGAAATACTGCTGCATGACAATTTAAAGAAAGTGAATCTATATATGTCTGCTGCTCCTGCATAGCACCACTCCCATATTTGAAATGCCAAGCTTTGCCTAACCTTACTCAACGCTTGTAATCAAAATGCAAGCCCTGACCCTGCAGATGCTGAGTGACTGCAACATCGCTATCTTAACTGGGAGCTGTGGAGGCTAATCAGCTCTGCAGCTCAGGCCCTTAGATGTATAAGGGCTAGAGTGCAGGGGCGATGAGTTATATTCTTTTGTGGTGCCTGGGCTCCAGCGATATTCAGGGCTCGGGGCCCAGCTCCACCAATGTTTGGAGCTGCTCTCCCCCGGCCCTGCCTGGAGCGCCCCCAGAGTGCCCCGGCCTCCGGAGCGCCCCTGCCTGAGTGAAAGTGATGCGTCTCTCCCTAGCCTCTGCTGCTAAACCACAGCACAAGAGAACACCGGCTGTTAATAAATTCCTGTTAATGAAATCCCACCAGTGAACATCATCCGTCCTACTATTCTGAAAACCCTCCTATGAAAGCTTTATCAAGACATATGATAACCTTTTCCAATGCACCTAAGTGAATTAGAAATCTATTGGATGCTAATGGGATTTAGGCTCCTTAAGTTCCTAAGTCACATTAGAAACTAAGGCTTAGGCACCTAAGTCACTTAGTTGTTTTTTGTAAATATTACTCTAGGCCCTAAATTTCAGCAATTTATCTTGTTTTGAACCACAAAGAATGAAAACACTTTAAGGTATTAAAAGTGACTGATGCAAACAAACAAACAACATTTTGGTGAGAAATACTCTCTTCCAGCTATATAGCAGATGTATCCCTAAGCCAGAAACTTACTAGCACATCTAGAAAGTTGCTATGCCTTATGGGATCTGTAGTTCTTTTTCCTTTAACCGTTGGAAGCAAGGAGTGTAGCATCCCAGGTATACAGGCAAGATTAATACATGCAGCACCAAACAGAATCTACCTTATAACACATTTTATAATAAAAGGGTGGGAAAGCCTGTTAGAAGGGCGTACAATCAAATTAAATGATTTCTCCATTTCCAAATAGTAAGCAAGTGTTTGAATTATGAATCACAATTAACTACCATATTGTAAGCCCCTTCCAAATGGACATGGCAAATATTGAAATAAACGGGCTGTTATTTTTCAGACCTGAATGCTAGTCATTTAAAATGAAAAGCTAATTTCAGCCTGCAAGGCAAGCTCTATATTTTAATCAAGTGTGACAGATCGAGAACAATAAATGGGCACTTTAGGCGAGGGGGTATTTATTTCCCTGCTGTGAGTTTATTTGTGATAAGTTGTACTGCCCAATGCAAAATGAAATAAAATGGTAGCTTTGATCCAGAGTATACAGAAATCTCTGCAGAAACTCTGAATAAAGAGAGCAAGGTTACTGCAACATGCAGTGAAACTGCTTTTTAAGTAAAACAAACCACACTCTGTTAGCGAAGGCGTTGTTGATCTTTTATATTATGCTCTTCTGCTGTTAAAGCAATATTTGGTCTACTATAAAGTATTTAATTAAGAAAAGACTTAGCTAAGAACCATAAAGAGGTGGGACTTTACAACTGTGGTTGTAATTTGCTATACATCTGTCCTGCAGAATATGTTCAAGATCCAAATATTGGAGCAATATCTGAGAAATGATTTCATGAAGTTCTTTATTGCATCAATAAAATTCCCATTGTGCCCTTTCATTCCAGGTGAATCTTCATCTTCAGTAAATGCAATTGTTCTCTTTAAAGGGGGGATATATTTATAACTGGTGAGACAAGGTACATTTTTTTCTCTTATTTTTGAAATGTTGAGTTAAAATTCCCGTATTGTTCCCTAAGCATGGAGCTAACATTGATTTAGAGGGGAAGAGGGGTAAAAAGTGAAATTAAGCATTTGTTGGGTAAAGTATGCTGAGATAGAGGTTTTCTAGCAAATTTAACTTCTTGAATCAAGCATTGTATATAATTTATATATGTAATGTTCTGAAGAAATGTTATCTTCTCTGTGTCTCAGTCTTTATATCAATAATTTATATATTTTAATATTTCAGTACAGCCAGTAGGGCTGATGTTGTTTTGAACATTTTTTCTATGCCCAGCAACAAAATCAGCCTGAAACATATTTACTTTATTAAATTCAACATATTGGAGGGTTCTTCTGGTTGTACATAATACGAGAATGTGTTGGATAAAATAAAAACATTTTCAGGCAGTAGTATCCCCAGATGAGACTTTCTGGCCAACTCTGCAAGATTATACCTTACGCAGTAAATGCTTTAGTATTACAAGCTAGAAGAACAGAGTCTGGTAATACATTAGGACACAGTATAGCTAAAATAGCTATTCCTCAGTAAATCTGTGCATATTTTCCATAAATTAATGCTGCATGGCATTGTATTTATTATATATTAGTATATTTTGATAATCTGCATTTAGTTTACATCTGCTGTGCACTGTTTCTCTGCAGTGCAGCACCCACTTCTCTGGTGTATATTAGATTTTTTGCTACACACTACTGAAAAGAGAGAAAATATTGTACATGATTCTCCTACTAATGAATCCTGTTACTGACAATGAAATGCATATACACACTGTAGTGGTCCCTTGCTCTTGCGTGGGGAAGGAAGCTACTTTGCCTCACTGCAGAGTAACTGTCTGTAGGGGAAACTCCAGCTCTCTGACTGGAGCCGAACCACTTACAGTTTTCAGCCTGCAGCAGACAGCAACAAACAGTTAAGGGAGGAGGAGCTCTGTCCCTCTGGTGGGGCAGGGCCAGAGTCTTTAGCCCACAGCCTCCTGGCTGGGGCAAACAGTAATTAACAGTCTACAAGGTAGTTCTGTCCTGGGTGAGACAGAGCAGAAACATGTATGGCTCCATAGTCTTCTGTGAGCCCACAGCACAGCCAAGGACTTCTGGCCAACAAGAGGGGGTTTGTCCACCACGCGGGGGAGAGAAGGGCCTGGACCTACTTCACTGGGTCAGAGCCCAGGGTCATAACAGTGGTGGATGGGGCCACCATTGGGTCAGCAGGGATCCTCCGAAAACATGCTGACTCACTCTCCAGCTGCAGAACCGGACTAAGGTCTGGTTCCTTCTGGCTACTTCCTACCACAGTCTGGATGTAGGGCTCCATGGTCCAAAGATCTTTTGTCTCCTCGGGGTATTCAGCCACTGGCAGTCCCCACAGTTCCTTGGGGTATTCATCTGATGGTGCTCCTGGCAGCTTCTTGGGAGACTCGTCCGTTTCCTCCGATCACAAGGCACAGCTCCATTCGGGGGCTAGTCCAGGATTCTGCAAAGATCTCTGCTCTCTGGAAGGGAGTCTGCTCCCTCCAGTGGTTGTGACGATGCAGTTCTGGCGGGACCCAACTGAGAGTGCCAATTCAGGACCAATTGTTCAAACAGGGCAGTCACAGCCCAAGGCTGGGGTTTTTCCACCTCTAAGGCAAACCAAACCAGCCAGACAAAAATGACTTCGGTTTCACCCCCACTGGCTAACCACAAGTCACACAAGCAATTTCCTTAGACACTCCAGTCTCCCAGTATCACCACCAGAGCCACCCGTCCTGGGGATGAATGGTTATGAAAACCAACACCCCAGTAAAAGAAAAAGGTTCTCTCGATCCCAAAGGACCAAGTCCCAGACCCAGGTCAATCTACACATCAGATCTTACCCACAAATCACACTGTTGCCAATCCTTTAGAATCTAAAATCTAAAGGTTTATTCATAAAGGGAAAAAGGTAGAGATGAGAGCTAGAATTGGTTAAATGGAATCAATTATATACAGTAATGGCAAAGTTCTTAGTTCAGGCTTGTAGCAGTGATGGAATAAACTGCAAGTTCAAATCAAGTCTCTGGAGAACATCCCCCGCTGGGGTGGGTCATCAGTCCCTTGTGTAGAGCTTCAGTTTGTAGCAAAGTCCCTCCAGAGGTAGGAAGCAGGATTGAAGACAAGATGGAGATGAGGCATCAGCCTTATATAGGCACTTCCAGGTGTAAGAACACTTCTTTGTTCTTACTGTGGAAAATTACAGCAAAATGGAGTTTGCAGTCACATGGGCCAGTTCCTGCACACCCTGCTGAGTTACAAGGCATATCTGCCTTCTCTCAATGGGTCAATTGTGTAGCTGATGGTCCTTAATGGGCCATCAAGCGTGCTAAGCAGAGCTAACACCAACTTGTCTGAGGTGTCACCCAGAACTACAGCACCAATTTGAAATATAGACAGTATACAGCCAATACTCATAACTTCAACTACAAAATGATACAGATATACAGACAGCATAATCATAACCAGTAACCCATAACCTGGTCTTAGACACCTTATATGACCCCCTTTACATAAGATTTGGTGCCACTACAGGACCTTGGTTGCAACCCATGTTCTATATGGTCCTAGTTTATATTAGTAACATCACAGTGGTTCCGCCCCAACTGAGCTCCAGGATTCTCCTTTTATACTTCCTATCTCACTCTGGGACTTCTGGCACCAGGGTCAGGGCAGATTTGGCTCTGTCCACTAGGGGAAGTGTAATGGTCCCTCAGTCTCCAATTCTGAGAGACGCCACTCTATCTCACTACACACACACACAAAATTTCTATATATTATATTTTGTTTGTGTTTCATCATATATATATATAGTGTGTGTGTATTTTGTCATGTTTGTGTATCATGGACTAGCTCCTTAGCTGTTCTGAGAATGAGCCTGACAATGAGCTTGTGTGTATATGCATGCACACATAGTTTTGGTTTTGCATCACTGCCTTTCCTGGCTAATAGACATTGATAGACCTATCCACCATGAACTTATCTAGTTCTTTTTTTAACACTATTATAGTCTTGGCCTTCACAACATCCTCTGGCAAAGAGTTCCACAGGTTGACTGTGCGTTGTGTGAAGAAGTACTTCCTTTTGTTTATTTTAAACCTGCTGCCTGTTAATTTCATTTGGTGACCCTTAGTTCTTGTGTTATGAGAATGAATAAGTAACACTTCCTTATTTACTTTCTTCACACCAGTATGATTTTATAGACCTCTACCATATCCCCCCTTAGTCATCCCTTTTCCAAGCTGAAAAGTCCCAGTCTTATTAATCTCTTTTCATATGGAAGCTGTTCCATACTCGTAAACAATGTTGTTGTCCTTTTCTGAACTTTTTCCAATTCTAATGTATCTTTTTTGAGATGGGGTGACCAGATCTGCACACAGTATTCAAGATGTGGGCAATAAATGTTCTGTCTTATTATCTATCCGTTTCCTAATGATTCCCAACATTCTGTTAGTTTTTTAAACTGCTACTGCACATTGAGTGGATGTTTTCAGAGAATTATCCACAATGATTCCAAGATCTCTTTCTTGAGTGGTAAAAGCTAATTTAGACCCCATCATTTTCTATGTATAGCTGGGATTATGCTTTCCAGTGTGCATTACTTTGCATTTATCAACATTGAATTTCATCTGCCATTTTGTTGCCCAGTCACCCAGTTTTGTGAGATCCGTTTGTAACTCTTCACAGTTTGCTTTGGACCTAACTGTCTTGTGTAGTTTTATATCATCTGTAAATTTTGCCACCTCACTGTTTACCCCTTTTTCCAAATCATTTATGAATATGTTTAATAGTAGTCCCAGTATAGACCCTTGGGGGACACCACTGTTTACCCCTCTCCATTTTGAAAACTGACCATTTATTCCTACCCTTTGTTTCCTATCTTTTAACCAGTTGCTAATCCATGAGAGGACTTTCCTTCTTATCCAACTGACAGCTTACTTTGCTTAAGAACCTTTAGTGAAGGACCTTGTCAAAGGCTTTCTGAAAATCTAAGTACATTGTATCCACTGGATCACCTTTATCCACATGCTTATTGACTCCTTCAAAGAATTCTAGTAGATTGGTGAGGCATGATTTCCTTTTACAAAAACCATGTTGACTCTTCCCCAGCAAATCATGTCCATCTATGTGTCTGATAAGTCTGGTCTTTACTGTAATTTCAACCATTGCCTGCTATTGAAGTTAGGCTTACTGGTCTGTAATTGCCAGGATCGCCTCTGGAGCCTTTTTAAAAAATTGGCGTCACATTAGCTATCCTCTAGTCATCCAGTTCAGAAGCTGATTTAAATGATAGCTTATATACCACAGTTAGTAGTTCTGAATTTCACATTTGACTTATTACTGTTAAATTTATCAATTTGTTCCAAAACCTCTCTGACACCTCAATGTGGGTCAGTTCCTCAGATTTGTCACCTGAAAAGAATGGCTCAGGTTTGGAAATGTCCCTCACATCCTCAGCCTTGAAGACCGATGGAAAGAATTCATTTAGTTTCTCCACAGTGGCCCATCTTTCTTGAGTTCTCCTTTAGCATCTCGATCATCCAGCGGCCCCACTGTTGTTTAGCAGACTTCCTGCTTCTGATGTACTTAAAAAAAAATTTGCTGTTACTTTTTGAATCTTTGGCTAACTATTCTTCAAATTCTATCTGGGCCTTCCTAATTATAATTTTACACTTCACTTGTCAGATTGTATGCTCCTTTCTATTTTCCTGAATAGGATTTAATTTCCACTTTTTAAAGGATGACTTTTTGCCTCTAACTGCTTCTTTTACTTTGTTGTTTAGCTATGGTGGCACTTTTTTGGTTCTTTTATTGATTTTTTTAAATTTGGGGTATACATTTAAATTGAGTCTCTATCACACGTGTGCAGATGCAGAGGGATGGTATTTGGTTCTGATCACCTTTCTACTCCCTTGATCCTGATGCTGCAAAGCTTCCCTAAGTCAAGTCTGCCAGAGTGATCCCATAGGCTGTGGGTTTATAAGGCTAAGTGTGGAGCCTTATCCCCTAAAGTTCCAGCATCCCCATAGTATGATCTGGAAGCCCATGCCCTAAGAGCCAGATTCTCAGCTATATGTGGAAAACTAGCCAGGGGCAGGGGGCATGGGCTTCATTTCTGCTCCCCCAGTCATGGACTGGCTGGGGGTTGAAATGGAGCAGCCAGTTATATTGGCTGCAGATGTCAGTTCTGTGGGGAAGGGACAGCTGTACTGGTGGAGGAAGGAAGGTTGGGATTGTTGGGATTGTACCTGCATTGTCTGTACCCCACATGAAGGTTCTCTTCCATCAGAGGAAATCCTCAACTCTCTTTAGGTTTTCTGGCTGTTGGGTGTTGTTGAGATCATGCAAAGCAACTGGAACTGGGGCCAAGTGTATGATCTTAAACCCATAGATAGAAAATGGTCTTAAAACATCATTCTCAGGACACACACAAAGAAATAAATGCAAAAAAAATCAATTTGCAGTACCATCTACATGCAGCAGATCCAGGTGCTACAGAGGTCAAATGCAGAATAGTTGGCTGGTAACAGTTCAGTGCATCTGAGGGACTTGAAAGGGATGACTCAAATTCTACAAGATGAAGGTTTACAAAAGAGAAAAACGAACCAAAAAGAGAACAAAAAGAGAGACACTCCTCCTGGTCTTTTGGTTTGGGAAAGTTTATCTATTTTTAAAGTTACAAAGAGAAGTTGCTTGACAGGACACAAGGGAAGCTGCTGAGATTCTGCTCTACCTAAAAGATCCCTTGTCTGAAGTACCTTTGCATCAGCTAGGAAGGAAAGAGAGAGCTTCTTGGTGCAAAACAAGATTTGTGTTTGTCTGATCTTAACTTGAAAATGTCACTTTTCCTGCTCAGTGTCATCCAAAGCATTTCACTGGCTCCATTCAATCTTCAGCTTCTCCAATCAGTTGCACACATACAAAATGGGAAATGACTTCCTAGGAATGAGTACTGCAAACATAATTCTGGGATGTATTAGCAGGAGTTTTGTAAACAGGACACAAGAAGTAATTCTTCCACTCTACTCCGTGCTGATTAGGCCTCAACTGGAGTATTGTGTCCAGTTCCGGGCACTACATTTCAGGAAAGATGTGGGCAAATGGCAGAAAGTCCAGAGAAGAGCAACAAAAATGTTTAAAGGTCCAGAAAACATGACCTATGAGGGAAGATAGAAAAAACTGGGTTTGTTTAGTCTGGAGAAGAGATGACTGAGAGGGGACATAAAAGATTGCTACAAGGAGGAGGGAGAGCAATTGTTGTTCCTAACCACTGAGGATAGGACAAGAAGCAATGCACGTAAATTGCAACAAGGGCGGTTTAGGTTGGACATTTAGGAAAAATTTCGTAACTGTCAGGGTGGTTAAGCACTGGAATAAATTGACTAGGGAGGCTGTGGAATCTCCATCATTGAGGACTTTTAAGAGCAGGTTGGACAAACACCTGTCAGGGATGATCTAGATAATACTTAGTCCTGCCTTGAATGCAGGGGACTGGACTAGATGACCTCTTGAGGTCCCTTCCAATTCTATGATTCATTCAACAATAATTTGTTTATGTAGCTACTAGGCCAACAAATTCCATCAGAACCTATTTTCAATGGAAAATTGGGTTTTCAACAAAACCCAAATTTTTGTGGAAAGTGTCTGCTATTTTCAAATATTTTTATATTTTTCATCAGAAAACCAAAGCCTGAATATTTTTGATTGAAAACTACAATTTTTTCAATTTTCAATGGTTAGCAGTTAATTCCCCACCCCCGCTCAATTTTTGGCAAAAAAAAAAAAAGTTCAGTTTTTAGTTGCTGAAAACTCAAAGAAAACTGAGTTTTGTTTTGTTAATGAAAAGTCAGAATTCTCAGAGGGAAAGAAAAAACTTATTTTCTAACCATCTCAGCTATCTAGTTCTTAATACCCTGATAGGTGGCCATACATGTTACGGGCGCCCACCCCTATTTGAAAGCATAGCCAAAGGACACTCCTCTCACCTTAACACTAGTAAATATCCATTCACCAGTTTGTGAAAAATAAGCCTTCCACCAAAAAATCCCCTCACTTCACAAAAGCCCAGAAGAAAGATGGATGGGAAGTTTCAGAAATCCAAACCATGGCAGAGAAAGGTTAGAAGGCATGATTTCCAACTGTGATTTGTTGACACATGTTCTCACTTGTGGATGCAGATGTTCATAATAAACCACTTGTACCTGAACTGTTCTCTATTTCATTGGAAAAGAAGGTAAATCTTTTGCAGTATAATTCTGCCAGTGCCTGCATAAGTGGCCTATCCATCTGTGTCTAAGAAAATTCCTGTGATGGTATTTTGCAAATGTCAGTGCTATGTACGAGAGATTCAATTCCCACTTACAATGGGGCTCGTTTACATTGCCAAAGCGCTACCAAGGGAGCATAGTGTAAATGAAAATCATTCCCAACTAATTTATGCCTTGTGTAAAATTGCTGAAATCACGAGGTTAAAATGACAATGTGGAAAGCTCTGCCACTCGGACTTCCCAGGGACGTTTTTATAGTTCCCCTTTCTGTTTTAAGGCTCAATCCCATGAGGTCACAGAATAGAAAAATGTTTTTGTGCATAATAATTTGATGGAGGAGAAATGCCAAAATTCACAATAAATCATTTGACAATCTAGTGTTACAGGTGGCCAAATGATGAAAAATGCATTTGCAAATTAATCTTGGCTGAAATAATTGCCAAAAATCACAATGAAAATTTTTCACAATGAATTAATTATCTGGTTCTATTCAACTCCCACGAAAGTCTTTACAGGGACCTTCGTTTGTAGCCAGCCCAGGTTTTTAGTTTTGTACATTGCATAAAGACTGCAAGTTTGGGTCCTATATAACTTTCCAAAAATCTGCAAGGTGTTTCTATTGCAGAGTCAATTAAATGTTTTGAATGTTTTAAAACTTTTTTTTTAATGTATGTAGTTTGTTGCCAACAAATAGAGGGATGCATTGATTATGCGACTCTGAGATTGTAAAATCTTTGGTCTGGGAACTGTCTTTTTGTTCTGTATTTGTACAGAACCTAGCACAATGGAGTTCTAATGCACGACTGAGGTTCCTAAGTGCTATCAAAATACAAATTATTGTACCACAGATGGCTTTGTTCAGAGGTTCAGGGTGAATTTTTGAGATCCAGTTTGTGTTAGAGTGCTAGAAACCAACAACTGAGCCAGCATGCTGAACACTTACACACCAATTAACTCCCCCTGGGGTTGACCTGATCATGCCTGCCTAGATTATTAGAATGGGCTAGGGAGGATTAAGGAGCTAATTAGACCTTTAACAAAGAGGATAGAAGGCACAGGAAGAAAGTGCTGGGGAAAGAGGGGTAGACTAGGAGAGCCAGAACCAACAAAGATATCTGGCTGGAAGTATCTTGTTCCTCTTCTCAGCAGAGGAATGGATGCTATAAATGGTGTGGTATAAGTGGTGGGAAGATCAGTGTAAATAAATTATACAGTGGTGTTTAACAACTGACGGTCTCCTAATAGTCTGTGTAAGCAGAACAGAGGACAGGGTGGGACCTCACCCTGTCATACAGTCTCTGAATTCACATGAATTACATATGAAAAATGTTCCCCCATTTAGTTCTCTACCCCAGCAGCACAGCATCCAGTAGATCTGGAGCTTCTATGAGTCGTAGACTCAAGATCCACAACCTTTCACAGCCTCTTCATCAATAAGGCCACCTATCAGCAGGAGTGAAGTGCCCTATGTGAGCAAAGATGCTTTTTATCACACATACCTCAGAAGCCAGCACTCAACAGATGGAAGTTTAAAAAGAAAGGTGTTGGCTGCCTAAGGCTCATTTTAATTTGTCGTTCAGCTCAGTTTGTTTCACTTTTAATGGTTCACTTAGCTGAACTTGTGACTAAAAATTAACACTGAAAAAAGTAATGTAAAAGTTTGGATTCAACAGGCCTCCAGAGCCAGCACACTGCAATGTTACAGGGGCCAGCCAACAGGTTTATTTGTTTCTTGTTGATAGATCCTTGTGGGTGACTAGGAGCTGACAAACTTATCTGCATGTAAAGAGCAGGAGTACTTGTGGCACCTTAGAGACTAACCAATTTATTTCAGCATGAGCTTTTGTGAGCTACAGCTCACTTCTTTGGATGCATAGAATGGAACACACAGACAGGAGATATTTATACATACAGAGAACATGAAAAGGTGGAAGTATGCATACCAACAGGAAGAGTCTAATCAATTGAGATGAGCTATCATCTCAATTGATTAGATGATATTAGATTAGATAGATGATCTCAGTTGATTAGACTCTTCCTGTTGGTATGCATACTTCCACCTTTTCATGTTCTCTGTATGTATAAGTATCTCCTGTCTGTGTGTTCCATTCTATGCATCCGAAGAAGTGAGCTGTAGCTCACGAAAGCTCATGCTGAAATAAATGTGTTAGTCTCTAAGGTGCCACAAGTACTCCTGTTCTTTTTGCGGATACAGCCTAACACGGCTGCTACTCTGAAACCTGACTTATGTGTAGTGTTCCATTTTTATGTTCAAAGGACTAGGCTATGGTTGTACAATCTGCACTGCATGCAGCTACGTTGCTGCAGGAGCAGGGAGTAGCTGCAATTTATTCTCTGCTTTCCCTTTGCTCCCTGGGGAAATTAAGATGTATAGCCCCTTTCCCTGCTGCAGAATGTTTCCCCCTCCACACCAGCTCAGCTCTGCTAGCCAGTTTATTTATTTTGGTTGGGGTCGAAGCCTTGGCTCCACCTATTTTCCACTGCTGCCTGCCCACTTGCAGAGGTGGGGTAAGAGAAGTCTGGTTGTGGCTACAGCCAGTGCTGCCATCTGCACAATGGGGAATAGAGTAGGCTTTTATGTCTCTTCACAAGGGCACAGCAAGGATCAAATGTGGACCAAAATGTTTAAGAGAAGCAGATAACTAAGGTTACGTCTGCATTGCAATCCTGAGGTGATTGCAGCATGTGTAGATATACGCAAGCTGGCTGTAATCTGGCTAGCATGGGTATCAGAGCAGTAAAGCCATGGCACCACAGACTAGCACGGGCTAGCTGTCCCAATAATTACCCAGGGCTCCCAGTGAGCTTGTACAGCCAGTGCTGAAGACCAGACTGCTGTGATTTCACTGCTCCAGTATCTGAATTAGCTTAAAGCTAGCTTGGGTGTATCACCATCATATCCCCCTGCTTGCAGTGTAGACATGCCCTAATAGGGAAGTAAGGAACAATGCAAACTGAGAGGATAATGCTATGCATGAATAGAGAAGAGCAGGAAGAATTGAAAGAAATAAAATGAAACCTATTGGTAGGGTGTGAATATAAGTTTGGGGGGAATGTATTTTAAAGATCATATTTTTGCTCAACCTCGGCTTGCCCTGTTTTTTGCATGCTGACTTGTGCAGGTGTAATTCATTGCATGTTCCAAAGTGGCCCCCAGTATTGCCATGTGCAAATCAGGTAGCTGGCTATTCACCTGCCATATTCATCAGCTACAAACCATTTTTTTTACCAATAAATGTGTGTACAAAGTCAGAAGCCAAGGCTACTAATTTGGCCTTAACTATCATAGGTCAGGAAAACAGTAGCAGAATAACTGCTTGACTATAAAAAGGTCTATATGGCTATGGAATAGTCTCCCAAAATAAATGACAGAAGCTCTATCATCCTTGTGTATATTTTAAATTGGTCTGAACAAATTAGAAGAAAATATATTCTATGGAACAAATCTGTGCTGATAGAGAGTTACATGAAGTATTCATGTAGTTTACTTCTATGATTGTGATTCATGATTCACATGTTAAGACAGATTGAAGCAAATATGAAACCATTCTAGGGTTATCTAATTCTCTTGTTTCATATGCTCTGCTAATTTTGTATGTGGCTTTACAGAGCCTACTCTATAGTAACACACTGTATGGTATTTTTTATTAAAGTATTCTTGAAAAATAGAGCTGGGCCAAAAGTATTTGTGACTATAATTTGTATAAAATAGATAATTCCCTTTGATTGTATTCGTAACGCCTTTTACTTGTTTTCGGTGAACATTTGCAAAAACATGTATTTGATTGCAAAGTGTTGTGTGGAAAAAGAGGATTTGCATGAGTATTCACACTGAAAATGTTCAAGGAGCAATGTTGAGAAATCTTTGCGAGTTTGGAAGTTATTTAATTAAATAGCAAAAACAATACCATGTGATGTAGGGTGACCAATCACACAGTACAACTAGTGAATGCTTAAACCAATCATGGCAAATTCACAGGCTGAAATATGTTTGTAGAAACTATTTATCAAATAATTCTGTACAGTGAACAAATTAATATAAACCAAAGTCTGCTTGTGAATAATTTCTGCAGAGAAAAGAGACTACATTAACCCAATACATTGTTTGCCCAGCTCTAGTGTCCACTGTCTACTGTTCTATTGTAAGTTTTCTCTTCAATTCACTAAGAAGCATAAACCTGACAGATCTCTCCATTCTCTCCCTTACCAGATGGTATCTATTACTGAGGTAAGCTATAAATCTTTCTGCATATTGATTATACTGAGGGTCAATCCTGTATCACTATGATCAATGAAAGTTTTGCTGCTGTCAATAATGTTCTCAGGACTGGGAAAGGGACAGACCATTCATAGAATCATAGAATATCAGGTTGGAAGGGACCTCAGGAGGTCATCTAGTCCAACACCCTGCTCAAAGCAGGACCAATCCCCAGCTAAATCATCCCAGCCAGGGCTATGTCAAGCCTTACCTTAAAAACCTCTAAGGAAGGAGATTCCACCACCTCCCTAGGTAACCCATTCCAGTGCTTCACCACCCTCCTAGTGAAAAAGTTTTTCCTAATATCCAACCTAAACCTCCCCACTGCAACTTGAAGCCATTACTCCTTGTTCTGTCATCTGCCACCACTGAGAACAGTCTAGATCAGTGGTTCCCAAACTTGTTCCACCATTTGTGCAGGGAAAGCCCCAGACAGGCCGGGCCGGCTTGTTTGCCTGCCACATCCACAGGTTCGGCCGATCGTGGCTCACAGTGGCTGCGGTTCGCTGCTCCAGGTCAATGGGAGCAGCGAATCGCAGCCACTTGGAACCGCGATTGGCCGAACCTGCGGATGTGGCAGATAAACAAACCGTCCCGGCCCACCAGGGGCTTTCCCTACACAAGCAGCGGAACAGGTTTGGGAACCACTAGTCTAGATCCATCCCCTTTTGAACCCCCTTTCTAGTAGTCGAAAGCAGCTATCAAATCCCCCCTCATTCTTCTCTTCTGCAGACTAAACAATCCCAGTTCCCTCAGCCTCTCCTCATTCAGTTGGTCTGCATTGTCATTTTATATACTTATGCTTAACTGGGGCGAATTTCAATTGCAGTCTCTCAGTTTCATAAATATTTTCTGCTTTTCTGAATTCATTTCCAAGACAACATTCAAATAAAAATTCCTTAGTATATTTTGTATTCCTCCCCCAAATCAAAAACATTTGTGCTGCTTCCATTAGTACAGACTGTGTACCCTCTTGGGTATTTCCAATCTAACGTTTCAAGCTATAGGTCTTAGATGTTCCTCAACTTCAAGCTTATTTATCATGCTTGGCTCATGTCCTAGGACCAGCACCAGAATACCCTTCAAACATGTGAAGCTGTTTACAAAACTGTGTAAGGAAGAAACCCTACAATGCCTGAAGAAACATATCCCCTTCCTTCATTTGTAAGGCTGCTACCTGAATCTATGTAGATAAACAATGAAAATTCCCCATGATCCAATTTCTGGTTTCCTTAAGCAGGCAGAGCTTTCCTAGCTTTGGGCTAGTTTGTGCCTGAGGTACTGTCAAGCTTGTTAGATGAGGTTCAGGAGGGCTAAACAGCAGATGAAACCCACAGGTTATGTGTACTTTGAAAAAGGTGTGGTGTGTTCTCCTGCCCTGTCTAGTCAACTTCACAGACTGCTGAAGGTGGAGAAAGGGAGCAGAGCCATTGCCACCTACTCCCTGCCTTCCTTTAGGCACATAGCAGTCAGTAAGTTGTTAGGAAGAAATGCTGTCTAATGGGATTTCACCTAGCCCCGGAAAAGGGGCAAAAAAGCAGGGGAGCCCTTTGTACCTTCCTCGATCACTTGTGCACCTTCACAAGATTGAACAGAACCTGGCCCTATACAAATATTTTCTGATTCACTGTTCCTGATAATCTGTAGCACAAGAAAAATGCAGGAAATGATTGTCTCAGGCATTGTCCTTAATTTTTCCGAAGCTGTCTCTGGTGCAGGCCAAAATATTTAGGTATAATTTTCTTCAGCTGAATTATCCCTCAGCAAATGTCACCACCTCTCCCCAATCTTTTGCCTGATTTAGAAAACTCTGAATCACTGGCACATTACATTCCTAGCAACAGCAACAAAAGGTATGGTACATTACATTTCTTCTTGTCTTTCTTATTTGTAATACTTTGTTAAATTAAGCATTCAGAATTTGCCCTATATATTGAACCTTCAAACGATGACACACACATCTTTACATTGGTATTCACTCTGTGCTAATTTAAGGATGTGTCACTTCACTGTTAGTCAAGCTTGGAATGCAGCAGAGACATGAATTTGGTGTTCTGTTAACCTAATCAAAACTTTAAAAAAAATCCTTCATGCATGGTCTTTTAACTTTCATGAAAAAGCTGTGACTTTATACACATTGCGATAAAACCTATGCCTCGTGTGCATAGACTGTACTTTCAAAACCACAATATGTGCCTTTTTCTTTGTTAACATAAGGATAATTTACTTTGTGGAATTGCTTTAGTCAGTTGTGATTGATATATGAAACAAAACACCCCTGCTGATTGCACATGGAGTACACACAGTGGTAGACTGTCAGTGCTGTGCAGTGCTTTTTTTTGTTGTGATATTGTCTTTCACACTCATAATGTCCTGTTCCAGATTAGTACTTGGATAAGTCCTCCTGATGGAATAATACATAGAGAAGTAGAATCAGGAGCCTTTTTACCACCAAGTTGCCAGTGCTATTAGGGACTGGTTGGTGGGCCAATGAGTCTGCATTTTGGTTTTGATTTTGCAAAACTTTGTCAGATAGGTCATGGGGCAATTTGTGTCCATGCTCCACTTTACCCAAAGTACCAGATTTGAGTGGGTGCAAATTTTCAGAAAAATATTTGTGGTTGACTTATGTCTGGCAGAGACTAAGAATTATAAAGATGTTACAATTAAGGAAATGAGTTGCTGGTCTTAGTCCAGAGTAGCCACATTTACAATAGATAAATGACCTCATCACAGAACTACCATCACAACTGAGCCAAGGATTCAACAGACAGAGAAGCTAAGTTACCCTCACACCTGCCTGTGGTCCTGCCAGAGTTGAGACATGACGGATGGTGTGGATGGAGGATAACATTGTAAGGATAGATATGTAGATGATTTTGCTCTCTATTTCTCAGTGTGGCACTTTCCATGACCTCTAATTTTACAGTTCCATAAAAACAACTTCAAATGGGCAGGCTCTGTTATGTTTTCATTCCATGATAGCTGCTTGAGAAGTAAATACCTCTAGGTATTTGAACCCAGCCCTTGCTAGTGCCGACAACATTTGTCAGAAGGGTTACAGACACATGGGTCAGACTATGCTCCTCAGTAGAAACGTGTAATAAAAACATTATAATGTAGCCCCAGGGCCCTGAATTCATAATCACAACATTAGTTATATTTGAGTATATAGATATGGTGGTGGTGGTGGTGGTGGTTGTTAAACTGTATCCGTTCCTTTTCCAACTGATCATGGATATTTCTAACTCTGTAAGTGAGGCATTTGGGGAAATGTGTCTGTGAGACACAAATGCAGATTACTGCCTCTCAGTTGGGCTGGGCAGCCGACAACAGCCCAGTAAAAGACAGCTCTGATGATTTTATTGGAGTGTGTAAGCAGGGCCAGCTCTAGCCATTTCACTGCCCCAAGCACGGCGGCACGCCGCGGGGAGCACTCTGCCGCTCGCCGGTCCTGCGGCTCCGGTGGACCTCCCGCAGGCATGCCTGCGGATGCTCCACTGGAGCCACGGGACCAGCGAACCCTCTGCAGGCACGCCTGTGGGAGGTCCACTGGAGCGGCCTGCTGCCCTCCCGGCAACCGGCAGTGTCCCCCGTGGCATGCCGCCCCAAGCATGCGCTTGGCATGCTGGGGCCTGGAGCCGGCCCTGTGTGTAAGTTAGAGGATTTTAATTCACCTCAGTGAGCACATTTTTAAGATTTGCATCACTAAAATCATATTTGTGATTAAGCAAAATAATTTAAAAAGATATTCTCCTCTCCTCATTGTATTTATGATTAACAAAATAAATGAAAATCCCAGCCTTTTATCTGACATCAAATGCTATTGTATTTCTCAGCTAAATTGGGCATTCATCTTTCTCAGATGTGGTTTTTGAAGCTTGTGCGTTCCTGTCTTTTCCCCCTCCCCTCTGAATACTGGCAAATTAAAGATGACTAGAAACTGGAAATGCTTTCAGAAAAGGTTTTGAAATACAGAGAAAAAAGAGAGAGAGAGAAAAAACACATTCTCTTCTCTCACATTAGCATCCAGTTAAGCAATTATTTGGAATACTTCATACATATTCCACAAATCTTTGTCCAACCTGTTTTAAATAATTTCTTTTATGGTAGACTCAATTCACAAAATCATGCAGCACCACTGTCCCTTTTTCCCTCCCTCCAAGATTTTGGAAAACAACTTACTTGGGAAATAACAGATCTGACCGATTCCTTCACAAAGGTCTCCAGTCTAAATGTGAACTCACTAAATAGTCATTAAACTGCTAAGTATACGTTGTAATTATATAGTTCCAACGTAAAGGAAGAGTGGGCAGGCCACTAAAATTCAAGGAAAGTTTAAAGTTTGCATGTCTTAGCATGAGAGAATTAATGGAAAGATAGTAGTTTACATTCATATCTCTGTTAAACCTGTGTACCTATAGGAGTTGCCAGTACAAGTGAGATAAGAATCTGATCCCACTGTCTCTTTATAACAAATCATCATGGGCCAAACCCTGTCATTGATGCAAATGTGTGCAAAATTCCCCCATAAAATCAGTGGGGAGTTTGGCATACAACATTTATGATAGGGCACAGTCTATAAGAAGTTAGACAGGTGAGCAGGAAAAGGAGATATGACCCATTGGATATTTGTGCCATTACCTGATGTAATTCACAGATCTGATTTTTGCCGTACTGATTGTTGCAATCCTGAGTTGGCATTCTTTTCGTTCTCTGACTGACAACCAAAATAAAAGCAACAAAATCATGCTCTTAATACTTTGTATGTGTCAACTGTTTGACAGCAACATTTTGCTTGTAATTTAGCAACACTCACCTTTGAGAGATCATCTGAAAGCTTATTACAGTAATCCATCTTGTGCTAAAAAGCACGAATTAAATCTCTGCAGACATCTGGTCAAGATAAGGGCCAATCCAAGCAATTCTTAGCTAGTACTTAGCTAGTACTGAAATGTGTGGTTTTGTTGCAGTGTAGTACTGATTGTGACTAGAGAATAAAGCTGACAACAACATTTGTGAGGATACTAAACAAAACAGATCAGATCTTTTTCTAAGAGCCATACATTTTCTGCTCAGCCAAACTCCCAATGAAAGCAATAGGAGATAGCCTGAGTAAAGGCTTCAAATAAAGAGTCTCACATGCCCTCTTCCACTCTATCCATACAGGGAAAGGCATAGTAGTCATTTTCACAGCGGTCACAACAGTGGAAATATATTAGGGTGCTTTCATTAACATCCTCTGGATTTGACCTTCTCGGGCTGGTGGCAGATCTCTTTCCAGGAGCACTCCATTCTAGAGTTCACTTTCCACATGACCATGACAGAACCCTAGTCTGGTTATTTTCAAGGCATGGAATAAGGCCTCCCCTGAGCCTGCCATGTCCTCACTCCTCCTCTCCCCCCACCCCCCCGACCACCCTCCCGAGCCTCCTGCACGCCATGAAACAGCTGATCAGGAGGTGTGGGAATGAAGCAGGAGGCGCTGATTGGTGGGGTTGCCGGTGGGCAGGAAGCACTGGAAGGGGGGAACTTATGTGCAGGCTGCTGATCTATTACTCTGGCTCTTTGGCAATGTACATTGATAAATTCTGGCTCCTTCTCAGGCTCATGCTGGCCACCCTTGATCTAGTCTGACTTCCTGCATAACATGGGTCAGACGACTTCCCTAAAACAATTCCTGTTTGAAAAATGGTTAGAAAAACATCCAGTGTTAATTTAAAAAATTCCAGTGATCAAGAATCCACCTCAATCCTTGGTAAATTGTTTCAATAGTTAATTAACCTCACTGTTAAACATCTGTTCATCCTTTCCACTCTAAATTTGTCTAGCTTCACTTTCCAGCCATTGGCTTTTGTTATGCTTTTGTCTGTTCTATTTTGAAGAGTCTCCTGTTATCAAATTTCTGTTCCCCATGTAGGTACTTATAAACTGTGATCAAGTAATCTCTTAATCTGCTCTTTAATAAATTAGATTAAGATCCTTGGGGAAGATGTGATACTGTCAAGGGGAAATGTGGATTTACTTGGTGGATTTAAAAGGATACATTCATTCAGTTTACCACACTGTTATCTTGGTACTTCCTTTCCCAAGGGCTAACTTGATGGCAGACAAGTGCTGTAGTGGGGAAAAGGACAGAAATGGTAAAAGGACAAGCAAATGGCCCAGACAAGAAAGAGAGAAAATCTATTCTCTCATGGAAGCTCTGAACCCTCCCTATAAATCCCGCCAATAATAGAGCTGGTCAGGAATTTTCTATGAGTGTTTTTTCAGTCTAAAATGCAGTTTCCACAAAACTGATGGATATGTTTTGATTTTTTGCTAGGAAAATTTAAATGAAATATTTCAGGTCAGCTTGACCCAACTTGAAAACATTTCAGTTTGTCAAACCTAAAGGAATCATTGTTTTCTGGTCAGTTCAACATTAGTCTGTTTCTGCTTGAGCTGCTGTGTACCTCATGGGAGTTGTAGTTCAGGTGCCTTATGCCCCCTGTCTTCTCCCTGGGCCAGATCCCTGGTTGGACTATGGTCTCTATGGACGACAGTCTCCCCTCTGCTTGAACGGACTCAGTAACCATAAGAGTCACATGTTATATTTTGATTTAAAAAATTTCAAAAGTGTCCAAATGTTTCTAAATGAATTTTTTTCATAAATTTCCATTTTGCTGAAAGTTTTGGTATTTTGGCTTTTGTTCCGATTTATAATGAAAACAAATTTTGCAATATCAGATTTTTCTACCAGATGGAAAGTATAATTTCGGTCCAGCTCTACATGCAATGTAATGGCATAATTTTCTAGAATATATATAAACTCATGTATACCAGTACTTGTGCATTTTGTGTGCTAAATCCTCAGTCTGTGCTGTATAGCTATTTTTTAAAAAAGGACTTACTAGTGAAAGGTGAGAAATAAATACTTAGGAAGACCATGGATCTTTGATGGTGTAGATACGCAACTGAATTAGAATAAACTATGATTATAGTTCTTTGCAAATGGTACAGAAAGGATTTATTTATATGAAGTTCCTGGGCATATGAGATCAGGCAAAAAATACTTTTCTCTTTAGAGAAAATAGAAAGTCCTTGAAATAGTGAGCACGGATTCTAGATTTGTTGGACAGACTTTCCAGCAGGTAATTAAAGCTCAACATCTACAATTGGTTAAATACACCAGATGTATTTCTGGCAAGTGAGAGCATGAAAAGCAACAGCTTTTGAAGTGCACTGACAGCCCTTAATCTTCAGAAAGGAAAAGCTCTGCTTAGGAAGTCCTCCAGTAAGTAAATTATTTAGTTCACCATGTGCTGCTTAACAGTTGTGTTATTTAGAATTGTGATTTACTCAGTCCTCTCAAAAAAGAAGAGATGGAGGATCCAATCCTGCTCCTAGCCAATAGAAAGGTTCCCTTTGACTTCAGTGGGATCTGAATTAGGTCATAATAGGGTCCTGGTATAATTTTTTTTTCTCCTGTCCTTCCTCCTTTTAAACTTGAACACCCAATTTATTTCTCTTATTTTAAAAATGGGAATAGATTGCCTACAATGTTTATATCCCTGCTTAAAAAGATAGTGTAGTGAAAATGTGCTAATAGACTTTTGCCAAATGTAATCAGGATTTGTTAACCATATTGTAAAGGAGAACATAAATTAATACACCCTTATCCCGATATAACGCTGTCCTCGGAAGCCAAAAAATCTGACCACGTTATAGGTGAAACCGAGTTATATCGAACTTGCTTTGATACACCAGAGTGTGCAGCCCCACCCCACCCCACCCCACCCCACTCCCCGGCGCACTGCTTTACCGCGTTATATCTGAATTAGTGTTGTACTGGGTCGCGTTATACCTGGGTAGAGGTGTATATGCAGAATGGTTCAGTTCATAGCAATTGTTAATTAAGGGAAAAGTCTGACCCGCATTGGTTTTAACTAATGGATGCCTTGTTCTATGTAGGGGTAATGATATGACGGGTCCAGAAGAATGTACATATAGGGCTTGTCTGCACAAACTATTAGCCCACAGGAAGCTGGGGGGTGGGGAGCGGGGAAAATCTAGCATGCCCTAACCTACCCTGATCTCACTGTTCATGTGTATGCTGCTGACAAGTGTTAGCAGTTCATTATAACACTTTGATCTAGTCCTCTTTGAAACAGGATTAGATCAAAGCATATTAGCTGACTGTTAATATGCATCAGTTGGGTGTACATGAAGAGTTAGACCACAACTACATAGATTCACACCCACTTTTCCACAAACTAACTGTTCATGTAGATAAGCCCTAAGGGTGGAGAAGAGACCATAAGGAAGTTGTGAGTGACATAGGAATCATTATGCCAGAGCTTTTCTTTAGACTCAAGATATATTCACAGGTAGGGCTGAGTGGGAAACAGTTTGCCATCCCATGAGAATTTTCAACATTTTAAACTCTCATTCAAATAGGGACAAAATGTCAAAATATTGAAAATGTCTGCAAACCAATAAATTGAAACAGCATGCAGTTCGAGTCAATCTAAATGTTTCATTTCAATCATTTAGAAACATTCATTTTTATTTTGACCTTTTATTTTAAAAAAAACCTATTTTAGTACAAATTAAGTCTCTATATGAAAAAATGTTTTGCACCAAAAAAACCCAACCTTTTTTCCTTTAGAAAACCTCAAACCAGGACATTTTGAGAATTCTGAAACTTTTTTCAACTTCTTTTTCAAGTCAGGACAGTTGTCAAAATGGACCCTTTCCCACAAATACTTGCGGTTTTGACGAATTGGCATTTTTGGTGAAAAATTTTAAATTGAAAAATTCTGGGCTAGTTCTATTCGCTGCACATAGGCATGAACTACTCAGTTCTGAATACACCCAAACTTCAAATGAATCTGGTTTGTATCCAGATCCAAATTTGGGGTGTGATTGTGAAGCTCTGATTCATCTGGTGATCATTCACTCACATGGGTAGTCCCGTTGAATCATGTAGGAAAGTGCTTACTGAAGTGCATAAAAACTCTATAATCTGTCACTTTGTGGTTCTGACCCATCTATCTAGCTTGAACCAGAAAAAAGACAAAACCTGTCAATTTCACATGGTGTTTTTGGATTTGTTCAAACCAGAAAAATTCAAATAAAAATTTAGATAGTGCAAATCTACAGGAACAAGGCTTAGGTTCATACAGACACCTCCACTGACACTGCCATGTTTCCAAAGGTGTTTTTAAAATGTTTATTTCACTTTCCATTTTAAAGTATGGTAAAATAATGAAACTTTAACTTCCTGTCTGGCCACAACTCAGCCACATGCCATTCTGCCTCTGCCCCAAATAACTGGAACTCCTCATTGCTTTACTAGTAAACAATGGCACCTATAAGTGGCAGCTCAGGCTGGAGTACAGAAATCCAGTCACACTCTTCCAGATACTACAAGGGATAAGAGAGACTATGAACGCCTTTAAGTCCAGGGTTATTTATCAGTCCCGTTTATATTTCTTCAGCTTCCTTTTGATTGAACTTTGCTTTTGCTAGTCAGAGCATGGGGGTTGCTTTTTATGTTTGTTTTGATTTTTGGTATATTCCTCTACTAACGATTGAAACAAACTTTCTGTACTGAATAGCTTCCTAAAGGGATACCCAGGGTCACATACAAGAACAATCTGCAGGGATCACACAACTAGTTGATCTGACTCAGGAATGCAGTAGCCTGACATCTTTTCACCCTTCCATTGCTGATTACAATGAATTTCTGGATAGGTCATTCTAGTGAGCCAGGGCAATGGGAACATTTACTGTGCAATTTTGTCTGCCTGAAAAATTATTTAACACAAATTGTTCTCATTTCATAGGTGAAGGAGTAATTTGACTTAAATCTCCCTTGATTTTATAGCTATCACTGCATAAACAAATTGGACTGTTTTAGGAACAGTCTCAGTTTGCGAGTGTCATTTGCTGTGTAATGAATTATTTGATTTGTGGCAAACTCAGAGGCTGTAAAAATTCTTCCAGATTGCAAACCTGGAGTGCTATAAAAGTTTAAGACAATGGAGATTATTTAGTGAATCACTGAAATGTGATATTGTTGGAATGGCTTGCAAGCTTAACAGAATGAGAAAAGGCAGAGTGGCATTTTTTAAAAAAAAAGCAAAACTGCCATG